>NC_073692.1:363637095-364237095 GCF_029784155.1 Uranotaenia lowii
TAAAATGACAAAAATGACAAAAATGACAAAAATGACAAAAATGACAAAAATGACAAAAATGACAAAAATGACAAAAATGACAAAAATGACAAAAATGACAAAAATGACAAAAATGACAAAAATGACAAAAATGACAAAAATGACAAAAATGACAAAAATGACAAAAATGACAAAAATGACAAAAATGACAAAAATGACAAAAATGACAAAAATGACAAAAATGACAAAAATGACAAAAATGACAAAAATGACAAAAATGACAAAAATGACAAAAATGACAAAAATGACAAAAATGACAAAAATGACAAAAATGACAAAAATGACAAAAATGACAAAAATGACAAAAATGACAAAAATGACAAAAATGACAAAAATGACAAAAATGACAAAAATGACAAAAATGACAAAAATGACAAAAATGACAAAAATGACAAAAATGACAAAAATGACAAAAATGACAAAAATGACAAAAATGACAAAAATGACAAAAATGACAAAATGACAAAAATGACAAAAATGACAAAAATGACAAAAATGACAAAAATGACAAAAATGACAAAAATGACAAAAATGACAAAAATGACAAAAATGACAAAAATGACAAAAATGACAAAAATGACAAAAATGACAAAATGACAAAAATGACAAAAATGACAAAAATGACAAAAATGACAAAAATGACAAAAATGACAAAAATGACAAAAATGACAAAAATGACAAAAATGACAAAAATGACAAAAATGACAAAAATGACAAAAATGACAAAAATGACAAAAATGACAAAAATGACAAAATGACAAAAATGACAAAAATGACAAAAATGACAAAAATTACAAAAATTACAAAAATGACAAAAATGACAAAAATGACAAAAATGACAAAAATGACAAAAATGACAAAAATGACAAAAATGACAAAAATGACAAAAATGACAAAAATGACAAAAATGACAAAAATGACAAAAATGACAAAAATGACAAAAATGACAAAAATGACAAAAATGACAAAAATGACAAAAATGACAAAAATGACAAAAATGACAAAAATGACAAAAATGACAAAAATGACAAAAATGACAAAAATGACAAAATGACAAAAATGACAAAAATGACAAAAATGACAAAAATGACAAAAATGACAAAAATGACAAAAATGACAAAAATGACAAAAATGACAAAAATGACAAAAATGACAAAAATGACAAAATGACAAAAATGACAAAAATGACAAAAATGACAAAAATGACAAAAATGACAAAAATGACAAAAATGACAAAAATGACAAAAATGACAAAAATGACAAAAATGACAAAAATGACAAAAATGACAAAAATGACAAAAATGACAAAAATGACAAAAATGACAAAAATGACAAAAATGACAAAAATGACAAAAATGACAAAAATGACAAAAATGACAAAAATGACAAAAATGACAAAAATGACAAAAATGACAAAAATGACAAAAATGACAAAAATGACAAAAATGACAAAAATGACAAAAATGACAAAAATGACAAAAATGACAAAAATGACAAAAATGACAAAAATGACAAAAATGACAAAAATGACAAAAATGACAAAAATGACAAAAATGACAAAAATGACAAAAATGACAAAAATGACAAAATGACAAAAATGACAAAAATGACAAAAATGACAAAAATGACAAAAATGACAAAATGACAAAAATGACAAAAATGACAAAAATGACAAAAATGACAAAAATGACAAAAATGACAAAAATGACAAAAATGACAAAAATGACAAAAATGACAAAAATGACAAAAATGACAAAAATGACAAAAATGACAAAAATGACAAAAATGACAAAAATGACAAAAATGACAAAAATGACAAAAATGACAAAAATGACAAAATGACAAAAATGACAAAAATGACAAAAATGACAAAAATGACAAAAATGACAAAAATGACAAAAATGACAAAAATGACAAAAATGACAAAAATGACAAAAATGACAAAAATGACAAAAATGACAAAAATGACAAAAATGACAAAAATGACAAAAATGACAAAAATGACAAAAATGACAAAAATGACAAAAATGACAAAAATGACAAAAATGACAAAAATGACAAAAATGACAAAAATGACAAAAATGACAAAAATGACAAAAATGACAAAAATGACAAAAATGACAAAAATGACAAAAATGACAAAAATGACAAAAATGACAAAAATGACAAAAATGACAAAAATGACAAAAATGACAAAAATGACAAAAATGACAAAAATGACAAAAATGACAAAAATGACAAAAATGACAAAAATGACAAAAATGACAAAAATGACAAAAATGACAAAAATGACAAAAATGACAAAAATGACAAAAATGACAAAAATGACAAAAATGACAAAAATGACAAAAATGACAAAAATGACAAAAATGACAAAAATGACAAAATGACAAAAATGACAAAAATGACAAAAATGACAAAAATGACAAAAATGACAAAAATGACAAAAATGACAAAAATGACAAAAATGACAAAAATGACAAAAATGACAAAAATGACAAAAATGACAAAAATGACAAAAATGACAAAAATGACAAAAATGACAAAAATGACAAAAATGACAAAAATGACAAAAATGACAAAAATGACAAAAAATGACAAAAATGACAAAAATGACAAAAATGACAAAAATGACAAAAATGACAAAAATGACAAAAATGACAAAAATGACAAAAATGACAAAAATGACAAAAATGACAAAAATGACAAAAATGACAAAAATGACAAAAATGACAAAAATGACAAAAATGACAAAAATGACAAAAATGACAAAAATGACAAAAATGACAAAAATGACAAAAATGACAAAAATGACAAAAATGACAAAAATGACAAAAATGACAAAAATGACAAAAATGACAAAAATGACAAAAATGACAAAAATGACAAAAATGAAAAAATGACAAAAATGACAAAAATGAAAAAATGACAAAAATGACAAAAATGACAAAAATGACAAAAATGACAAAAATGACAAAAATGACAAAAAAGACAAAAATTACAAAAATGACAAAAATGACAAAAATTACAAAAATGACAAAAATGACAAAATGACAAAAATGACAAAAATGACAAAAATGACAAAAATGACAAAAATGACAAAAATGACAAAAATGACAAAAATGACAAAAATGACAAAAATGACAAAAATGACAAAAATGACAAAAATGACAAAAATGACAAAAATGACAAAAATGACAAAAATGACAAAATGACAAAAATGACAAAAATGACAAAAATGACAAAAATGACAAAAATGACAAAAATGACAAAAATGACAAAAATGACAAAAATGACAAAAATGACAAAAATGACAAAAATGACAAAAATGACAAAAATGACAAAAATGACAAAAATGACAAAAATGACAAAATGACAAAAATGACAAAAATGACAAAAATGACAAAAATGACAAAAATGACAAAAATGACAAAAATGACAAAAATGACAAAAATGACAAAAATGACAAAAATGACAAAAATGACAAAAATGACAAAAATGACAAAAATGACAAAAATGACAAAAATGACAAAAATGACAAAAATGACAAAAATGACAAAAAAGACAAAAATTACAAAAATTACAAAAATTACAAAAATGACAAAAATGACAAAAACGACAAAAATGACAAAAACGACAAAAATGACAAAAATGACAAAAATGACAAAAATGACAAAAATGACAAAAATGACAAAAATGACAAAAATGACAAAAATGACAAAAATGACAAAAATGACAAAAATGACAAAAATGACAAAAATGACAAAAATGACAAAAATGACAAAAATGACAAAAATGACAAAAATGACAAAAATGACAAAAATGACAAAAATGACAAAAATGACAAAAATGACAAAAATGACAAAAATGACAAAAATGACAAAAATGACAAAAATGACAAAAATGACAAAAATGACAAAAATGACAAAAATGACAAAAATGACAAAAATGACAAAAATGACAAAAATGACAAAAATGACAAAAATGACAAAAATGACAAAAATGACAAAAAAGACAAAAATTACAAAAATTACAAAAATTACAAAAATTACAAAAATTACAAAAATGACAAAAATGACAAAAACGACAAAAATGACAAAAATGACAAAAATGACAAAAATGACAAAAATGACAAAAATGACAAAAATGACAAAAAAGACAAAAATTACAAAAATTACAAAAATTACAAAAATGACAAAAATGACAAAAACGACAAAAATGACAAAAATGACAAAAACGACAAAAATGACAAAAATGACAAAAATGACAAAAATGACAAAAATGACAAAAATGACAAAAATGACAAAAATGACAAAAATGACAAAAATGACAAAAATGACAAAAATGACAAAAATGACAAAAATGACAAAAATGACAAAAATGACAAAAATGACAAAAATGACAAAAATGACAAAAATGACAAAAATGACAAAAATGACAAAAATGACAAAAATGACAAAAATGACAAAAATGACAAAAATGACAAAAATGACAAAAATGACAAAAATGACAAAAATGACAAAAATGACAAAAATGACAAAAATGACAAAAATGACAAAAATGACAAAAATGACAAAAATGACAAAAAAGACAAAAATTACAAAAATTACAAAAATTACAAAAATTACAAAAATTACAAAAATGACAAAAATGACAAAAACGACAAAAATGACAAAAATGACAAAAATGACAAAAATGACAAAAATGACAAAAATGACAAAAATGACAAAAATGACAAAAATGACAAAAATGACAAAAATGACAAAAATGACAAAAATGACAAAAATGACAAAAATGACAAAAATGACAAAAATGACAAAAATGACAAAAATGACAAAAATGACAAAAATGACAAAAATGACAAAAATGACAAAAATGACAAAAATGACAAAAATGACAAAAATGACAAAAATGACAAAAATGACAAAAATGACAAAAATGACAAAAATGACAAAAATGACAAAAATGACAAAAATGACAAAAATGACAAAAATGACAAAAATTACAAAAATTACAAAAATGACAAAAATTACAAAAATGACAAAAATGACAAAAATGACAAAAATGACAAAAATGACAAAAATGACAAAAATGACAAAAATGACAAAAATGACAAAAATGACAAAAATGACAAAAATGACAAAAATGACAAAAATGACAAAAAAGACAAAAATTACAAAAATTACAAAAATGACAAAAATGACAAAAACGACAAAAATGACAAAAACGACAAAAATGACAAAAATGACAAAAATGACAAAAATGACAAAAATGACAAAAATGACAAAAATGACAAAAATGACAAAAATGACAAAAATGACAAAAATGACAAAAATGACAAAAATGACAAAAATGACAAAAATGACAAAAATGACAAAAATGACAAAAATGACAAAAATGACAAAAATGACAAAAATGACAAAAATGACAAAAATGACAAAAATGACAAAAATGACAAAAATGACAAAAATGACAAAAATGACAAAAATGACAAAAATGACAAAAATGACAAAAATGACAAAAATGACAAAAATGACAAAAATGACAAAAATGACAAAAATGACAAAAATGACAAAAATGACAAAAATGACAAAAATGACAAAAATGACAAAAATGACAAAAATGACAAAAATGACAAAAATGACAAAAATGACAAAAATGACAAAAATGACAAAAATGACAAAAATGACAAAAATGACAAAAATGACAAAAATGACAAAAATGACAAAAATGACAAAAATGACAAAAATGACAAAAATGACAAAAATGACAAAAATGACAAAAATGACAAAAATGACAAAAATGACAAAAATGACAAAAATGACAAAAATGACAAAAATGACAAAAATGACAAAAATGACAAAAATGACAAAAATGACAAAAATGACAAAAATGACAAAAATGACAAAAATGACAAAAATGACAAAAATGACAAAAATGACAAAAATGACAAAAATGACAAAAATGACAAAAATGACAAAAATGACAAAAATGACAAAAATGACAAAAATGACAAAAATGACAAAAATGACAAAAATGACAAAAATGACAAAAATGACAAAAATGACAAAAATGACAAAAATGACAAAAATGACAAAAATGACAAAAATGACAAAAATGACAAAAATGACAAAAATGACAAAAATGACAAAAATGACAAAAATGACAAAAATGACAAAAATGACAAAAAAGACAAAAATTACAAAAATTACAAAAATGACAAAAATGACAAAAACGACAAAAATGACAAAAACGACAAAAATGACAAAAATGACAAAAATGACAAAAATGACAAAAATGACAAAAATGACAAAAATGACAAAAATGACAAAAATGACAAAAATGACAAAAATGACAAAAATGACAAAAATGACAAAAATGACAAAAATGACAAAAATGACAAAAATGACAAAAATGACAAAAATGACAAAAATGACAAAAATGACAAAAATGACAAAAATGACAAAAATGACAAAAATGACAAAAATGACAAAAATGACAAAAATGACAAAAATGACAAAAATGACAAAAATGACAAAAATGACAAAAATGACAAAAATGACAAAAATGACAAAAATGACAAAAATGACAAAAATGACAAAAATGACAAAAATGACAAAAATGACAAAAATGACAAAAATGACAAAAATGACAAAAATGACAAAAATGACAAAAATGACAAAAATGACAAAAATGACAAAAATGACAAAAATGACAAAAATGACAAAAATGACAAAAATGACAAAAATGACAAAAATGACAAAAATGACAAAAATGACAAAAATGACAAAAATGACAAAAATGACAAAAATGACAAAAATGACAAAAATGACAAAAATGACAAAAATGACAAAAATGACAAAAATGACAAAAATGACAAAAATGACAAAAATGACAAAAATGACAAAAATGACAAAAATGACAAAAATGACAAAAATGACAAAAATGACAAAAATGACAAAAATGACAAAAATGACAAAAATGACAAAAATGACAAAAATGACAAAAATGACAAAAATGACAAAAATGACAAAAATGACAAAAATGACAAAAATGACAAAAATGACAAAAATGACAAAAATGACAAAAATGACAAAAATGACAAAAATGACAAAAATGACAAAAATGACAAAAATGACAAAAATGACAAAAATGACAAAAATGACAAAAATGACAAAAATGACAAAAATGACAAAAATGACAAAAATGACAAAAATGACAAAAATGACAAAAATGACAAAAATGACAAAAATGACAAAAATGACAAAAATGACAAAAATGACAAAAATGACAAAAATGACAAAAATGACAAAAATGACAAAAATGACAAAAATGACAAAAATGACAAAAATGACAAAAATGACAAAAATGACAAAAATGACAAAAATGACAAAAATGACAAAAATGACAAAAATGACAAAAATGACAAAAATGACAAAAATGACAAAAATGACAAAAATGACAAAAATGACAAAAATGACAAAAATGACAAAAATGACAAAAATGACAAAAATGACAAAAATGACAAAAATGACAAAAATGACAAAAATGACAAAAATGACAAAAATGACAAAAATGACAAAAATGACAAAAATGACAAAAATGACAAAAATGACAAAAATGACAAAAATGACAAAAATGACAAAAATGACAAAAATGACAAAAATGACAAAAATGACAAAAATGACAAAAATTACAAAAATGACAAAAATTACAAAAATGACAAAAATGACAAAAATGACAAAAATGACAAAAATGACAAAAATGACAAAAATGACAAAAATGACAAAAATGACAAAAATGACAAAAATGACAAAAATGACAAAAATGACAAAAATGACAAAAATGACAAAAATGACAAAAATGACAAAAAAGACAAAAATTACAAAAATTACAAAAATGACAAAAATGACAAAAACGACAAAAATGACAAAAACGACAAAAATGACAAAAATGACAAAAATGACAAAAATGACAAAAATGACAAAAATGACAAAAATGACAAAAATGACAAAAATGACAAAAATGACAAAAATGACAAAAATGACAAAAATGACAAAAATGACAAAAATGACAAAAATGACAAAAATGACAAAAATGACAAAAATGACAAAAATGACAAAAATGACAAAAATGACAAAAATGACAAAAATGACAAAAATGACAAAAATGACAAAAATGACAAAAATGACAAAAATGACAAAAATGACAAAAATGACAAAAATGACAAAAATGACAAAAATGACAAAAATGACAAAAATGACAAAAATGACAAAAATGACAAAAATGACAAAAATGACAAAAATGACAAAAATGACAAAAATGACAAAAATGACAAAAATGACAAAAATGACAAAAATGACAAAAATGACAAAAATGACAAAAATGACAAAAATGACAAAAATGACAAAAATGACAAAAATGACAAAAATGACAAAAATGACAAAAATGACAAAAATGACAAAAATGACAAAAATGACAAAAATGACAAAAATGACAAAAATGACAAAAATGACAAAAATGACAAAAATGACAAAAATGACAAAAATGACAAAAATGACAAAAATGACAAAAATGACAAAAATGACAAAAATGACAAAAATGACAAAAATGACAAAAATGACAAAAATGACAAAAACGAACAAAATTGACATAAATGAAAAAAAATAACAAAAACTACAAATATAACGATGAAATTATTTCAAAAGCTGTTCCTATCCTAAGGAGAAAATAAACTTCCTTCTAAGGAAAAACTTGATTCAAAATGTCACCATTCCAACTATGCAATTTTTCCAACCTGGTGAATTCAAAAGAATTCTTCTATTAGAATATTGAACAATATAACAGTGTTCCGAACTCTGATTTCAAACATTCTTAATACTGATATTATTAAAATATTATGAATTCTCTGAACTTTTTGATTCAAACAATTTTTGTAACGCGTAGTAAATTAATCAATGAAATAAAATTAATAAATGGTTGAATTCTAATTTCTCAATTCGACGGAATTCGTATTGCCAAACTGCGCTCAACCAAAATTCACTCAGGGTTATCACGAATGGAGGCTGACCTCCGTTTGTTTGTTATTTATTCGAGGTTCCTTCGCCTAGAATAAATTTCAAAACTCTCCGAGTTCAGTTCATAGCAAAAATATTTTCATCTAAGATGCAGTTTGCGACTCGAGGTCTTCGAGGTAATCCATACCGCAATGGAAAATTTAGCAAAACTCCCAATCAAAAAGTGCAAATTAATTAAGCTTGAACATCAGCTCGTGTCTTTAACTTTTTATTCCTCCGAACCGTTTCCAAAAATTCAGATTGATTTATTTTTCACAACGAGGTTATCACCGAAGGTTTGTTTTTGTTTTCGACGACGGGCCACACTTATCTGCTCAGAATTCTGATCCAAGAAAATTATGTCATTACATAAACTAATGGATTTTGCATTTGATGGCTTGAGTCACGTACACGAATCCCAGATTCCGATTGACATTGGGCAACGAACGCACTTTTATGAGCCGATTTCCAATCTCAAAAATGGTCGTTACTAGGCGCTGATAACGGCATTTCACTTATGACTTCTTATAATGATATTGAAAGAAGCTCATCGACCGGCTTTCGCATGCGTTGAGTTAAGAATGCAGTCGAATCGTTCTCGAGATAGATTAGAATTGACCTACATTCAAGGTAAGAGTTACATGCGAAAATGGCAAATTCTAGCAAATTCTGATAGTCAATGCATCGAATCAATCTAAAACGCGAACAAAACAACGGCTTTTAATTTATATTAAGTAAATTTTATCTGTGATCATTCTAAATTCTCTTCTCTGTTTTGAATCATGTGGTTTATAAAACTCTTTTTGAACAGTCAAAATTTCTTCAGTAAAAGCTTGAGCGTTTTTGCCTTCCTTACATTGCAATACTCAAAACCACGTGTCAACATTCAAAATTTTCTTCCACGATTTCAATTCCATGAGTCCCAGCACTCATTTTCAATCTCTCACTATCGGATCACCATCTCACTCTCTCATCTCTCCATCTTGATGCGCAACACTTTTGGGTTGTTGCGTAACATAAAACCACAAATGTTGCGCCAAATGAGTGACTCGCGGAAAGCATGCTTTCGTTGATGCATCAAAACAAGTTTCGACTATTTTGCGTGACGCGGAAAGTTTTGTGCGAATTCGGGTTTTCGGTCGGAAAATAAAGTTATGCACAGTGTGAATTTAAAGTGAAATTGTATGGGTTTTAATTTGTCTTCACTGTTCGGTGAAATTTTTCTTACAAATATCAATTTAGAGGGGTGCTTATCGTTTTTTTTAGAATTAGATTTTGTGCGCACTGCCTGAGCGGCACATTAGGGGTGGTTTTTGTCAAGTGAGTGTTCAGTGAAGAGTGACAAAAAGTTGTTTTGGTAACTCGCAGAAAAGTCTTCTTGGACACACAGAAAAACTTCTGGTTGGTAAGTCGTTTTTCATTTTATGGGCGATGGGCGTGCTCGCAGTCCCGGTATACGATTTCTCGTGTGTTAAACAGATAGAGAAATAGCCTTCACTCCAATTTCACTCCGATAAGCTGTCGTTCTTATTGAAATCTGTGTAAGAGTAAAGAGCAGGCTTTATTCTTTTTAGCAGGCCCAATCCCAATTCCGTTCCCAATAAACAAGTTTTAAAAAATGGGTTTTAATAACGAACATGTCAACGATCAGGACAATAAATTGATGTGAAATAATGCTGTTAAAAATGAAACGAGATTTGATTTGAGATGGCGATTTTAACATTATTGAAAATTTTGACATTATTGAGAATTTTGACATTATTGACAATTTTGATATTTTTAACAATTTTGATTTAATTGGAAATTTTGACATCAATTGATAATTTTGACATAATTGACAATTTTGACATTATTGACAATTTTGACTTATACAATTTTGGCATTATTGACAATTTTGACATTATTGACAATTTTCACCTTGTAGAGAATTTTGACATTATTGACAATTTTGACATTATTGAAAATTTTGACATTATTGACAATTTTTACATTATTGACAATTTTGACATTGAAGAGAATTTTGAAATTAGTGACAATTTCGACAATTGTTGACAATTTTGACATTATAGACAATTTTGACATTATTGACAATTTTGACATTATTGACATTTTTGGCATTATTGACAATATTGACAATTTTGACGTTTTTAACCATTTTGACATTGATCATTTTGAAATTTTTGACATTATTGACAATGTTGACTTAATTGACAATTATGATATTATTGGCAATTTTGACATTATTGACATTGACAATTTTGACAGTTTCGACATTATTGACAATTTGATATTATTGACAATTTTGACATTATTGACAATTTGGCATTATTGATAATTTGACATTATTGACAATTTTGACAATTTAAATGGTTTTTTCAGTTTTGAATTATTTTTTAAATTTGAGTTTTTTTTTCATTTTGAATATTTTTTTCAATGTTGAATAATTTGACAATTTGAATATGTATATTTTTTTCAATTTATAATTTTTGTTTCCATTTTCAATTTTTGTTGCAATTTTAAAAATTTCGACATCTTTGATTTTTGACAAATTTAGTCAATTTTGAAAACCACTTCCGAACATTTTAACAATTTTGATAGTTTTGGCATATTAAACCAATGTTCCCATTTTTTGTCAATTTTGGTAATTTTGACCATTTTGATAATTTTTACAATTAAGACTGTTTTCGAAAATTTTGTCAGTTTTATCAATTTAGTCAATTTTGACAACTTTGGCAATTTTGGACCGTTTAGATAATTTTTCCAAGTTAGATAATTTTTCCAACTTTGATAGTTTTGACAATTTCGACAATTTCTCCTATTTTTTTTTAACAATTTTGAAAAGCTGACAATTTTTGTCATTTGACAATTTTAATAATTTTTCAAATTGGCAATTTTGAAAATTTTGTCAGGGTTTGGTCAACTTTGGCAATTTTGACAGTTTCAACATTTTTGTCAGTGTTTAAAATTTAATAATTAGTCAATTTTGAAAGTTTTTACAAAATTTTCGCAATTTTCACAGTTTTGGCAATTTTGATTGCTTTGAAATTAATGACAATTTTTATTATTTCTACAATTTTGACAATTTTGATTTTATAATCTCGACAGTTTTAAAAATTTTGATAATTAATCAATTTTGACAGTTTTTACAAAATTTTCGCGATTTTCAAAATTTTGGCAATTTTGATTGCTTTAACATTAATGACATTTTTTATTATTTTTACAATTTTGACTATTTTAACAAGTTCGGCAATTTCAACCAAAGGTCTTCGTGATATAAATTGGAAATCAAAACCACAACTTAACTTTTGTTTTAATATTGAACGTGCATTTCGTTTTTTTTTTTTGTTACAAAATATTGAAATAAATTACTAGCATCTACAATACAATCGGCAAACAGGTGTGAACTATTGTAAAACATCTCACATAATAATCAATCCCACCACTAGGAGGAAACACAACGGAAATTTTATGAGAATGCATATGGGGATTTTTTTTTATTATCTGACGGGTTTGCGCCGGGGGTCTTCAGATTTTCCCCAAAATTGAAAATTTGGTTCATTTTTGCGACTTAAAAACACATGTATTTTTTCAGATTTCTAACATTTTTATTTTTTGAGTTAGCTTCGGTTAGATTTTTTTGTAAATAAAAAATAACCATTTTTCAAAGCTACATAACTCTGTTGTTTCTCAACGGAAATTATAAAATAGCACATCAAAATGCATTGAAATTTTATCAGCTTTCCAAATAGAATAGTTGAAAAAAATTAAATAATGACCTTCAACATGAAAAGTTGTAAATAAACTTTAAATGGCGTCTAAAAGTACCGTCTGCACCACCGAATATTTTGCAAAAAATACCATTGTATAGCTCGATTCATGATGCAACTTTCATCTGAAGACACCAAAGTGGGCCATTAACACCTTGAAGAGTTATGAAAGAAATAATGACAATAAATCTCTTTTTTTGCATCGAAAACAAACAATGGTGGAACAACTGCACTCACATATGGAGATAGCAAGCACTTCTAACAACATGAAAACAAAAGAACTTATCAAAGCTGGTAAAAAACACTATTTTTTCGTCCTTTTAAGACTGCCTCTACTCGCATAACAGTGCCATATGAATTTTCGTCATTTTAGGTCAACATAAGGCTTCAACATAAAAGACTAAAAAAAGAGGTTTTGTTCTAGAAATTTCGAAAAAAATATCAATTCGTGGCTATCCTATATGAAATATACCTGAATAACAATCCCATATTTGGAATACCACGGATTTGGTTACTTTTCAATGTTTCTTTCGGCGATATAGTCTTTGGTTTATTGCTTCGAATCATTTAAACATTTTTTTAACTCACTTGATGTCGAACATTATTGAGAATTTTGACATTATTGACAATTTTGATATTTTTAACAATTTTGATTTAATTGGAAATTTTGACATCAATTGATAATTTTGACATAATTGACAATTTTGACATTATTGACAATTTTGACTTATACAATTTTGGCATTATTGACAATTTTGACATTATTGACAATTTTCACCTTGTAGAGAATTTTGACATTATTGACAATTTTGACATTATTGAAAATTTTGACATTATTGACAATTTTTACATTATTGACAATTTTGACATTGAAGAGAATTTTGAAATTAGTGACAATTTCGACAATTGTTGACAATTTTGACATTATAGACAATTTTGACATTATTGACAATTTTGACATTATTGACATTTTTGGCATTATTGACAATATTGACAATTTTGACGTTTTTAACCATTTTGACATTGATCATTTTGAAATTTTTGACATTATTGACAATGTTGACTTAATTGACAATTATGATATTATTGGCAATTTTGACATTATTGACATTGACAATTTTGACAGTTTCGACATTATTGACAATTTGATATTATTGACAATTTTGACATTATTGACAATTTGGCATTATTGATAATTTGACATTATTGACAATTTTGACAATTTAAATGGTTTTTTCAGTTTTGAATTATTTTTTAAATTTGAGTTTTTTTTTCATTTTGAATATTTTTTTCAATGTTGAATAATTTGACAATTTGAATATGTATATTTTTTTCAATTTATAATTTTTGTTTCCATTTTCAATTTTTGTTGCAATTTTAAAAATTTCGACATCTTTGATTTTTGACAAATTTAGTCAATTTTGAAAACCACTTCCGAACATTTTAACAATTTTGATAGTTTTGGCATATTAAACCAATGTTCCCATTTTTTGTCAATTTTGGTAATTTTGACCATTTTGATAATTTTTACAATTAAGACTGTTTTCGAAAATTTTGTCAGTTTTATCAATTTAGTCAATTTTGACAACTTTGGCAATTTTGGACCGTTTAGATAATTTTTCCAAGTTAGATAATTTTTCCAACTTTGATAGTTTTGACAATTTCGACAATTTCTCCTATTTTTTTTTAACAATTTTGAAAAGCTGACAATTTTTGTCATTTGACAATTTTAATAATTTTTCAAATTGGCAATTTTGAAAATTTTGTCAGGGTTTGGTCAACTTTGGCAATTTTGACAGTTTCAACATTTTTGTCAGTGTTTAAAATTTAATAATTAGTCAATTTTGAAAGTTTTTACAAAATTTTCGCAATTTTCACAGTTTTGGCAATTTTGATTGCTTTGAAATTAATGACAATTTTTATTATTTCTACAATTTTGACAATTTTGATTTTATAATCTCGACAGTTTTAAAAATTTTGATAATTAATCAATTTTGACAGTTTTTACAAAATTTTCGCGATTTTCAAAATTTTGGCAATTTTGATTGCTTTAACATTAATGACATTTTTTATTATTTTTACAATTTTGACTATTTTAACAAGTTCGGCAATTTCAACCAAAGGTCTTCGTGATATAAATTGGAAATCAAAACCACAACTTAACTTTTGTTTTAATATTGAACGTGCATTTCGTTTTTTTTTTTTGTTACAAAATATTGAAATAAATTACTAGCATCTACAATACAATCGGCAAACAGGTGTGAACTATTGTAAAACATCTCACATAATAATCAATCCCACCACTAGGAGGAAACACAACGGAAATTTTATGAGAATGCATATGGGGATTTTTTTTTATTATCTGACGGGTTTGCGCCGGGGGTCTTCAGATTTTCCCCAAAATTGAAAATTTGGTTCATTTTTGCGACTTAAAAACACATGTATTTTTTCAGATTTCTAACATTTTTATTTTTTGAGTTAGCTTCGGTTAGATTTTTTTGTAAATAAAAAATAACCATTTTTCAAAGCTACATAACTCTGTTGTTTCTCAACGGAAATTATAAAATAGCACATCAAAATGCATTGAAATTTTATCAGCTTTCCAAATAGAATAGTTGAAAAAAATTAAATAATGACCTTCAACATGAAAAGTTGTAAATAAACTTTAAATGGCGTCTAAAAGTACCGTCTGCACCACCGAATATTTTGCAAAAAATACCATTGTATAGCTCGATTCATGATGCAACTTTCATCTGAAGACACCAAAGTGGGCCATTAACACCTTGAAGAGTTATGAAAGAAATAATGACAATAAATCTCTTTTTTTGCATCGAAAACAAACAATGGTGGAACAACTGCACTCACATATGGAGATAGCAAGCACTTCTAACAACATGAAAACAAAAGAACTTATCAAAGCTGGTAAAAAACACTATTTTTTCGTCCTTTTAAGACTGCCTCTACTCGCATAACAGTGCCATATGAATTTTCGTCATTTTAGGTCAACATAAGGCTTCAACATAAAAGACTAAAAAAAGAGGTTTTGTTCTAGAAATTTCGAAAAAAATATCAATTCGTGGCTATCCTATATGAAATATACCTGAATAACAATCCCATATTTGGAATACCACGGATTTGGTTACTTTTCAATGTTTCTTTCGGCGATATAGTCTTTGGTTTATTGCTTCGAATCATTTAAACATTTTTTTAACTCACTTGATGTCGAATGATGCACACTAGTTTTCGAAGGCAGGTCTGACTTTCTTAGGAATGACTTCCTGAGCGAAAAACTATCGGATGCAATCAAAAATCGTAAAAAGATTCAACTTACAATGTGGAATTCATGATATTTTTTTTGCAAAAGTATGTTTCTTTTTCTGACAATTGCATTTAGAAGTCAAAAATGATCAAATTTAAGTCTTAGAAAGTAGCTTGGTGAGAAAAATATATTTTGTATGGGATTGTTATGTCAGTAGATTCGAAAAAGGTTTCAAATATGGTTGATTAACAGTCCCATTATGAATAAAAATAGTGCTCTAGACCTTACCAATAGCCCAATTCCGAAAATTTCAGGTCTAACGATTTATTATGACAACCTAGAAACGATTTTCGTTTATGCTGAAAGTGGTGGTCACAATTTAAAAATATATTCCAAAACAGAAAAAGCTGATTGTCTCGCTTCCTTATTTTTGTATATGGGACTGTTATGAAAGAAGGGGCGGTAGATTGTTGCAGCTTAACTGACTTCATGTTATATCCAAAAATCTAATAACGTATTCGTTTATACCCAGTTTTGCACCAGATCACAACAAGTTATGCACATTTTACTGTCATTTTTAGAAGTTTATGCGTTAAGATTTGCATCCGTAATTCCCCAGATTTGATTTAAAATAGACGGTGGAACACTGAAGATTCGTGCGTGAGCGATCGAGGTAGCAAAACACTGACGACAAATTATGTTCGTTCTAGTATGGTAAACCTCAAAACTGGGCGAATCTAGAAAACGAAGTAACATATTTTCATCATTTTACAGCCTGGGCTGGCCACACTGAGCTCTTTGATTATTTCTTCAACATTTGTGCCACTTTTTCATACTTTTTTGATCAATGGGAAAGGTTTTTGGTGTCCAGTGCTTAGCTCCCGATATAAAACCTATGTAAAGCACGTCTATATTTCATCTTTTTAATCACATTTTTGTGATCCCAAACACAGGGACTGAACCTTCTACTATTGGCATTGATTATGCTTCACAATGATCTTTGATCGAAAAATTAATAAGTTATATAGTATATGACCAGGTTGTAAAAGCAACATTCCCATTATTAAACAAAACGATACTCAGAATTTTGGTTAAAATTTAAAGTCATTTTTGCTGCAAACACTCTACAAAGCACAAAAAAGTAGTGTTTTTTTACCTGCTTTGGTAAGTTCTTTTGTTTCCATGTTGTTAGAAGTGCTTGCTATCTCCATATGTGAGTGCAGTTGTTCGACCATTGTTTGTTTTCGATGCAAAAATAGAGATTTATTGTCATTATTTCTTTCATAACTCTTCAAGGTGTTAATGGCCCACTTTGGTGTCTTCAGATGAAAGTTGCATCATGAATCGAGCTATACAATGGTATTTTTTGCAAAATATTCGGTGGTGCAGACGGTACTTTTAGACGCCATTTAAAGTTTATTTACAACTTTTCATGTTGAAGGTCATTATTTAATTTTTTTCAACTATTCTATTTGGAAAGCTGTTAAAATTTCAATGCATTTTGATGTGTTATTTTATAATTTCCGTTGAGAAACAACAGAGTTATGTAGCTTTGAAAAATGGTTATTTTTTATTTACAAAAAAATCTAACCGAAGCTAACTCAAAAAATAAAAATGTTAGAAATCTGAAAAAATACATGTGTTTTTAAGTCGCAAAAATGAATCAAATTTTCAATTTTGGGGAAAATCTGAAGACCCCCGGCGCAAATTGTCAGATAATAAAAAAAAATCCCCATATGTCATATCTAGGTATAAAAAACGCCACAATCTCCTATATTAGGTCACTATCATTTTTGTTTGTGTGTCGTATGTGTGTCAATTGCTGCTGCTGGCCAAACTGTCCTAATTTATTCTGCCGCCAAGATCGATAATCGTGTGTAAGATTTCTTCCCTCTTTCCTCGAACAACATCGTACCGGGCGCTTTTCACTCCCTCGATTCGTCCGCTCTTGCGAATCTGCTGGGTAGTTTTGTCAACCGTACATAGCACATGGACCCCACAATCGTACCCGTTGCTCTGCTGAAGACAATCTCCGGTTCGCAGCTGAGCATCGGGACATCGCAAGGCACGCTTCAGGACTGCCACAAACTGTCGGCAAATGTCCGAATTGCTGTTGTGCGAAGAATCAAAATGGAAGAAGGCTCGTTCCGGGCGGGAGAAAACCAGCAGGCTCCAGTGGGAACCTCCAGCCCGGTCAGCTATCTGGTTATCGTTCAGAGCGAAAAAGATGAACGCCCGCTCGTTGGCCTTTAGCGGTTCCAAAAAAATACCCACCTCCGGTTCCGACACCATACGAATACACTGCGTCACTTCCGGGCTAACGAACAGGATGTCCTCCTCGTCCTTGAACATCAGCTTCTCCAGATACTCGAAGTAGAACGAAATAATTTGGTCGTTCAGCCAGAAGGGTCCCTTGAGCAGCTCAACATCCGACAGGCGCAGGCACGACTCGTGGAAGCTCAGGGCGACTTGATCACCTTTGGATACCATCGCGAGTGTGGGGCGGAAGCAGGAAACCTCTTCCCCGCTGCTGGAAGAACTTGATGCGAGAAGTTAACTGTTCCGTTTCCTAGTTTCACTTGTTTTTATTTTGTTAGCTTTGATGCACAAACGACCAAATTTCGACAACCAGCGATACCAAAATAAATCGTAACTCACTTGGATCAGAAACAAAACAAAATATTGAGTGCTCTTTTGCGCAATCATCATCGATATGTTGCGCGACAAAAAATTTACCCCGCTGCAGCAGCGGTGCCAATTCGACTGTTTGTCAGGTTTTTTGATCAATATTCTGGAATCGACTTTTCACACTTTTCATCTGTATCCGGCTGTATCATTTTAATTCTAATATGTCAATAAATGAAA
This sequence comes from Uranotaenia lowii, assembly GCF_029784155.1. Classification (NCBI taxonomy): domain Eukaryota; kingdom Metazoa; phylum Arthropoda; class Insecta; order Diptera; family Culicidae; genus Uranotaenia; species Uranotaenia lowii. The sequence goes on from NC_073692.1 coordinate 363,656,082, forward strand.
CCTTTGAATAATGAACACACCCAATTCCGATTTACACTTAGCTTGAGAACCATTAAAATTAACAATTAAATTAAAATCCAAATATGTTTTATTCTTTTTGAAAAAACAACTACTGATTTCCTTCTAATTTTCTCTAACCAATTGCCACAAATTACCACAAATTCAATCATTGGTAATTTCACAAAATTTTGAGCAAACTATCATCACAGAATCTGTGTCACCGAACACAGAGTTCTGACATTTTCACATATTTCACAGAATTTTTAAATTTTTAAAAGATTTTCAAAATTATAATTTTTTTTGGCCAATATCAAATTAAAATTTCTTACTTTGATTTAGAAAAGTATGATAAGGTTGATAATGGTAATTGATTTTACCCAACTAAATGTGAAAAATACCCATTTTATCATAAATTTTCTATGAATTCCAAGAAATAGCATCACAGAAATCCCGCACAGAATTTTTGGGTGAAATCACAGAAAGTCAGATTTTTTTTCTTGAAAACACAGAATTTTTTTTCGGCAACCTTGTCCCGAAGTCGGATTCTCCTCACGGTACTCTGGGCTACACCGAATTTTCTGACCAAATCACGCTCCGACAGATTGGAATTCTTCTTAAATAATCGTCTTCAAAATCTTACCACTCAGTTCCGGTCGACAATTCCACTTCGACGATTGGCTTGAGGCTTCCGAATCGTCGCCATACGGTATTTCTGGGCACGTTCAGCTGTTGAGCTAGCCTTGATGCAGACCACAATGGATTTTCCAAATAACTGTGCACAATTTTTTCCCTTCTTTCGGCTTCCATGTTGATTGTTCACGAAGTACTGTCGATTTGCGGAATGTCAAAAATACAAACGCGACGCTAACAAAACTCCCGACACGTGGGCGCCAAGAACTTCCAAATCTGTCCACCAGGAGCGCCACAATATGAGCAAAAGTTTGTTAGATTTCTAAATCAAGCAAGCTTTATGATATTTTTTATTAGTTTTAGGTAGTTTAGGTATTCTGCACTTGGTTATTCTCGACATCATCAATTATTTTGATAATGAAACCAAAGGAGTCACATTTGGTGAACTGGGACCCATTCATTTTAGACCAGAGTATCAAAATAAGATCTTTCTAAGTGATGATATGTAACGCTGGAATATGTATGTCTTATGCATTTGTAAATACCATTACGGATATTTTTTGAGACAAAGCGTGATAAAATCGTAACAATAACTGTGATAAAATCGAGTGTGAATTCTAAAGTCTGTTTCACATATAATCTGGTCGCATCTTTTCATTTACTGCAGCGCTCCTAGTTGTCACATCGCGAATCTATTGGCAGTGTTTTGATCCGGATGGTTTGTTTACTTAGTGGTGAAAATTTCAACAATATTGAAGCAGTCAGTCAAAAGTTATCGACGATGGAACGCAAAAGGCGAGAGAAAATTCTGCACACTCACGTAGAGAAACCGACGTGGTCAGGGGTAAAGATCGCGAAATTCCTGAAATATCCTAAATCGACTGTAAATTCGGTGCTGCAACGTTACCGGGAGACCCTTACGGTGGATCGAGCAAACAAACCAGGCGTAAAAGTGAAACATATGACCGGAAGCGTGATTTGGCGAAAAAGTTCAAGACGAACCACAGTACAGCTCGACGAATTTGTTTGCGAGAAGGCTTGCGGTCGTATCATGCAAGCAAACACCCCATCAGGACGCTGAAACAAAACCTGGTTGCCAAAACCAGGGCAAGGAAGTTGTACGAAAAAGTGTTGACCAAGTACAACGGATGCATTTTGATGAACGACGAAACTCACGTCAAAATGGATATTGGACAAATACCCGGTAACAAATTTTACCTTGCGAAGCGTAAAGGGAATGTTGCGGGTAGATTCAAGTTTGTTTTCGCAGATAAATTTGCTCGTAAGTTGATGATTTGGCAAGGGATCTGTAGTTGTGGGAAAAAGACTAAGATTTTCATCACTGGGGACACAATGAATGGAAATGTTTACAAAGAAGAATGTCTCCAGAAGAGGGTTTTGCCATTCATTCGGTCCCACAAAGGTCCGGTGAAGTTCTGGCCGGACCTGGCAAGCTGCCACTACAGCCGGGATATCGTTAAGTGGTATAAGGAGAATGTTCCGGATCGTCCCAAATAAATAAAGTTCTTCTAAGTGGACTGTAAACACTTTTTGGGAACGACCTGGGGAACACTTCAAACTAGCACAAAGTCCACCGGGGTGCAATAAAGGCTACCCAAAAACTTCACAATTTCACTTGAGGTGATTATCTGTGATATTTGATCACAGCAGGAGTATTTTCTTCCGTGATTGAACAAAACCGACCGTTTAGGGAATATCAACTTTTATTTCCCAAGTTTGACCGAGCCGACGGGGGTAAAATAATTGAACCGAAATGTTGTCTGTTTGGAGGTTGCTGCGAACTGATTTATTGCTTTTTATGCTAGTAAACAGATCGTACCACGAACAAGATCGGGACGATTGGTTGCGGAGAGTGAGTTCTCAGGAGAGAACTCACTTTTATGCTCTATCGCTGGGGTGGCTCTTATTTTATAGCAACTATTTTTAATGATGTTCCACAACAGAGAACAAGATCGATTTTGTTGAAAAAAAGTATCAATCCATCAAATTGTCCAGATTTTCGTCCCATCGTGAAATATTGGGCAATAGTTAAGGGCAAACTGAAGAAGTGTGGCAGAACCATGAAAAAAACCCGCTCAAATGGAAAAGTGGTGGAACAAGATGGCGAATGAGGTTACCAGCAGTACTGTGCAGAAAATGATGGGTGGTATCACAAAAAAAGTTCGAAAATTCATCCGAAAAGCTGACGAATGATTTTTAGGTATTTTTTTTTTTTATTTTTTTTTTTTTCCTTAAGTATTTTTTTAGTTAGCACCAATTCATTATATGACAGTTAAAAAAGTACAATTTTTTGCTAAAAATCCTTTATAACTAACGCCTTCAGATACAAGTTTGCGCTTTTGAGAGAAATGTACGAATTTTTATTTCATACAAATGCCTAGAAAACATTTTTATTGCATGAATTCATTCACAAAAGTTAGAGCCAGAATACTAATTTTTTCGAAACACCCTAACATTTTAATATTCAGAAAATCATAACTGTGTGTCATGTCTTCGGTGAAGTTGCCTCTATTGGCTCTATCTGTTCACAGAAAAGAAAATTTATGTGTAAATCGTTCAAAAATGACACGCCCTAATATTTGATTTAAGATTATTAAAGCGCATGGTTTGATGAGCATTTTTGCTGAAGACACCGTTTGTCTATTTCTTATAATATCTTCGTAATTAATTTTGTCACGATAAAGTTCCGTTCTGGACCACTGTGAACTGGTATCACAATATCACAAGTTTAGTACGAATATAGCATTTCCTCTTATTTCCTTAGTGGAAATTGTCTCGCTTATAGAGAATTTTCATTCTCCCTTGAAGAGGTTTTGTGCTACAAAAATTTTGGAACTTGGTCATTTCTCTAACTTATAGAGGTTTATCTTTTATCTAGTTCTCACTTATCTACACAGCAAAAAAAGTGTTGTTATATTACATCAAAAACGTGCACATAACTTGAGTCGCTAAATGTATTTAATATTACATTTTTTTGAATGTACTGGCTACTGCGCATTTTTGCAGTACAAAAATTAAACTAAAAGTATGCAGTAAACAAACTCGAGCATGAACATAAAATACAGCTCTCAATAAAATCTCTTGCCGTTATCATTTTCAAAGTTTATCTGAAATTCTAATAAATACGTTTGTTTGTTTTAGATTCTTTCGACATAAGGATACATTTTTAAACCTCAGAATTCAGTTTCAGATTTGTAGCTTTGTGTCTATAAAGAAATCGGATAATTTAACCAGAATAAAACAGAAATGAAAACTTAAAAGATTATTTTATTGATAAATAAGTATTTTGACACATAAAACACCATTTTCAAAAACATCACAAAAAAACATTTTGGTTTTTGTAGTTCGATGCCTAAAAATGTCTCGATAAAACTATTCTTTGGTAAACTTTTTCATCACCCGGGTCTTCTCTTCTTGGGCTGTTCGAATACGGGGTGCCCTATTTTGCTTAAGCCTTTCAGAAGAAAGGAGTCCTGAAAACAGAACTAACCACACATGAATCCTACCCTATCAGAATCCTGTCTAAATCTTTGTTCATAGACCGTAATCTTGAAACAGAAACACTGATTTTCTAGGTTCCGTATGTAGGATCTGTCCCTTGGATGGCCATCGGTCTTGAAACATCGCATCTAGAAACGGTGACAATCAAATTCTGTAAACATCACATAAAGTAATTCACTAGAAGGGTAAAAAGTTGAAAACAAAATACTCACCTTCAAATCCGGCTGTTTTCAATTTCCGGAACTTTTTTTTTCTATCGCTGATAAACAAGCGCCAAAATGCCTAAAAATGAAAAAAATGTTGAAAAATTATGATCAATGGTTTTGCTTAGATGTATTCAAAATATTGATATGACTTACCAGCGAAACAAATCATCCTGAGCCTCACAATCCATTTCTAATTTCCAGATACGAAAACAATTCGGAATGTCAAATGGAACAAACATTGACTACTTGATGTGATACCAATGAGGTACACCACATAGCAAATTGTAATATTACACAACATGACGCGTTCAGATTGTGTACATCGTTTCGATGTAATATTTTAACCGAAATCAATTATAATACACAGGTTGGCTAAAATCCTCCAAAATTACATCGCCCACAGTTACAATTTTTTTTGCTGTGTATGTTTCACTGTATCAGTAACTTCTAAGAAAATCAAATCATCGTTGAATCTGGAGTAACTTTGAACCCAATTGGTCCTTTTTACATCAACAAGCTATGCTTATATTTAAATCCTGACTGATGTTTTTTTCACTTCAAATCTGTCCTTAGCATAACAAACAACGAAAACTTGGTTACCCTCTCAAGTTATTGGAGCTTTTACAGTAATAAATTCTTCATAAACATTTCGTTCTCGATACAGATTTAAATTTCTCAAATATTCTTGTCGATGCTGCTATCGATAGATAAAATTGAAGGGGTTCGTTGTCTGTTGATAGTGGAAGTCTTTTGTATACTTTGTCCCAACAAATGTAGAAGTGAGCTAATGCTAATTCAAATCAATCACGCTACTAACCTCACAGGGTGTTGCCCTATTACCTACATTAGACAGCCACAATTGACGGTTTTGTAAAGTTTCGCTTCTCACAACATCAGCTGCTGTGGCGATTGAAGATACCAATTCACGACCTAAGGTTTAGTTATGGGACAGCTTGATAAAGCTCGGAGGGACGGGCGAGTTTCAGTTTTTATAAAAAAGCATGTTCCTAGGTTTGATCTGAAAAGGCGAATTGTTTATTTTCAGCTTCTGGAAAGGTCTCGAATAGATAAGTTACTGTAACTGAGTCAATTAAAAGATTAACAATTACCTAAAGAAAATGTTTGCAAAAAACGGGGAAATGGTGTTTAAAGTTTCCTTGTTTTTTTTGTTCAAGAATTTGTTTGAATTGATTTAAGGTTTAAATATTTTACAAAAAAAAACGATATAGAGATTTCAAGTCACTTATTTATTCGCACTTAATTAAAACAATATATTGTTAACCTATTTTTGCTCATGTCACATCAAAACCCATCCCACGAGAGCCACCAAAAGTGGACAAGAAATGCTTTTCGAACAAAACTAGAGCACGGTCCAATTTTGATTTCTTCCTCCTTCAGCATTAGGTAATGATGAGACAAACCAAGCAAGGTCTCTTGACAGTTTCAAAGCAAAGCCGACGAAGAAAACACCAATCATCGAAGCGATTCACTGCAAAGGTAGTCACCCTGAGGTGTGAGTGTTTTCGTTTCCTAATTATCTCATTTCACCTACATATAAGTATCTTCACACCCGCTACCTTGCTAGAAAAGCGCCAACCAAACGTGGAAAGCCGAGAAATAATAATAAAATAAAAGAAAAACTGCCGCTGCTGGAAGGAAAACTTTAAACGAACCGCATCCGACAGCAGCGCCAGGAAGCCCCATTTATCACACAATGCAACTTTCCCATATTACGAAAACCGCATAAATCAAAGCGCATATGAGCCGCTTTTCTACTAACAGATGAAATGGCGAAAAGTGAAGTTGGTTTTTCAGATCGATGCAAATATTTATAAGAGGGGAAATTATCGGGAAACTTTTCACTCTATGGTGACAGCTCAATTCGATGATTCAGTTCAATGGGATGTATTGGATTCAGGGCTTTTAACGTTCGACCTAGATAGGACCCTTTTCCTGACATGAAATAGTATGGGTGTTCCTTGTTTTGTCTTTTTTTTTTATTGAGGTTTTTGATTTTTCTAGTGAATAATGCAAACTAAGAACTGAGGGAATGGTGGGTTGTCCAAGGTTTCCTAAAAAAATCTGTGTTTTTCAGAAAAAAAAATTCTGACTTTCTGCGATTTTAGCCAAAATTCTGCGATGGTTTTCTGTGATGCGATTTCCTTCAACTTCATTGAAAATTCATGATAAATTGGGTCTTTTTAACATTTTAGTTGGGAAAAATCAATTGACATTACCAATCTTATCATACTTTTCTAATTCAAAGTAAGAAATCTAAATTTAATGTTGACCATAAAAATTTTGAAATCCATTCGAAATTGAAAAATTCTGTTAAATCTGTGAATATTTCAAAACTCTGTGTTCTGTGACACAGATTCCGTGATGAAAATTTGCTCAAAATTCTGTGAAATTACAGATTTTTCTATGATTTCGGCAACCTTGATGGTCACCTGGAATGGGTCATTAAGTAGGGGAGAGTGGGGTATCGTGGGCAATGGGGAAACGTGGGCTACTTTTAATATCTCAGATGTGTGTTGAGATAAAAATCTCAAACCAACTGTCATCGTCGTCGCTTTGCGTGAGCATATATTCCTATATGTTGTTGACTGAAATACGCATCATATGCTTCTTTTATTTATCAAGCTAAAAAAAGTTAGAAAAATTTACTTACATCATTAAAAAAAAACCCGCTAATTTCATCGATGGGGAATTTAAAGTGCATAACAAAAATATGCTCATACGCTTATGATCTTAATTTTGTCATGATTTTTCACGTGAAAAAGGAATTTTTGATGAAATATCAATAAGTCACACAAACGCAACCAATTTGCAAATCATTGCTTGTGGGGAATCGTGGGCCACACATCTTGAATCACCTATATTTTTATGTTTTTATACACATTCAGAACTTAAAATACGTTTTACCTATCCGCACAGTATTCTTATGCCAAACGAAGAGTTGTGAAAAATATATTGTCAATTTTGCCAAAACGTTTGCGAGCCAGGTTTTGGAATTTATGCGATCATACACAGCTCTCTTTTTTATTTCAACATCTGAAATTGCTTTTAAATAACGAAATAAATTAGAAAATCACAGTTTTGGGTCAACTTATAAACTTTGCATGTTATTTAGTCAATTTGGATTTGGTGGCCCACGATTCCCCACCATTTTGTAAAATCCAAAAAATATTGCTTTTTTTCAAACACTCAGAATTAAGGGAAAACAACTTATTAAAATTTAAAAAAAAATACCTTATGATACCTTGAAAATGTAGAAAACCATACTATTTTTTATTTTCATTTTATCTTTTCTAATAAAGAAGTTATGGAACAACGAAAAAAAGTGGCCCATGATTCCCCACTCTCCCATATTAATTTAGCTTGTTCGAGATTTTAATATTCGCTAAGAGGATGTTAACATCCTTACTAATTTTTTTTGTTTATTCTCTATTTTCCATAAGGTATCCACAACTTTATTCGAGATTTGTTGTGAAGATTCAATAGTTTGACAATAAAACAGACTCAATCCAAATTTTCGTAATCAGAGTTTCAAATAATACTCTAGGTAGTGGAAATAAGACCATGATAGCCACACAAGGCAAATTAGGTACTTCCAGTTTTTGCGTAACTCTGTGTTTTTTGGGACTTTTTTCGAAGCACACTTTTTTAAGAGCTAATTTCTTATTTATTTCCGTACTTGGGTACTTGGATTTTCGATTCAAAACAGAGAAAACATGAAGGAAATGAAGTGAATCGAGCTATGACCCAAATTTTTCAGATTGGGCAACGTATACCTGCATTGAAATGGAATTGGTAAGAATAGCTTTTTGAAGTAGTTTACTTCAAGATAATGTCAGATTGGGCAGCAGTTTATCGCTTACTAGCTTCCTGAAAATGTATTTCAAACTCTCTTGTCGCAATGCTCGTTATATGATGAAATCTGTCCATTTGATTTAGGTTTATTTCGAAGGAGTAGGTATAGAATATTTCTGTAAGTTTTATCAATATCAATTCGAAACCCTACAATATTACTTAATATGCTCGTCATATCCTTATTTCCCCCATATTTTTATCAGATGTTTAATATTCGATTTATGGAAATAATGTTAGAGAACTCAATTGTTATACTTTTAGAAATATCTTTCATTCAAAAACAAACAAACAACCTTTTTTTTTCTCATTTCAAACGATTATTAAGTTATTCCAAAATTTATTCATGAAATTTTTTCAAAATTTGTCTATTAAATTCACCTCTGATGCCTTTTTTACTCTTAACTTGTTTGCGGCTATTTAATAAAATAAATAAAATTAAATAAAATAAAAATGAAATTGTTCAAAGTTTCAAGTTTTTTTTAAATTCTCAATCGAAAATTATAAATGACTGAATAAATATTGAATTTGAGTTTGAACATGGGAAAATTGATATATGAAATTGAATAATGAGAAACGACTGATTTCTTGAATCTGAGCACTTAATTTTTATGAAAAACTTATAATTTTCATTATTTTACTTTGTTCTAGTGATTTTCATTCAAGAGATTTTTAATTAAAATTTTTAATTTAAATTTATATAAAGCACATGAATGTCTATTTCGAGTTTTATTGTAGGAATAAAAACATTTATACTGTTCGTTGAAATTTTGTTAAATATTTCCATTTTTCAGTATGAATTTGGAATTTCAATCAATCATTCAATTTTAAAAAGTTATTGTGCACTGGAAGTCTGAATTTTGTTAAAAAAAATCAATTTATGATATTATTCTATGATATATTCTTTATTAAAACTGATTCTTAATCCGTGTTAAATCCGTGTTAAAAAGTGTCAACAAAGATTTTTGATGAACTTGCTTTTGATAATTTCAATTCTGAAAATATTTAAACGTTTTATTTAACCTTTTCAACAAAAATTTGGTAGTGGTAGCATTTGATCTAGATTTATCTTCCGAATTTGAATAAGCGATCAATAGTTTTACCAACGTATTTCTAAGGTTTTATAACTTTTCATTGAATGTTGCAACTGCATTTGTGATACGATTCTGAATTGTGATCCTGATTTCATTGTTTATTGTTTATAAAATTATTGCTAATGTTTTTATTCTGCAGATGAAGATCAATATTTCATTTTAATTTGGTTATTTCAAAGTGTCTATTTGTTTGTTTTCGACCGGGAGTGTTTTGGAAGTTATGTTAGGCTTTCGGTCTTTCGGCCAAGAAAAACAACACTTTTTATGTGCTCTTTATCAAATGTTTCGAATTACCAAATATTCATACTTTTTCAAGACTTTTTAAAGCCTATAGCATATTTCTTGTGAAACGAGAAAATAAAAAGTTTTTATGAAATTTTAACCTTTTTGAGGCTTGTAAACATTAAATAATTTAGAGATATATTTTTGAATAACAGATAAGGCCGGAAGAAATTTTAAATCCACCTTTTGTCATATAAGTTGAGACGAGGGCGGGGAATATTGAGACACAGTTCAAGTTTTCAATTAACTGAAACAAATTGAATAGAATCTTGTATGCATCAAAATTGCACACAATATGTGCTGCACAATATAAAGAAATCAAGTTACCGTCAAACGGAGCATTATGAAACAGCAGGATTGGATGCAACTTCTGTATGCCACAACACTTATCACAAAGTTATCGTTTAATGATCACAAAATGATCATGACATAATTTTTCACTTCGTGAGATAGTTTTTGCAGTTTTTGATTCTCATAGACAATTGAAAAATCGAGCAATAGATGTACAAATTTCAAGATTGTACGTTGCCATAAAAAACTTTATCCAGTATGACGGATATAACCTACAAACTGTATATTGCTTTTATTTTTTTTTCCTATAAAAACAAAAAAAATATTTTTTATGAAAATCACCATTTTTTTAAATAAATATTTTTTAATTCAGTTACCAGTCTGAACTAAAATGCATCAAAATGCAAATCAAAGATTCACTTTTAAATCCCGTTTCCATATGCTGAAATATGATTGTTTTGCATCACGCTTTTGTTAATTTCATAATTTCATTCATCTAAACATTAAATTTTATGATTTCAGCTAGTTGTATTTTTGGTAGTATTTTTTAACCCTTAATGTATGCTTTTTCTTCAAAAAAAACATTTTTGACAGAATAAATGGAAAATTTTATTCGATTAAAACGAAAAATAACAGCAATTGGTGCTTTATGCGAGATGACATCCCAAACATAACAAAAACAATAAATTTTCAAACGTTTTCATTTGATTTTTCATTAAAAACAGAGTTTGTTGCAACTTGCCCCTTTTTCTAAGTAAGGTGAAAATCACATGTTTATGTAAATCTAAAAATAACTATTGAAACCTATAGTTTTTCTGACTACGTCAATTTAATAAAACATCTAACTTAAAACTTTTTATTAACAAGCGGTACGATGCTTTGTACATATGAAGCCCTAGTTAACGGTATATAAGATCGAAAATTTGAAAAAAAAAATCGCGAATGCAAAAAATGATAGAATCTACATGTTCTATAGCTTGATTTCGTTCTTTCAACTAGTTGAAATTTCGAATATTTTTTTTTAAATTTTCTTAATTTCCTATTTGAGATTTTCAAGGAAGGGAAGAGGTGACAAAAGAAAAGTTTTACATTTGTTCCAGTCTAGCTACATCGTTATTAAAAAAAAAAGAAAGAAAATGATAAGAGTTCCCTGTAGAAAAATTGGACGGAGGCTTAATCGGGTCCTGCTCCTATCCTCACTGAGGTTTGTTACTTTATTCTTCATTAAGGAATAGATTCTGTTTCTGTTTATTTTTAATTGTTTGCCAGTTGAGGTTGAGAATTAAAGTTGTTTTTAAATTTTTAAATCTGCTCAATGTTAAAATTCTGCATCAAAGTATTTACAAGTTCTGAACATATTTTGCAGAATCTGAAAATTGATTATTGATTTTGAGTGCCAAAAATGCATTTTTGCAGAATTCAGTTTACAGAATGAATATGAGGTAAAGGCTTTTAAATGGATCTTCCCCCTAAGGCTTAGGAAAATATAAAAAATAATCTTTGCATCACAATAATATCTAAGAACGGAGGTATCTAGGAATATTTTCAAAAAAAAAATTAATTTAGGTATGTCTTCAAAAATACTTTCTAGAGATGTAAACTATGATAGCTAGATATAAAAAGATGTTTTCAATATAACTTCAGAATCAGCACTACAGTACTTTCTGTATTTCGACCACTTAAACAGTAGTTTTTCAGATATTCTGTTTGCGTCGATATCTTGAATACATTAATTAAATTCTCTTTCTTATATTTCTACTCGTCGGTGCTATTTTTAGCACGACTCGGAACTGCCTTGTCGTCTAGCTTCTATAATGGACTATATGACCAATTTATTCACTAAAATACTGAAGTTTCAAAAGTATACACTCAAAGCATTGTTATTACAGATTTCGTAATTACACGTGAGAAATTCTACGTAAAAGGCTGAAAATTACAAAATCAAATTTCAACAATTTGAGGGATGAACCAGCCTTTGACCGAAGGTCTTTGTATTAAAAATGTTATCATATTACTACAGTAGTTTTTCGATTTTATCACGGTCAAAAAAAATTTCACCTTGAATATGGCGAAACCGTGAATTTGGCGAAACTATAAATTGAAGTGGAAAAAAGTATTTTTATTGTCTTCAATCAATAATGTACAATGTTTTTAGTAGCGCAAACGTTTTGTATCAATAAATTTTGATCATAAGGTGTAACCATCAAAGATTACTAAAAAAAAGGATCGTTTTCAGTTCAAATTATTCTTCTCTAAAGCAAATTTTTAGGTTTTTCTTGAAATAAAACCATATTATATATCCATTTGATAGTCTACATCTAATTACAGTGAATTATTTTGTTTTAATGGAAATTTAACAGTCGTTATCTCTTATTTCAATTCTGAAAAAAAGTTCAAAGTAGTTAGCATTAATAAAAGTTTTCTGCTAATTTCATATTTCAATATTTTAATCTTAACGCCTTTGATGAACTAAAAAGTAAACTTTTTCGAAAAATATTTTAAAATTTGCTCAACTTAGACTTTTATAGTGTGTTTTTTGAAATTTGCTTTATGGGCATGCAGATAATCCTTTGTCTTTATATGTAGAAAAACAGAAATTTCAGTCCTTTTTACATATTTTCAGACAAAGCTAGTAGAATTTCATTTTGGTCTTCCAAAATTATCCATTCAGACAATACTAAAGGCTATCCAATAAGGATTACGCGCACCACGCTTTAAAATAAACAAATTCAACAAAGAAATCAGAGACACTTATCTGTTTTCAAAAACGCTTAAATTCACTCACATTTTTATATGATTCGCATAACCAAGAAAGTTAACTTTTTTAGAGCGACTAACCAACACAAGTAACAACACTAGCATCAGCGTGACGTTAAAAAACTTGTGTCGATTATTACAAGTGTTTTTGAAATCCAAATGACGATTTTGAACACTACATAGATAAAATAAGCAGTTCAATGGCATTTTCATATTATTGGATACTTATATACCATAACATAAACCATAAAAAATATCATGAACAAAGACGCTTTACGCTTTTGAATTAAAATTAAGATCCTGGAAATGGTTTCTGAATGATTTCTTATAAATCGTGATAAAATCGAAACAATAACCGTGATAAAATCGAGCGTGAATTTGGCGAGTATTGATAAAATCGAATAGTGATAAAATCGAGAAACTACTGTATTATTAATAAAATGAGCCCTGAAATTACGTGAGCCATCACTATACTTTGGAAGGGTATTAAGGTAAAATTTCAATACAATTGGCATCGTGGTCGCTTAGGATAAGCACATTATTGAGAAAGTTGTTGACTTGTGTACGCAATTTATACTAGTTCTATAAAACTTTCAAAAACGATTGTTCGTATTAGCGAACTTTGTCAAATTGCATCGATGTGGAACTTAACCTAAATTTGCTCAAATGCCGATAAACATAGTGTGGTAGTTATAGCAAGGGTTAGTAAGGAAATGAGAGCTGTTGGGTAGAAAAGAGCAACAAGAGTCTATCAATCTTTTTCAAGCAGTTTGAAGATTTTGTTAATTTGACAAGGAGGCTCAATAATAATAATAACAAAGTTAATATGAGAGTGAATAAACGCAAAGTAAAATTTCAATAAAACATATTGAGGCATCAAATCTCTCAATTTCCATAGGATACAACAAAGAGGAGAATTTTTGTTTCTCTACATATTCTGTGTGACGACTCCAAGTAAGAGTTTCATCTAGGTAGATTCCTTAATATTTAAAGCATTTTACCCTCCCAATTATGATATTTCGGATTTATAACAATTACACCACAATACTTTAGCTCATACGTCTATACTCCGAACCATCTCTCCAAAGACTAAACTACACTCTTCGAAATATACACACGTTTCTGTAGTGACCTTCCTCTGACCCCGCGTTAAAACGTGACTATCTTTGCCAAATTTCGTTTATAGAATGATTTCTCCCTTGTTGTTGTTGTTGCATGCACGCTTCACTTTAAAACCGTCCCTTTGTCAATACACGAACGGAAATTAAGCTTCAATTTTGAATTGTAAATAATAGTTTGTTAAACCCTTTTACTTAAATTCCAGATATTTCCACATTTGCTTATTTTTCATTATTATTAAAACATTCGAAATCATTTTAACTGTAAATCAGCTCTCATTTCCTTACTAACCCTTGCTATAACTACCACACATAGTTTCATTTTTCTGTCACTTAATAAGTTTAAGTTTAAGTCTGTTTAAGTCACAGGTGGCATTTAGCCACCAAATCGAAAATCAATGCTTCTGGGCCATATGATTGTGACTTCCTATGATTTTAAGTTGTCTAATAAATTCATTACTTGAAACATATTTTCTTAGAATGCTTAGATTTATAATGCGAAAAAAAGATTTTGAGAAATTTAAAAAAAAAACTGAAAAAATGCGGTTGAAAGGTACGTAAAACATATCTGAAGAACTTTGCCAACATGTTCACATGCCAAATTTTTAAATTTTTATTTCAAATTTTAAATTTCTTTTTAATAATTAAATGAATTGTACAATTCCTATTTTGACAAAAGTTTTTTATTTTGCATGTTATTTGATAAGTTTTAAACAGTGGCTAGTCGCTGCAAAATATATAATATTTTTTAAACAGAAAAACTCGGGATTTTTTTTTTAATATTTGATTTGATAAAATATTCGATAAAAATTAAGAATTCTATAAGGGAAAGTGAAGACACTTAATCCCTGAGGTGACTTGATCCCTGAGCAATATCTTGTAACTGGAATCTCTTAGAAAAAACTAATGTTGTTGAAAAATGTGCGAAATGGAGCAAAGATCTAATCTAGATACAGATTTAAATACCCTCCCGGTGAGTTCGAATGTATTCCGGTTAAGCGAGGGTTCTAGCTCGAATTGCCTAAGGCTGAACCCGTTTACGATGATTAATTTCATGCAAAATCTGACGCTATTATTAAAAACTTAATCTAACAAATATGTTGTTATTTTAGAAAATTTGGGGAAAAAAATTTAGGGTTATATAATTTTTGATTGAAAAATTTAACAAAATGTTACTCATAGAACTTTTTTCATCAAGTTTAAAACATGTAAAACTTGAATCAAACACAAGGCCGTGCGAACGGGGGGGGGGGGGATTGGAGATTTTTCCAAGTAAAATTTTCAGTACAAGAAATGAATTTATCGGAGATAACTTGATCCCAAAAGGTGTTTAAAAATGAGTGTTGACAAATATGTCAGAAATTTGGCTTTTGGAATTTTTACTTTCTCTAGGCTTGAGACAATAAAGGCTAAGGCTAATCTAGGCTTAAGGCAATAAAGCTTTCAATAATGAACTGAACATGTTGTTTTATAAATATATGAAGTAATAATTGTAAACTTCAGAAATGAACTAAACTATTTCAGTCCTTTAGGTTGATAACTGGACGAAATAAAAAAATGATGTTATCTCTAATTTTGATCCCTGGTACTCTTGAAATAAAATTGATATTCTTCTTTGTATAAAATTAAATTTAATCATCAAGTATGTAGGTATTCTCTCAAGTTCAAAATTAATTTTTGTCCTTATCAAGATTTCACAAAAATGATGATTAAATATTTCTTCAAATTTAAAATATTACAGTGGAGTATTTCAATCAAGCATTCGATTGAAAATGAAGGAAAGGAATGTTAACTTAGACGATTAATAAACAAAAATTATTATAGTTTTGCTGAACAATTTTAAATCATGATTAATTTCTTATATTTTCTGAAAATTATTCTAGAATTCAGATTAAGTTTCTTTTTTAATCTGGGTTAAATTGATGAATTTTATTTCTATTATTCTTATGCCCGAATCTTTTATTCAAAATTTTAAATCGCATTCTTTTTTTGTGTTTTCTAAAATATTGATGTTACATTTGTAAACTTGATTGCTTCGTATTTGTTTTTAAGCAAATGTCTAGTTCAGAAAAGGAACATTATTTTCAATAATTTATTGATGGTTTGCCGGAGGGAGCAATGATTCAAAACTTTGCAAATCTTGAATTTGAATTTTGAATTTTGAAACCCCCCTCCCCCTCCCCCATGAGCGGGTCCTTCGCACGGGCCTGATCAAACATATTTATTACACTTTGGTCATAGCCTTTAGGCCGCGAAAAATATTAATTTCAATATGTCGACTGTTGGAGAATGTTATGAAGTTCATAATTAGAGGATTTTAGAACAATAATGGTTTACTCTTCACTTTTGCTTCATTTTTTTAAATGTTACCTATGGGTTCAATAATCTCTTGAGTTCAAAAAGACATACCTACTAATAAATCTTTTCATAGAAATAAATCTTGATCATAATTTATCCAATTTCATGTCATACTTATCAAATAACCAGTCTTCATCCGACGATTGCCTGGTAAAAAATACTTAAAACATTGAAATTACCTCAAAATACCTTTGACTATAGGGTTGTAGACAGAATTATAGAATTCTCACTATCTTCAACTTTAAAATAACAGAAATAAAAAGTTATATAACCAAAAATAGTCAATTTACCTTTAATATAACAACCATCCTTGATTTTTCATAATGGTAAGAGGTTATGGGTTAAGGAGTAAGGAATAAAAAACGCCACACATTTTTTCTCTCTACGAAAATTCATCTAATGCACCAACTGGATTGAGTTTCGTTCTAATTTTTGGAGCATAGAAACTTGTATGCTTTCAGAATCTGTTAAAACGGCGATTTGCTAAATCTTCAAAAAAGATATGACGAAGACAAGAAAATGGGATCAAGTCTACCCACTCTCCCCTATCCTTTGTAATTTTCATTGTATGATATGTTTCATAGAAGTTGGGTTAAAAGAAAAAGTGACCCAAAATACTACACCTCTTCTAGCACTTGAAACGACAGTTTCGCGAGGTACGATTGATAAGTAATATCATATCATCTTAATTCCTCACAATTTCAGAATTGAAAATTTAGAATGACGAAAGCAGAGTTCTTCTTTTGGCCTGGTGATCTATATTGAGCAATTACACTTGTTTCCAATTTGTTTGTTTTGTTTTGTTTTCTTTCCATAAGAAGCAAAATATCTGCAACGGTGTTAAAACAAAACTGCAACAACTGACGGATGGTTTTCATAATCAGCCAGAAGTGTGCTAATTTGATGTGGCTGAACGCGTACATACCAACCTATGTTAAAAACCAACGGAACGCTTTTGCAGTGTAATAATAAGCCCCTTGGAGGTCTAGTTTAGTTGGGTCCGGTCCAAAGATCCGGCCTCGTTTTTTTCTACTCACTGCTTCATCCCTACCACACACAGAGAGAGGCACATTCTGACGGAAGGTGGTTGGAAAATTACAACTTTTCACCTCCTCGAGAGGGAAGGGCTGACGTTCTTTGCACATACTTAAGCAAAGTGGCTCACTTTGTTTTTTTTTTCTTCTTTTGCCCCGTCTAAGCAGAGGATGACGGAAGGTATGTTGCTATTTTCCACTTGCGGTGAAATAGTTTTTTGCGCTGATCCACTTCGGGCTGAATTATGCAAATAACCCAAGTGGATTGCTTTAGACGACTGTGGAATGGGGCGTTGATTGTTTGATTTGAAACGCGTTAACCAATGGTGGTCATTTCAATCTGCTCAATTCCATTCTGTTTCACCCGAAGTCATCCTTATAGTCTAATTTCTCAAACAAAGAATTTAACTGTTTGAATTTTCAGCAGGTATTGGTTTCAATCAACGATCTAATATTGGATGTCAACTGCAAATTCCAATCTGTCAGGTGGTTATAATGAAACGTCATGTTCTTTTTATACTATGTACAATAAACACGTACACGATGACAGGATCTAAACTCCTCAGATCTAAACTAGATCCAGTTTGGAAAACCTCCCGGTGAGTTCGAATGTCACCCAGTTCAGCAAAGGTTCTAACGATGTTAGAAACCAGTTTTCGACGATGTTTGGCGTGTAAATTCTGACGCTATGATTGAAAGCTTTATCTAATAATCATTACTTGCCAGATCAGCTGTTATACTCTACTTCTAAGCACGACAGGTGAAAAACGGTCGTGCCCCTGGATGATTGATTTAAATACTAGATCCTTGTTGAGAAGAAACACAAAAGCGTTTTATATAAATAAACTAGCAGACCCGGTAAACTTCGTCTTACCGTCTTGGCGTCCATTTTCCATTGATTCTTTGCTGTTTAACTTTTTAAAAACATCAAATTTTAAGTTGTATATCATCTTGCTTTCGTGACCTTTTCCTAGTTTTAGTTACATTTCCCTCCTATCCGTTTACTAATTGTCCCGTTTAATACTATCGGAATCAAACCTAAGAATTTTAACTTAATTCTACGGGTCTTAACTTAAATTATCATAAAATAACCTTCAATAAATCTTACATGTATCTTACATGAATAATTTTTTATTTACTTTTCTTTAATTCGGAAGTTTTGAATATTGAATATTGAAAATTCTTTTTTTCTGCTCTCAACGTAACCATCAAACTGGGCTAGCCTCGTGCAAAAAAATCCACTTTTTGTACCTTGTTGATAATATCTTTGTTTTATTTATTGAATACTATTTAGTTGATTTATTTACTCTAGTTTGCTCGAGTTCCTTTAAGGTTCTTTAAGGTTAAAATCGGAATCAAAAGTTTCTCATCAATTGTAAATTTATTGCATATGAAACTTTATAGAAATAGAATTTTGAGTATCGGGATAATTTTTGAAATATTTACCCAATGTTCTCCCTAATGTAGCACTTTCAGCTCCTGATTGGCTTTGGGTGGTATATTTGTTAGAACTGAAGAAATAAAAATACATAAGAGAAGATTTTCCAAATAATGATTTTCAAGATGCTTTTTTTTCACCATCCTCGCCCTTCGAAGAAGTTAGAATTAATATCCATATTTTCACCAAAATCATGCCCACTAAAAGGTTTGATGTTTTTAAATATTTATTCAAGGAAAAATTGATATTAATTTCCTTTGAACTTTAACCCAATTAATCAAGCAAGGAAAAACATATGTTTAGATTTTATATCATTCAACCAAATATTTTTTTTTTCTTTTTTATTATAAGGGACATATGTACGAATTTAAGCCATTGTATATTGAGATTCTATCTGAAGCATTGGGGTGTTCTGAGTTCAAAATTACCTGAGTAGTGTTGGAGGTTATCTGCGATTAAATTAAAGATTATGTGATATTTTCAAGATTCAATAACATTATAAGCAGATTAAAAAAAAAAAGATCGAAAAGAATAAATTTGTTACGGCTACGATGGTTTCATGAGTTCATTCTATTTTCTGGAAATTTTCATGTAAACAAACCTCAAAACCTTAAAAAAAATTAATGTGTCTTTTTTTATTGTAATTGTACTTTTTAATAAAGAAACACCAGGGCAAGTGTAAACGGATACCATCGTGTGAAATGACGGGAGTGAATATTATTTTCACAACATTCAGGTCATAATAAAAACTTATTTAAAAAGTTTTGTTCTACTATAAAAAAACACTTCTGGAATATCAATCACAAAAATACACTTGCGCCTTAAAGTAAAGTGTCCATCTGAGCACCGCTAGAATTTATCTGGTGTTATCTCAAGAATAATTTAGCGGGAAAAGCTGTAATTATAAATGTAGAATAAATAAAAACTCCCTTTCATTTTAATTGTTTGCCAAATAAGACGTGCTATTTTCCTCCGAAAATGGTTGACCTAACTTTTCATCAAAAAAGCGGACCGAAATTCTCTTCTATGTAGCCAACATATTTAAAACAAAAACATGTAAGCGAGCAGTGAACCTGTAAACAGTTATTCGGTGAATGATTCAAAAAAAAATTAGTTTATTTAGTCAGCTAGTTTAAAGGACAGTTCATGTGTCTGTCCATTTTCATTGGGTTTTGTTGTTGTATTAACAATTTAAAGGCGTTTGATTCATCTCCAGTTAAGTTCCTTTGAAACATGTTCAAAAAATGTTTTCGATCTGTTTCTGTCGAAAACATCTTATTCATTTTTCTGTTATCGATATAAATCAAAACTTGCCTTCTAGGCGTATTGGATTATACAATTGTATGTAAAGCTTCCCACTTTCTTTTTTCAAACAACCGTTAAAAGGTCATACCATTATTTCATATGCATCAGTTCTAAATTCAAAATTTTTCAGACAATAATTGCTGCTTTAATAAACACAAAATCAAAATAGTTTTAATTTTTTAAATCGTTTATATGGTTTTGATTCGATCGGCAATATATGAATTTTGGTCATATCTAGGCGTCATTCATTACCATGTGCTGTACAAATGAGCTAAGAATCAAGAAAAAAAACATCTAGGCTTCATATCGCCAACACGTGCATTGAAAGTATGCTTGGTTGGAATAGGCGCCCAAATATTCCCACTAATCAGTATGCTATGCCCTGGTTACTATCCTCTAGCGACGTTTGTTCGCGACGCTTCGACCTTGGAAACGAAAAACAAACCGCCCGGCGCCCAAAAGAAAGAAAATCTCGAAAAAATTGAAGGCCATGACTTTAATTTGAATCAATTTATTACAAATTTAATGATTACAGACAATTCATGCGACTTTGTGTTGTTTTTATTCGATATAAACCGATTCGCATGGCTACAGAATATTCTAAAATTAATTTCATTCGAATCGTTTCGGCCATTTCGGAGGAGTAGTACTACAAACACCGTTACAAGAGAATTTTATATAATAGATATTTAACTATTTATACCGAGCATGGCCGTAGGAACGGGAGGGATTTGGTGGATGTATAAACTCCCCCTCTCCCCAACCCCTCTGAAGGTTCATGAACACCTATCAAGATGCTCTATTCTAAATATTAAATAAAAATCTCTCTAGAAATTTCATTTTTTTCTATTTGGTAATCAAATTCTTGGCTCAGAACTAAAATCAAGACCAGAAAAACAGATCTCAGGTTAAGATCAAGTTTTTAAATTTCAGTTACGCTTATTTTCGGTCGATGTATCTAATGTAAACTAATACTCATTTATGGACTCCAGCCAGTTAGAATATGATACCTTCAATTTGGTTAAACATAGAGACACAAGCTTGGCTTGACTAGAAAAAAAAATCTATAGATGATTGTTTTCATAAATGAAAGTTTCTCGTTAAGTTAATTTCAAATTTAATATCTCGCATTACAGAACATGAAAATAAAATTAAAAAAAATCAGTTTTAGAATATTGTTTCATATTCAAAATAGCAACCTGTATTCTGAGTAACAGTACAGATACAAAAAAAATGCAATTTCATAATTCTGGTGTAAAATTGAGAATTCAAAACCAGATTCAATATTTAAAATTTAATCCGTTTTGGAAAAAAACTAACAGTAGATTTTAGTAATTGGTAGCTCTGATCAAAATTCTACATTCGAAAGAAGAAATCTGTTGAAATTCAAATTCAGATTCTATATTCTGAACTAAGCTGGTCCTAGTTTTGAAAATAAAATGAAAAAAAAATAGAAAAAAATTTCAACAATTTTCATTTGTCAGTTGCCAAATCTGAGGATGATATTTCAAAAATACTCAGAATTATTTTAAAATAATTTAAAGTTAAATCTTTTACATAATAATACATACATACAATAATACATAAGTACTTCTCCTTGAAGACGTCTTTATTGTAGTATTTGTTGCATCATGGAAACCAATCATTTCTTAAATGTTTTTTTTTCTCTATTTCAAAAAGATAAAGTTCGATTCTTGATAAACAAAACTCTACACTACACTTATCGTACTTTCACAGCCTAACTAATGTCAAATCCTGGAGAAGAATAAAAGATTGTAATAATTCTTCTTGTCTTTGCTCAAATTTCCCATTATGTTGACATGAAAACATTAAAATAATAGAAAACATTAACCGGCTGGGCCCACTGTGGAGCAGAGAAAACAGAGACGTCAGGATCAAAGGGAAAAAAGAAGCGTGGACCACCAGTACCATACGCTTCGAGGGGCAATGTGATGGAAGCACGCTGAAAAGTGATCCTTGTAGTAGAAGTAGGTCCAGGAAATGAGTTATTATGAACACGGAAGTAAAAAAAAAAATCGGAATCATAAAAATACGTTGATGAATTTAAGCTACTAAACATTCTGAGTTTATAAAAACTATCTGTAAATATTAGGGTTTATGTGTCTTCGATTTCTGGCTCAGGCTTCAGCCCTAACTTCAAACCATGGGAGAACAAAATCGGTTTTTTAGAAGGGCGCACTTTAAACGCAATTTTCCGGAACTGATAGCGACAAATTCATCCTGTAAAAAACCGATACACAGATTTTCGTGTTTTGATTTTTTATTATGTTCAGGGGTGCCAAGTGTATAGATATTGGAAAATGATTATATATTTTTTCAATTGCACTGTCAGTCACAGTCAGAGTCAGAGTATATAGATGGTACTATTATTAAAACACATAACCTTTCGAGGTCTGTCGAGAAGCCAAAAGGTTATTTTTGTTTAAAAAAAACAATCTGATTTAATCAATTCCTTGTATGTTTACAGATAAAAACCTTTAAAACATTTATAAATTGACAAAAACATCCCCCGCTTAAATATTTTTTTTTTCAAATTACACTAACTGGTATTTCTTTCATAAGAAAATCGATTCTGCTGAAAATAGGTAATGCAGTTCTTCAAGGATATTGATGTTATTTAAAGTTTATTAAAAAAATTCTATAAATCTGATGAAATGAGGATTTTGTGAAAACCATTACTTTAATCAAATAAGTCATCGACGATTCTTATCATTGCGCAGCTTCATTTCAAAGACATAAGGCTTCCAGGGATCGCAATTAACGTATGGAAAAAGTCACAGCTGTGCATTAGAAAACACATGTTCCAATCGAAAAAATAATTTTCCAATGACACTCTCCTATTCAAATTACACCACAATGCATATAAAATGCCAATCGTACTTCGATTTCTGGAGATCAATTATTATGAGCACAACCAGAACACCAGAATAAAATACGTTCTAGCAGCCATCAAAGAGCAAAACTCATTCTAATCGTTCTCGGGAGATTCAATCACGCATAAATTGCTTTCCTCTCTGTCACTTGTTTGTACTTTTCAATTTCGATTTTCTTGAAAAACTATGCGCATCAGGTTTATCGTTAATTTATGCACATTTTCAAAACTTTACCAGAATCAAAATCTAACTGACGAGGAACTTAACACTTGTTAGATCTGTTTAACACGCCAAAGGCGAGCTCAGCTATACAACTAAACTTTCAACATGAGTCTCATTTAATACATTTGATTTGCACTAAATCACACAACTTATTATACTAATGTATGTGAGCGTTATTATTGTTGAAAGCCGTGAGTCCAATTCATAATTTTCACCTATTTGGACCTCTTTTATTGGAAAAAAAATTCTTAAAAACTTGCGAAACGAAGAGCGCAGAAATTTTTTCGTCATATCCGAAGCACGGGTAACTTTGATCTCCAATTATTGTTTGACAAAACTCTACATTTGAAAAAACCAAAACCATATGGTA
This sequence comes from Uranotaenia lowii, assembly GCF_029784155.1. NCBI lineage: Eukaryota > Metazoa > Arthropoda > Insecta > Diptera > Culicidae > Uranotaenia > Uranotaenia lowii. The sequence goes on from NC_073692.1 coordinate 363,679,473, forward strand.
TTTAGCATTTATATTTTGAAACTATTAGACAGTGAATGAATATTAGTATTGCCATTGATTTCGGTGTCCAATTGAAGCTTAAAAATTTAAACAAAATAAATTCACCGAAACACCACTGTTTTCAGTTCGGCTTCCGAGTGTAATCCTCTTTCGCTGATCGTGCTCCACTCGTTACCCGAGTTTACACGAGCTGCTCGGACGGTAAACAGGGTTGCCAACAATTTTTTTCAAAAATCAATGAACTGGTGAAATAAAAATCAGGCAACATCAGGCTACGATAAAGTAATGGAAATTTCCTCATTTTCTCTCTAATAGGTTTGAGTACTTCTACTGAATCAAAGCAATCGAAATATTCCCTTAAATTCCCATTTTTTAATAAAAAATCAAGGGGATATTCCGATTGCTTTGATTCAGCCACATTTTTACTTTTATACTTCAGCAATGGTACCTAATTCAGTTCCTTAATACCCATTTTTCATCACATTCGCAAAAATCAGCCATATTTTCAAAAATCAGGCAAACTCAATGGCTTATCAGGTTGTCAGGCAGAGCCTAGTAAAATCAGGCAATACCTGAAAAATTAGGCACATTGGCATCTCTGACGGCAAGTGTGAGAGCTTTCACATCTGAGGGGGAAAAAGAGAATTCTTAACAATGAGCGCTCTGGCGTTTCAGTCATACACCTCAGGGTAAACGAAGAAAAAAAAATAGACTCCCACCACACGACGTTGGAAAAATAACAACAATTTCTCCCCCTGGTTTTGTCAAAAAATCAGGACACCGGGACGAAAATAAAACAGGATTTTCCAGAAAACCAGTAGATTGGTTGAAATGAAATTCAGCTCTTCTTAGATTGCATAAATTAAGGTGAAATAATGGTGCTATATACGCCCTTATTTGTTCAGCAGAAGAGATAAAAAGCCGTTAAAATATCATCTGAACCGAAGATTCCTATCGGTTTAAGATGTTAAACTGTTCTATTACAAATTCAATTATAATTAAGACAGTTTTAAAAAAATCAGGACAGCTTCTCGAAAATCTGGTCAAATCCTGAAAAATCAGAACTCCTTTGGCACCTTTGGTTCGGAGAGCAGTGTCTTTTCTCGCGAACGTACTAAGAATAAACTGTGTTAGCTCTCAGATTTCACCTCAACAAAATATGCAAAAGATTTGTCCGGAAAAGGGAATTCTCTTCATCAGCCGATGTGAATGCTCTCGCTCACTCTTATGTGTTGACAATCTCACTCTTGATTTCAGTGTGATTTTTCTCTCCCCGCACAGCTTGGGGGAGCAGACGAAAAAAATAACACTCTCTTTTACTGGGCAAGCCGATCTGAGGAGTTTTGCCATCCATGCCTACAGGCGTACGTACGCAAAACTTGCCGGTCCAAAGTTTTGTGCACCGTACCAGCTTCCCTTTCCATACTTCCCAATCCAGTTTGAAAGGCTCCAATGCGTACTTCTTTCATTTTCGTCAACTGACTCAGGAAAATGTTGGGTAAAGTACGCCTTTTTTGCATGATATTTTGGCGCTTTTCCGGAAAAATGCTTCTCATTTTTACGATAATTTTGAGAACTGGAGCTCACGATACACAGTGTTTTAAACTAAACTGTAAAAAAAAACAGAAATCAGCTGTTTAAACGTCATCCGGAATGAGCAGGGTTGTATCAAAATCGTGCTAAGACATAATGCTGACACCCTATAAGTCACAACTTTCAACTATCGAATCACTCACACAAAATGCATCAAAGTTTTATCTTATTATCGAAAACTTTAAACGAATAATTAACTTTTGTTTTTTTTCTATTTCTTTTTTTACAGGTAAGGCCCTTCAACCATTCCAAGTAAACTGCGCATATTGAAATCTTTCATACAGAACTGTTCATCTAGATTCTTGACCTAGAAGGTATGCTTTTTTTGAGTATGTATAAAAGATACAGATAGTTTCAAATTATATTTAAGTCTTTTAAAGAACGTAGGCAATGTCAAGTGTTTCTTAAAATTAGGTAAACATAATCGAGGAGAAATGTCATCCAAACTTAATTCAATGGTTAATTTAAATATAAGAAAGTCTGCCTTTTCAAAAACTTGTAATATAAAAATTAAGTTTATCACCAAGGCATTTGAGTTTTGAAAAAAAAAAGATAACATCGACTGATCACTACTGAGACACAAAACAGACTACTAAATTGCTGTATTTCAAACCTAACTGCCCTAAGCCTAACTTTTCTGTGCATCATAAATGCTAAGCATGATAAAATATAAACGCTGTCTATGGATATTATTTAGAAAAAGTTTAATATGGCAAAAAGTAGCTTGGCGAAGAAAAATGCAAAACATGAAATGGAAAAATAATTGAAATTCACCAGAATATCGAGAAAAAATTTAACTTGGTAATAGTAAAAAATGAATTTCCCATTAAAAATAAACTTCAAATCTGAAAACCGTTTTTTAAGTGTCAGATAGTGTTTCACCCTTGAAGGAAAAAATGTTTCAAACATGATTTTTTATTCGTAACATTTTCTCATGTACATTTGAAAAGTCTCAAATTTGTTTTAAAATTTTCGTTCGTCGCCATGCTCATTTTGGTGGTTTTACTGGCCAGGCCCAATGAAATTTTCGGTGCGAGAAAGAAAAGAGGGAGAATTCCACCATTTGAATCGTGTGGCTAAACTGAGCGGATAACTTGAGTAAGAGAGCGTCATACGTTTTTTGATGTGACAGTGACGGGGCCTCCCAGGAAATATGACCGTCACCCGAATATGGGTCCATGGCGACGAACATGTTAAGAGGGATTAACCTGAAGTTTTAACCCTTAAATTTACATTTTATTGGATTCAATTATTGGTTTTTTTTTTTCTAATTAAGCATGTGTGAGAGAATGAATTAAAAAATTGATCTGAAAAATGGTTTTATTACTATGCCACCTTGTGTGTTTTTTATGTGCAATTATCCAAAAGTGCCAAATGCAATTGGTTAACGCATAAAAAAATTCATTAACCATGGTAAAACTAAATGGCTATATAATACTCCTCAAGCTAATGTTCAATATCGACTTGTTGACTTTTAAATTGTTTTTATTGCGGGTGGCAAACGCACTTTACTCACGCTATTTTGGCAGATCTACAGCCTTTACTAGGTAGCTTCCAGGCTGAAAACATAAAACGAACTTCATCCATTACTCAGTCAGGCTAAGTTAGTTGCGTTATGTTAGTTTGAGCGCAGCCAAGAACCAAATAAATGAAATGATATTTGAGTTAACTGCGATATTGAAAAAATAATCCGAACCACATGTTAAGGTTTTGATCCGTAAGTTTGAATGATTTTTTCCCTATTTTCAAAAAACGAACTCACACAATTAGGATCTCAGAGAAACTTCATATTTCTTTGAAGAGAACTATATTTTATTTAAGACTTAAGCGTTGATCTTCCATGACCTCTGGCTTAGAAGACTTAAACGCTATATTCTAGGCCACGGTCGTCAGCTAAATTTTTGAATCTGCGTTGTCTAAAAAATTTCATTTGGTTCAAACTTTCCTAAGCTTTGGTAAAAAAATTGTCAAACAACATCGATCTGAGTGCCGTAATGAAATAATAACTAAATAATGAAATAATAACTAAAATAATAACTTTAAACTTTCATATTTTACTCTTGCAAAATGGGGAATTCTGAAGTTGTTTCAAAGTTAAAGAGTTAGTTGCTGAAGTTCAAATAGTAAGAAGAACAATATTCTTTCAATATAATGAATTTTTAATTTTGCTACTGCGACTGAACCCCAAAACACTTAAAACGAATCGTCACTTTGGGTTTCACTTTCTTTGAAAAGCGCCTCACTCATGTCATTTGGCGAAAAAATTGCTGAACTCTTGACCATGTTCGCATTGCTGCTATTTAGTCGGAAAACATGATGGTCATGTTTGTGTGATTTTTTATCGTCTTCCTAAGTAGGTTACTGTCACTTTTCCTGAGTCATGCTTTGGTTGATGGAAAAAAAATCAACAAGGGAAGCAATGTAAACATTGCAGAATGACTTTTGGGTTTTCGGCTGATTATTAACACGAGTTTTGTTCGGTCGAATTGAGCCAGATCAAGGCGAGGGTTGAACCAACTGATCAGCTGAAGTTTTCAAAGCTTGTCGCTGGTTTTGAAAGTGTGCATAGTGTGGATTATTTACACTCCCGCGCTACTAATTCTTTCAGGTGCTAACGAAAGAGGTCCAGCTAAACGACAACTAACGGTGGTATGCAAATGGCGAGTAACTGGTTTATGCAAACAGAAAAAAATACTTTTACCCGGAGAAGTTGAGCTTTAACGATGAAGACGAAAGTAGGATCGTATAGCTAAGACACTCTATACCAAGGTGACACTTTTGCTTGCTGCAGTAATTCATCGCCAAGCGCGAACTTACTGCGGGTTTACAATTAAAATAGCAGTATGTTTAGCGTAAGTAATTTGTTCGGGGTTTATCCAATTTGTGCTGCGCTAGACAACCAACTCTCTCGGGGGTCCTCCCGTGAGGAGCCAGAAGATAATAATCGCTCGTGAAAGTGAAAGGATGCTGTAATGGCAATGGATTTGTCTAACGAGCGGATGGTCAAGGTGCTCAAATTACTCATACATGACGATGCCTATAGCTTTGTTTCAAGTGATTTCGAGACTGGTCGGGATAATAAGCTGGAAAAACTTGACGCTAAAACAAGCTTATAATTAGGGTGCAGTCCTAGCAAGGAGCTTCATCATCACGGAAAAAGTACTTTTACAAATAAGTGAAAATTGATCTCGAGTCGTTTCTTCGTTTTTTTGTTCATGAGACAACCTGAAGTGTGACAAATATGAAATAATGAAAAAATCCTCTGAGGCATAACAACTTTTAGCTGTAAACGTTTTCTTCTTTAATAAAATTGATATGAATAGAGAATTTGAAACCAATTCTCACAAAACAAATAACGTTACTGTGAAGTAATTAAAATATATTCTTGATTCAAATTTTCAATAACATTGATAGATATTAACTTCAATAGAAAATTCTTGTTGCTATTCAAATCCCAAATAAAATTAATTAGAAGAGTTTCGTTTTCAGCCTAAGAAAATATGGCACTGTTCATATTAATAAATATGTTTTTGTATCAAAATGAATTGTTCTGATACTGTAAATAATGGGATGATTGAAAATCAAACAAATTTTTATTTTCTGAAACAAGAATTTGCAAAAAAAAAATCATTACGTTATACCCGTCTTTATAAAAATACGAAGATTGATTACTTATTCTTTGCTGAAAAATCTGCTTACTAGAAATCTTCATCCACAGCTTTATCCATCTTCCCGAATTGCGAATCGTTTGCGTAAAACTGGACGTCGTGGGAGACTCCATTCAATCCATCGCGAGTCCATTTCTTGGACAATTGCATGCGCTGCATGATCGGTACTCGTTTTTGAAAAATCTCGTAAATCTTGATATGGTGCAATTCAAAAAAATTTTTGACTAAACAGTTGAAGATTTCCAATCGATTTTAAATTCTTCACTAGCTTGATTTTGACAGAATAAAAAAAATACGTCTTTCTCGTTACACACATACTTCACTCTCCCCATTCGTTTTCTTCGGCTTTACTTATGAACAACAATTCATTTTGTTACATTAAACTATTTTTTATTTCCAATCAACTCAGAGCAAGTTCAATCATGTTGGGAAAAGTGGTAGAAATTTCGACACTTGTAGCATATTTTAAAAATTCTACCAGGCAAAAATGTTTTCAAGATCATTGGCTGTTGTATTTAAGATTAGATTTCATTAGATTTCATAAGATTTCATTCGATTTCATTAGATTTCATTAGATTTCTTTTGATTTCATTTGAAGTCATTAGATTTCATTGAATTTCATTAGGTTTCCTTGAATTTCATTAGATATTATTAGATTTCATTACATTTTATTACATTTCATTAGATTCCATTAGATTTCATTTGATTTCATTAGATCATAAGATTTCATTAGATTTCATCAGATTTCATTAGATTTCATATGATTTCATTTGATTTCATAAGATTTCATTAGATTTCATTAGATTTCATTAGATTTCATTAGAAGTCATTAGATTTCATTAGATTTCAATAGATTTCATTAAATTCCATGAGATTTCATGAGATTTCATTATATTTCATTAGATATCGTTAGATTTCATTAGAAGTCATTAGATTTCATTGAATTTCATTAGGTTTCATTAGATTTCATTAGATTTCATTAGATTTCATTTGATTTCATTTGATTCCATAAGAAGTCATTAGATTTCATTGAATTTCATTAGATTTCATTAGATTTAATAAGATTTCATTACATTTTGTAAGATTTTAATAGATTTCATAAGATTTCATAAGATTTCATAAAATTTCATTAGATTTCATCAGATTTCATTAGATTTTATTAGATTTCATTAGATTTTATTAGATTACGTTAGATTTCGTTCGATTTCATTAGATTTCATTAGATTTCATTAGATTTCATTAGATTTCTTAGATTTCATTAGATTTCATTAGATTTCATTAGATTTCATTAGATTTCATTAGATTTCATTAGATTTCATTAGATTTCATTAGATTTCATTAAATTTCATTAGATTCCATTAGATTTCATTGAACTTCATTTGATTTCATTAGATTTCATTTGATTTCATTAGATTTCATTAGATTTCATAAGATTTCCTTTAATTTCATTAGATTTCATTAGATTTCATTAGATTTCATTAGAATTCATTAGATTTCATTGGATTTCATTACATTTCATGAGATTTCTTTAGATTACATTAGATTTCATTACATTTCACTGAATTTCATTAGATTCTATTAGATTTCATTACATTTCATTAGATTAAGATTTCATTAGATTTCATAACAATCAGATTTCAAGAAATTTCAATAGATTTCGATAGATTCTCTTAGACTTCTTTGATTTCATTAGATTTCATTAGATTTCTTAGATTTCATTAGATTTCATTAGATTTCATTAGATTTCATTAGATTTCATTAGATTTCATTAGATTTCATTAGATTTCATTAGATTTCATTGAATTTCATTAGATTCCATTAGATTTCATTGAACTTCATTTGATTTCATAAGATTTCATTTGATTTCATTAGATTTCATTAGATTTCATTAGATTTCCTTTAATTTCATTAGATTTCATTAGATTTCATTAGATTTCATTAGAATTCATTAGATTTCATTGGATTTCATTACATTTCATGAGATTTCTTTAGATTACATTAGATTTCATTACATTTCACTGAATTTCATTAGATTCTATTAGATTTCATTACATTTCATTAGATTAAGATTTCATTAGATTTCATAACAATCAGATTTCAAGAAATTTCAATAGATTTCGATAGATTCTCTTAGACTTCTTTGATTTCATTAGATTTCATTAAATTTCATAAGATTTCATTAGATTTCATTAGATTTCATTAGATTTCATTAGATTTCATAAGATTTCATTAGATTTCATTAGATTTCATTAGATTTCATTAGATTTCATTGGAATTCATTAAATTTCATTAGATTTCATTGGGTTTTATTTGATTTCATAAGATTCCATTAGATTTCATTTGATTTCATTAGATTTCATTAGATTTCATTAAATTTCATTGAATTTGATTAGATTTCATTAGATTTCTCTACATTTCATTAGATTTTATAATATTTCATTAGATTTCATTAGATTTCATTAGATTTCATTGGATTTCATTAGAGTTCATTAGATTTCATTAGATTTCATTAGATTTCATCAGATTTCATTAGATTTCATTAGATTTAATTAGATTTCATTAGATTTCATTAGATTTCATTAGATTTCATTAGATTTCATTAGATTTCATTAGATTTCATTAGATTTCATTAGATTGCATAAGATTTCATTAGATTTCATTAGATTTCATTAGATTTCATTCGATTTCATTAGGTTTCATTAGAAGTCATTAGATTTCATTAGATTTCATAAGATTTTATAAGACTACATTAGATTCCATTAGATTTCATTAGATTTCATTAGATTACATTAGATTTCATTAGATTCCATCTGATTTTAATACATTGAATTAGATGGTTTATTTCTTATTTTATGTTGTTTGATTATTTTATTTGATCTTGTAAAGCAGTGTTTTCTTTTTTTTTTTGTTATGTCTATTACAACCATGTTTTGTTTTCTTGTATTTGCCTGTTATATGTTATTTTTTGTTGTTTTTTTTTTCTTGTTCAATTGTCCTTAACTTTGTTTTTATCTCTTACAAATTGTTGTATCGTTTTCTATCCTTTTCTGTTTTGTTTCATCTTGCTTCATTTGTTTTATTCTTGTTTTATCATTTTTATATTGTTGTTACCTATTTGTATCTCATTTAATTTTTTTCATCTATGTTTTTTTTTTGTTTGAATTTAATTCATCTTAATGTATCTCGTTCAATCTTGTTTTATCCTTTTTATCTTGTTTTTTTTTTATTTTGCTTGGGGCTCGGAAAGCATTTTTAAGAAAACTTTTTCGGTCATCACTTAGAAAGGCCTTTTTGTTCCCATGAGGTTATCAATTCTGAAGTACAACTTGTTGTACGTGAATTCAAGAGTGTCCCACATCAAATTGCATCACTTTTTAAATGCTTTAGTAAATCACATATTGAGTGTTTTTGCTCAAAAATTTACAAAAGATAGCCTAGAATGTATTGTTCACAACGTATATTTTTCTGTAATTTGAAAGTTGAAGTAATAAAGTTCCTTTAAGAGTAATTCATTAAACGGGATGTTGAAAAAAAAAACATTTGGAGTCTTACTGTTATTGTGATTTTTTGTGACAAAACGCTTCAAAAAAGTTCTTAGAATCAATAGAAGAAAATTGTTGTTTTATTAGTCCTTAGAACACACAAGTGAGTGAGTGAATACAGTTTTAAGCAATATCTCTTAATTTCGATTAAAAAAATAAAAGAGCGATTCCATATAAAGGAGTGACCACGAATATTTCCACGGTCTTTATATTAAATTTACATAAATTTTACAGTGATTTTAGCAAACCTGTGGATCAGAAAAACGCACAATTTTAACAATTTTGCTCCATGTGCATACCTAGTGGACCGATTTCATCAACAGAACCATTTCTGAATTGCATTAATCGCTGCTTTTTTATATCAAATGCGTATACTTTTGGTGACATCGAAGAATTTTAAATAGATACATACAAAATTTTCTGATGGTTGTGATGGTTTTAAGGAAAGCTTCTAAAGCTCTTTGAAGCTAGACATGCATTTTTGGTTTGTTAAAAATCCAAAATAATTTATAGGGCAGACCAAGATCTATTGAGTAAGGTTACTTCATATGTCAAATCGCACGTTCAGCCATATTGAAAAAAGTTTTGACAGCTGGCTGAAGTGTTAACGAAAACGGGGGTCCAGGGATGACAGGTGTTTGAGTTAAAAAATCAGAGAAATTTGAAAAAAAAGTCTGTGCTTGTGCACAAGCTTAGATCACAAATCTGGAATCAGAAAAAAAATCCTTAGGAAAGTGCAGCAAAAACAAATACTCTTTGATTTTTAGATGAATAGAAATTGTTTGGTTGAAACAAGAACAAGACTTAAAAATCCAATGCATAGTGGATATTGCGATCAGTATCTTTCCCTTAAGTTTGATGTATTTGATATCTTTGACCAACTTATACAACAACTAAAGGCGGTCATTAAGAATGAAATAATGTTAGAGTGGCTCTTAAAGATAAAGAGATATGGAAACAATATACTAACTGTAAGAAGACAGTGGCCTATATTGTTCTACAATAATGTATTACATAATAATTTGTGAAACTTGGTCCAAGACAACAAACATCTATCTCTTGAACTAAAAGGTTTATGGCAATTAGTTTTCATGAAGTTAGGGTGGTCCTACAATAAATAGTTTTTTCATTATATCTTTTTAGGGTGATATTTTATCACAAACATTTGTTCAGCCAGATTTAAAGATCTGACCGAAAAAATGTTTTTGATAAAATATTTCCCTGGAAAGATATAACAAAAAAAACTGTTTATTTGTAGGACCTATATTTAGATAACCATGATGCGCATCTTTCGCTGAAACGTATAATCAATATTTGACTGTTTTAGAACTACGATGACTCCAGATAGGGCTAGTCAAAAATTTTATCGTTGATTGCATTTGAAAGTTTATGTTACAGACTTTACAATATAAAAAAAACTGGAAAGAAGGTCGAACAAATGTTTTTGATAAAATATCACTCTGGAAAAATACAACGAAAAAACTGTTTTTCGTAGGACCACCCTAATTTCATGAAAATTAATTTGTGTAAACCTTTTAGTTCAAGAGATAGATGTTTGATGTCATCGACAAATTTTTATTAATTACTACGTTGGAAAATAATATTCATATCACTGAAACTTTATGAACCCCCCTTAAATTATTTCATTCAAAATGATTGCCTTTAGTTGTTGTATGAGTTTAGCTAAGACACCAAATGCATCAAATTTAAGGGGAAGATGCTAACAATTTCTTCTAGCAGAATTTCATTTCTGGACCCTTCCTGTGCGATGGAACCATTCATTTATAAATTTTATTCGTTGTGATGATCGCCACAGAAAAAAATAATCTGTTTTTAACGTTACCACGTGCAGCTTCCACCTGTCGAAAGGGAATCCCATCGAAAGTAAAAACTAACAATTATCGTAACGACCAGAGATAAAATCCGATCCAGCAGTGCCATAATTCCGGCTAAATCGAATAGCAAAACATCAACAAAGCCAGTCACGTTATTGTGTTTGCTGCACCAAAAGCATCCCCCGAAGTACTCCCACATCTCTAGAAAGGGGGCTTCGGTTCATTGAACCGCCCCACGTAACTGCTCCAACCATTCACAACATCAATTCACAGGGAAATTCATCCAAATTTTGAGCTCTTTATAATCCGCCCAAATCGGGCTGAGCTGCTTTCGCTTTAACAACCCATAAATGCCCGTTTTGGCTTCACCAGTTTGAGTTTCGTATCCAACCGAACTAATGACCATTAATCCAACGGCGGCGGCCGCCCTTCGGCAGTTCCCTCAGCAAATCGAGGCATTAGGCTCAAATTTTCTCGGAACACGAGAGACTAAACTCTAACTAAAAGCGACCCACAACGGGTCATAGAGAGGGGTGGGTCACTGTTGCGTGTGCCGAAAAAGTTAATCCAATTTGCCGGTTTTTTATTGCTAAGCTACCTTCTTTCTACTGAACTGCTTGCTCACTGTTTTTTTTTTGTGGTCTGAGACTATTGCCTTCGCTCATTTTGGTTTTACCGAGGCTTTGAACCAACATTCAATGAACACATTCAGTTTTGCTGAAAAACAAGAGTGTATGTTATGCCCAAATTAAGCTGCCGAATATGTAGCGTTGAGAAAGGTCATTGAGTCGAGGGAACATGTTATCTGATTTTCTCAGAGTAACTAGTAGGTACCTACTTTTGATTTGGAGAATGATTGCTTGCATCAAGATCACAGAACTAATTGTCATGTTGCCGAGGATGTAGACGATCAAAGTACCAAACTGTATAATACCGCGAAATCCGATGAATGAAGTTTTGAGACATTTTAGACTTTTTTACTGTTTACCGGTTGCATCGACCTCCCTGCTAAAGTCTAGTGAATGGAATATATTACATATTATTTAACATTTTCAAATTTTTTAAAGCATAAACAAACATTTGTGGATTTTTTCGAAAGAACATACGTTTAAATTTCCAATAGCTTTTTGGTTTTCCATTGTGACTAAGCATGCATACTGCGCATTACGGATTAAATTTCTGTTTATCGTGAGCTCCAGGTTTCATTATGTAAGTGAAAATTAGAAGCATTTTCCCGGAGAAGCACACAAATATTGTGCACAAATGGTGAACTTTCCCCAACATTTCACGGAGGCAGTTGGCGACTATGGAAGAAGTAAGCTTTGGAGTCCAAAATGCGACTCGGTAGTTTGGAGAGGGCAGCAGCTTTGTGGACAAAAAAAAAATGGTCGTAAACCGGGTCCGGTGGACAAAACTTTAGACCGAAAGACATGTATGCTTACTTCAGACTACCACAGTTCGTAATGTGGCCAAAAAATGGGAATCCTTTCTCCGCATTATCCACCGTGCCAAGGTAAGATTGGATTTAAAGACTTATAAGAAGCAGAAGTTTTCGTGTATAAACAAGCCCAAACAAATTTTGGAAAAAAATGGTCGAAAGCAATTCAACCATTTGACTGAACCTTTCAAACAAAGCTATGCTTAAGAGCAAAGAATCAGCATCTCTCTGATATCAATTTTACGAACATTCCCCAAGTAAAGTTGAATTTCTCCAAAGAACGTTTCAAAAAGGACTTACTGACTTTTCTGGATAGAAGTTTGATCGATCTCGTTCGTATTGGTTCGTATTCAGTGGTATTTTCAAAGCCCTTTGTACTATTTGCTATAAATTTGAATTCCAAATGTTGCCAGCCGTTATTGTTTTCTGTAATTGTAAAAATATTTAAAGCGCCAAAACCTGTAATTTAAGAAGAAATAAAAGTTGAGATCTTTTTCGGTTTAACAGTCGACCAGAAAATAAGTTTCTGATTTGCATCCGAAACCCATCCAAAATGGTCTGCCCAAATAAAGTTCTTAGAGCTTTGTCACATGCTGATTATCGGTTATTAAAGGGTGATACGTTCAAAATTTGGTCAATATCAACTTGACGTATTTCTTTCAATTTTGCATTTAAAAAACCTCTACACCCCTCATTTTAAAGGTGTGTGTGTGTGTAAAATGTTGCTCCTATTTGATTTTGGAATTCACTCTTCAGTTGTCAAAACGCCGTCAAAACGCGCATCGCGAAAATCCGAGCTACTCGCACGTAAAGCTGGCAAAATCGCCAAATCAACCGTTACAAATGTAATTAAAGTGTTTTGGGAACGTTTGTCGACAGCCAGGAAGTCTGGATCGGGGGGAAATCGAAAACCGGAAGCCGCTGAGACGACAAGAGAGTTACCGGTAGTTTCAAGCGAAACCCTAATCTCTCTCTCCGAGATGCCGCAAATAAGCTGGGTGTATCGTCTTCAACCGTGCATCGAGCCAAAAAACGAGCCGGACTATCGACTTACAAGAAGGTAGTGACTCCAAATCGCGATGATAAACAAAATACGACGGCCAAAGCGCGATCCCAGAGGCTGTACACGACGATGCTGACGAAGTTTGACTGCGTGGTAATGGACGACGAAACCTACGTCAAAGCCGACCACAAGCAGCTTTCGGGACAGGAGTTTTATACGGCAAAAGTAAGGGGAAAGGTAGCAGATATTTTCAAGCACATGAAACTGTCAAAGTTCGCGAAGATATATCTGGTTTGGCAAGCCATCTGTACCTGTGGCTTGAAAAGCAGCATTTTTATAGCTTCCGGGACTGTCAACCAAGAAATTTTGGCCGGATTTGGCATCTTGCCATTACGCATGGATGCTTTGAAAATGTGTTGAAGAAAATAAAAGAAAATAAATTTTGGTTGGGCCATGAGGCAATAGTAGCATTTTCGGACATAGTCAAAATGCGAATACAGATAACTTGTCTAAGTAATTATGAATTTCACATTGGAGAAGAAGGTAACGGAAGCATCTTAAAAGTTTTTTTACTGTGGGACCGATTCTCTTAATCACTACGATAGCATAATTGATAGAGTTAGGTCTTTGGACACTTGCATCGAAAACGAAATTTCTATAATTCACAATATTGAAAACAACACTCTGACCACAAACAATGCTGAAAGCTCAAAAGATTCAAGTGATGAAAAAAGCAAAATTAAGAACAAGGATCTCAGAATAGCATCTTGGAATGTGCGTGGTTGCAGAAATAAAACAAAACGGCAAAATATAGATGACATTCTAAACCAGCACCAAATAAACATAGCGTTTCTGCAAGAAGTCAACACATTAGGTCAGGAAATAAGTACAAGAAACTACGATTGGAAAATAGTTGGGAAAAGGCTAAATCGATCAAGAGGTTTAGCAGTTGTTATGAGAAAATATGATGGTAGTGGCACAAAAATATTACAATCAGAGGAACTTTATCAAGGAATTGTTTGGACAAAAATGAAGGTGGGTGAAGAGCTGTTTTTTGTGATCAACGTGCATGCTCCCAATGCTAGTCAAAATAAATTTCTTGCAAATCTGCTAGAAGGGGCTAAGAAGAACAGGAGAAAGTTACTGATACTAGGTGACTTCAATGCACAAATTGGTATACAGGATAAGTCTCTTGAGGATAATCGGGTTGTAGGCGACGTTTTAGGTCATGACTATTGCAACTCAAATGGGGAATTATTCAAAATGTTCTTGCATACTGCAAACTTAAAGAATATTTCTTCCGTTATAGGAAAGGATACAGAATACACGTGGAGAGGTCCGGATAATCAAAGCCAAATTGATCACATTTTGAAACCGGTATGCACAGATTATTATGTGAGATTTATTAGAGGTTTTTGGACTCCTGCAAAAACTGATCATAAACTGTTGGTGGCTGGAATAGTGTTTAAAAAAGGTCTCAAAAAAGAGGTCAAAGAGGTTAAAAACTTTAAACCGAACCTTGAATTATTGAAAATACCCAAAATCCAAGAAAAATACCAAAATCGTCTTCAAGATATCTTAACCGAAACTGATAGGAGATCACAATCTATAAATGAAAAGTATCTCTTACTATCTGAAGCATTAAAAAATGCTGCATACAGCACTCTTAAAGCTGCAAAAGAACCTAGTACTCCAGTTAGAAAAAAGGCATTTAGTCGTTTGAAAAAAGCTATGGAATGGTCAAAAAAGCATCCTGGTATGGAAGTTTACAAATATAAACTTAAAAATAGGAGACAAGAATACCATGAGGCAATAAAAAAGCATAAAGAGAAGATAATAACAACATTTTTTCAAAATCTGAATGATTTTGATTCAGGCGTGAGAGTAAAAAAAACTTACAGCTACCTGAAGGGATATATTAAAACTAAACAGAAAAAGAGTGCTCAGATAAGTCTTAAAACCTGGGAGGATATTTTAAAATCATTTGAAGGACCTGAAGTTGAATTTTGTAGACAGAGCGATTTCATACCGCTGCCTAATCCTCCGAGCTCCGAAGAAGTGAAATCAATCATTAAGAAATCAGCGAATGGTAAATCACCTGGTTCAGACAAAGTATACATGGAGTTTATGAAATATGCCGATGAGGGAACTATTGAACTTCTTATTGAAATTATTCGAGAAGCGTATATTAATAATGTTCTTCCGACAGATTGGAATCAAACCATTCAGATTCCAATTCCGAAAAAAGCAGGGGCAAGAGAGGCTGATGACTTTAGGAGAATCTCCTTATGCAATGTAGTTTACAAAATTTATGCGAGGTGGTTAGATAGTAAGCTTAGAATCTATGCGGGGGAGGTGGGACTGCATCAGGCAGCTTTTACCAATAGCAGATCTACTAATGATCAGATTTTTATTGCAAGAAGATTTATGGAAGAGAATTGGAATGGAGGGAAAATTTATATGTATTAGCTTTAGATATAAAGAAGGCTTTTGATACAGTTAGTTTAAAATGCTTAGAAAGGGTTCTGTCAAATTTGAGTGTACCATCACGCTTCATAGATAGAGTTCTTGCGTGTGTCAAAAGTGAAATGACTCAAATCTTGTGGGAGAACCAACTATCAAACAGTGTAAAACGGGGAATAGGCATCAAGCAAGGTTGCCCACTGTCGCCACTTCTGTTCAATTATATTATGCAAGACGTGTTAATTAAAGTTCAGGAACAGGTAAGAGAGTTAACACTAATTGGATTAGATCACCTCCAACTCCCACTCTTATTAGCGTTCGCAGATGATTTATTGATCAATCCAATCAAAGTGAACTAGAAGTCATTTTGAGATATCTGGAAGCTGAATTGGCCCAAGTAGGATTAGTCATTAATAGAAATAAAAGTCAGGTTCTCATAAGACATCCAACGCTTAAAGCGCAACATAGTAACCATATCATTTTGAATGGAAGTGAGTTTAAAGTTTGTGAGAAAATTAAATATCTAGGAGTCTGTATTACTTCGACACTGGACAGGAAAATGACATACAGGGACAGATGTCGAAGCGCACTACAGGTAGCAAGATTTATTATTAATTTCTGCAAGACATTCAAACCATCTTGGAGTTTAGGAAAATTAATATATAATACAGTCATAGCGCCAGCTCTTTTGTATGGCACGAAAGTTGCAGTTCTGACAAAAAAAAGTAGAGTTTCTATGGCAGACTATGAAAAATTTATTTTGCTTAATATTTTCAAAAATTGCACTAAACAAAAAGACTTAAAATTCAATGCTAGAAAGCTTTTAGATGGCAAGACGATAAATAGAAGAATTAGTGTAGGTCGGATTTGCTACTACGGACATATCAGAAGAAGGGAAAGCAATCATCCGCTCAATATTGCATTTAAATTAAATGCAAGGAAAAAGAAGAGAGGAAGACCTAGCCTTACTTGGAAAAACTCATTAGCAACGGATTTTGAAAAAGTAGGTTATGATCTAGAAGAAAAATGGAACGAGCTGATTAAAGATAAAGAGAAACTGAAAAGAAAAGCTGAAGAAGTATATAAAAATTCAAGTTCCGAAATCTCAGATGGAATTTCCTCCGATGAAGAATCAAACCCATACATACATTGGAAAAATAAAAAAATATGAAGGTACATTACAGATGATTGACATTAAACCCTAGGTGTGAGCGTGAGAGTATATGACAAAAGGTGATAGAGGGGGGGGGGGGGGGGGGGGTGGAGACTGAGAGAGAGAAAAAAGGAGGGAGATATTATTTTTAAGTTAAATGCAATAAGAAAAGAAAAATTAATCCAAATTAATATAATGAGAAAACAATAATTATTGAAGCGCATGCAAAGTGGAAGATTGCTTTCAACTTACACAATTTATAAATAGAATTAATCAAAAAGTTTTTTTCAGGTCTATTACCAGGTAATTAATCAAAACTATGCATAATCAATTCTTAATCTGATATTTTTATATAATTGGGGTTTGGGGGATCCATCCGGGCATCTGATTGATGCGGTTCTTTGAGGAGAGCATTGGGCTACCTCTATTTATGGAATCGTGGATTGAAGACGGGCTCGTCTCCACACCCAGCGGAGCGCTCTTCATTATGACGGCTCGAATCAAAGATTTTTTGATTTCAATATGTTCTTTCGATGGAGAAAATTAAATCCTATCCCTAACTAGAAGTTCAAGTGCCTCTGCTTGCACTTCTTATCCTTTGGAACAGTCCATTCAAAGGCATGTTGGTTCATTTAGTCTGTGAATCTTGAACAAGTTATAAGGAAAAAGTTGCTCGCTGCTACTGGCTGCGCCTTGCTAGCTGGGTGGTAGATATACATACATACATACATACATACATTTGGCATCTTGCCATTACGGTAAAAATGCCATGGAGTGGTACGCCGCCTACAACGTGCAGGTGGTTCCCGAGGACAAGAACCCTCCCAACACGCCAGAGCTACGCCCAATTGAGAAATACTGGGCTATTGTCAAGTGGAACCTAAAGAAGACCAAAAAAACTGCTAAGGACGAGCAGCAGTTCAAGGCAAACTGGCGTTCTGCGGCGAAGAAGGTGGACAAGGTGGCTGTACAAAATCTGATGGCAGGGGTTAAGCGTAAGGCCCGGCAACTCGGATTTGGAAAAGCGGAAGCCTAACTGAATAATTTTCTTGAAATTTATACTAATTAAACTTGAAAAAGAAATTTAATTTGATTTTTTAAATAAACGACTTTACGCGCGTTTTCCCTTGACCAAATTTTGACCGTATCACCCTTTATGTATGTATGGTTCCCCCATCGGTAGCAAGGTCCAGCCTATGTCTGTGTGGCTTGGCCTTTCGAATTGACTTCTAGAGCTTCCACGGCCGATGGTTCGTCGAGAGTAAGCATCCAATCCTCAGAAACCTACAATGGTTGGCAATCCACTCCGCTTGCAATAATTGCTTTGGGCTATCTCCAGATGCTTTCTCTCTGGTAAATGAACACAGCATATAATGATAGATAAATAAGAATAAATTATAATATTAACAATAAATTATATATCATATAATAAATACTAGCAGACCCGGTAAACTTCGTCTTACCATGTTCAACTTGGCGTCCATTTTCCATTTTTTCTAGTTTTCTTTACATTTCCCTTCTTTCCCTTTACTCGAATCGTCTCTATATGTTGATAATATGTGTGTTTCATTTGCTTTATTCCATTTAGTAGATTTATTCCGTTTTATTTGAGTTCACATTAAGGTTTAAACCGAAATAAAAAGTTTCTCGTTTATTGGAATATATTGCTTATGAATCTTTTTAAAAATAGAATTTATCGGGAATATCGGGACAATGTTTGGAGTATTTGTCAAATATTTTGCCCAACGCGGCGCTTTCAGCTCCCAATTAGCTTTGGATGGTGTATTTTTAGAGCTGAAGAAATGAAACACATAAGAAAAGATTTTTTACTAACCATTTTCAAACAGCTTTTTATTCTCCATTCTCATGCTTCGAAGCAGTTTGAATTAAAATCCATATTTTTACCAAAATCATTTCCAAAAAGTTTCGCCTGATACTTAAGTTATAGACTTTACACATTTCAACTTAAAATGTTCCCAAAAATATGTAAAACAAAATCATACTTTTTATGTTAAGTTCGTTCTTGAATTATGTGTAAACAAACAGTAATCGTGTAAACAGTTTTTTTTATGAATGATTTTAAAAATTTTTTGATCATTTTGTTTAATCAGATTTAATCAGATTGTTTTTTTGGGCCCAACAATTTTTAGATGAAGAAATATTGTATACACTTTTCGTAAAAGTTGAAAGTTTGCACTTGCTCTTGTTTACTTTCTTAATTGAAAATTCTTCCGGAAAATTCATATTCTCTTTTTTTGTTATAGAAAAGTAGATTATTTTATTGATAACTTCAACTTACGTTTGCAAAAAATCAAAAAGTTCATTCGGCCTTTAAAAACTTCAATCCGATCTAATCTATTTCAAAGAACAGACTTTCGTTCAGTTAATGTGTCCAGCGTTCTAGGCGTATCGGATTATACGAAATTGAATGTAAAGCTTCCCAATTTCTTATTTTCAAACGTCCAAAAAGTGTCATTATTTTATATTTATCATTACCAAATTCATATCTTTTGGACAACAATTTACTACTTAAATTAACACGAATTAAAAATTGTTTTAATATTTGAAATCGTTTATATGGTTTTGATTCGATCGATAAAATATCAATCCGTGTCACATCTAGGCGTCATTTATTACCATGTGCTGTGTACAAATAAGTAAGGCAAAAACACATCTAGGTTGCATATAGCCCCAACGTGCATAAGAAATATAGGTTCTTGGTTGAGAAATAGGCGCCTAATTTTTAAATTTTTCCAGCGATCAATGCTTTGGTTACTATTATCTTGCAACGACGTTTGCTAGCGACGCCTCGCCCATGGAGACGAAAAACAAACCCCTCGAAGAAAAGAAAATCTCTAAAAATGGATGCCTGACTTTTCAATTTCAGATTTTGGCAAAACAAATATTATATGTTTTATTCGATCAGCAAAATGTCAACCTGAGTCACATCTAGGCGTCATTCATGACCATGTGAGCTAGGAATCAAGAACAAAAAAAATCACATCAAGGCATCATATCGCCACCACTTGCATTGAAAATATGCTTGGTTGAGAAATACGCGCCAAAATATTCTCACTGATCAGTATGCTATGCCATGGTTACTATCTTCTAACGACGTCAGGTCGCGACGCCTCGACCTTGGAGACGAAAAACAAACCGCCCAAAGGAAAAAAAAAATCTCGAAAAAATGGAAGCCATGACTTTCATTTCATTCAAAAAACTACAAATTTAATAATTACGGACAATTGATGCGACTTTGTGTTGTTTTTATTCGATATAAACCGATTCGCATGGCTTCAGAATATTCTAAAAATAATTTCATTCGAATCGTTTGGGTCATTTCGGAGGAGTAGTAATACAAACACCGTTACAGGAGAATTTTATATAATAGATGTAATACAAATAATAATTTTACAACAGCTAATGAAATCAGTTGGCTGACAATTCCCTTTTCTAATAAGAATTTACCATCACACGCTCAAGACAAATGCACAAAATGGATTTAAATCATCCACTTAGACTTTAAGTGAAATTCATGCTTCAGTTATGTGGCAGTAAAATTTTCGTTATACTACAAGACACACGTAGAATTGATATAATGCAGCAAAATTCTAGTTTCTTGGGTGTATTGTACATTGTACATTGGCCTCCAGACTATACTCGCGAAATCTAATCTAGATCTTACCAAACTGACATACAGGCTTTTTGATGGTGTATGGATCTTCCAATTTCCCAGCAAAGCGTCGAACTACACCGAAAAGTGCAAGTCCATCCGATACCAAGTTATTAATGTGATCTCTGAAGCTTAATCTGGAGTTCAAAGTAACGCCCAAGTCCAATACGCTGGTAACTCTTTGAATGTCATCGCCACCGAGGGAATACCTGAACAGGATCGGAGTATTGCTTCTGGTAAACGAAATCGTTGAGCATTTGGAGATGTTCACTTTTAGCTTGCATCCGTTCACAAAAGCAGAGAACGCGTCCAAAGCTTTTTGAAGTTTCTTACAATCTTCCATCTTTTTCACGGGTAGAAATAATTTCACGTCATCGGCGTAGATCAAAGCGAATTAATCGGTAAGTTATTCATTAACAAAATAAAGAGAAGTGGACCCAAGTGGAAATAGGATGCAGAAGTATGGACGGCTTTATACAGACTTGATGTTTACACATTGCTTTTTCAATTTTCTCTTCTTCATCCAATACAATTTAGCTATGAAATATGAGGTAAAGTACTTGTTTGTTCTGGAATAAGTATATTTTTTCGCTAAAATCGGATCTCATGTGTTGCAACATAAATTACACAAAATAATCTTTGAAAGATACCTTAATAATAGTATCATGAACTTTTTTCAATATTTTAGATGGTTAGAGCAATAAAGTAACGTATTCAACCGTCCACACTTATCCCGGTGTACCTTACAATGAAGCCTGGCACTGTATAATAACGAAGCAGGAATTTTTTGCGTACAACAATTAGATTTGAAGTAGGTAATAGCAATAAGATTTACAATAGGATGCCAACTTCAAATGTCAACGAAGCAGAAACAATCCATAGGCCAAACACAAAGAACATTCTCCCAAAGACTGAGAAGGAATCATATAAATTATCGCAATAAATCTCATTTGACCTTCCATTTGATGGCATTAGTAGTGATCATCATTGGAGCTATGATATAAGTACATTTAAGTCATCCCTTTAAATTGATTTCCTCTTCAACGAGAGAAATAGGGATTTATGCAGAATTCAATTAAAAAAAAGTCATAAACTAAAGGTCAATTTTAGTCCCTGCTTTGCAATTCAAATTAAAACCTATGAAATTGAAAAAAAAATAAAGTCAAGGCAAATCAATTACTGTTCCACGCCGATGACTGGCAATCATGCAGCTCATAAAGCCCTTAAGGGGGTTTCCAGAAGAAATGAAAAGTATTCTTAGAAGACAGCAAATAAAAAAAGGCAAACTCAGCCTACACGATACCGAACAGACCGTTAAACTCTAGAAACAAAACATCATCGATTAGAAACTAAACTGATAATTACGTATCAAAATGCGCACCGCCTTAGAGTCAACCGCCCATTCAAGAAAACAAGTTTACCAATCACCAATCGAGTCGAGACTCATACAAACATGCGCCAAGTCAGTGACATCGCAAAGGGGGGCCTTAAACACGATTACATCGAGAGCTGCTGACCAATTGCATACATACATTAGCCCCTTTCCCTTTCCGTTCCACCCTTCTAGTAAAGGCAAAAGCTTTCCTTGGACCTGTACCTCAAAGAGCAACAGCAGCCCCCCGAAAGGTTTGTTAACTCATAAATGGTAATTACACCCCCCTTCGATGACGACCTGATTGATATATGGCATACCGTACATACACACTTTACACACTCGAATCAACTTCAACTGGACGAACAGAACTGCAGTCAGGGTCTTGAAGCCGCAATTTGAAAGCTTGACCAGAAACAACAACTAGACTTGGTGCTAGTCGGAGAGCGGGTTCCAAATAGTTATTCCAAAAAATTGTCAAATTTAACGTTAAAAAATTAATCGAGAAAATAGCTTCAAATTATCTAACTATTTTTTTCAACTTTTCCAAGCCTGAAGCTCACCTGTCAAATTATGGTGTCAAAGCCATCAATTAGACGAAAAAAATTAGCCTTGGGGAAAAGTGATATCTTTTTACCAGACCGATGACAAACTTCCCAGAAACAAAAACTTCAAATAGAGCGAACATGTTTTAACAGCAAAGATGCTCTAATAACGGACCACGTCAATATAATTAGGCTGTAATCTCGGCAAGATGATTCAATTAAACCAAGTCACGGTTTCCATTTGAATACAAGTTGAAATAGTTACTTCGTAGGTCGGTTCGTAAATAGCATATTAAATGAGGCCTATGCAAATTATGAGGGAAAATCTACTATTTAGAAGTAGGTTGGACATAATGATTGCAACGCTAATGTTATGAATTTCCTATCGATACTTGTGGATGTTGAAGTGCGGAAAATGTACAGCTAGCAGGAGAATAAGGAAATTGCTGGAAATCAGTGAATTTAAACGAATTGCTTAAGAATATGCGTTGGAAATGGTTGAAAAAATGTATAGGAATGGTTTAGAAGGGAGCTGAACAGTTGAACATTTTTCTTTCATAAATCAAAAATAATTTTGTTTTTCCGAATAAAACATTTTTTTCGTATTTCATCTTCCTAAATTGCTACATCGATTTTACCCGTAATGGATGATAGTCAAGAAAGTTTGATGTGTTCAAAGTCAAGTCAAATTTCAACGGTTTACGTCATATTAAATTTCTTCACTTTGAGGAGTGTGTTTTGAAATTTAGAAACAAAATCTTTTTATTCTTTGTACGAGGTGAAATCATCCACAAATTGTTTAAAAATAAATAAAAAAAATAGTCGAATTCGGCAGCACTGAAGATAAATAAAATAAAATAAATTTGTATGGCAAAGTTTGTTATTTTGGCAACACTGAGCAAAACAAATCAAACAAAGTCAGTCATTGATCTATTCTTGTGAGTGACAGACGTGTCTGAGTGAAGTTTCATAAGAATTGTCAAATCACGACATTAATTGCGTGGTTGGTAGAATAAGGACAGAGAGCGCAGATTGTCAAGGCTGCTGCTACGGAAAATTTATTTCTGTTTCGGCCTCCGGTAGAAAGACGGATTGGCTGAGAAAGCGCAGATTTTAAAGGCAGCTTCTGATAGTTGTTTGCTTCGATTTGGCCTTCCGGTGGAAAAAAACGGAATTGGCTAAGAAAGTGCTGATTTTTAAGGCAGCTTCTGCTGATTGTTTTGATTTGGCCTTCCGATGGAAAAAGACGGGATTGGCTTAGGAAGCGCAGATTCTTAAGGCAACTGTTTTTGTTTGCTTTGAGTTGACCAGCCTGTGGAAAAAGACGGAATTGGCTTGCCAAGTGCAGATTGTTAAGGCTCCTGCTGCTGATTGTTTGTGTTGATTTGGCCATCCTGTGGTAAAAAACGGAATTTTTCTTAGAAAGTGCAGATTTTTAAGGCAGCTTCTGCTGATTGTTAGTTTTGATTTGGCCTTCGGGTAAAAAAAGACGGAATTTACTTAGGAAGCGTAGATTTTTAAGGCAACTGTTTTTGTTTGCTTTGATTTGGCCATCCGGTGGAAAAAGACAAAATATCTTAGGAAGTGCAGATTTTCAAGGCTTTGCTGCTGATTGTATGTGTTGATTTGTCCTTCCGGTGCAGAAAGACGGAAAGGGTTTGGAAGAGCAGATTTTTATGGCTGCTGCTGCTGATTGTTTGTTTTGGTTTGGGTTCTCGGTGGAAAAGACGGAATTTTTCTTAGAAAGCGCAGATTTTTAAGGCAGCTGCTTCTTATTGTTTGTTATGATTTGGGCTCCCGGTGAAAAAAGATGGAATGGCTTTAGAAGCGCATGTTTTTAGGGCGGTTGCGGTTTATTGTTTGCATTGATTTGGCCATCCAGAGGAATAAGACGGAAATGGCATAGTAAGCTCAGATTTTTAAAGCTGCTGCTGCTGATTATTTGTTAAGATTTTGTTTCCGGTGGAAAAAAATGGAATTGGCTTAGGAAGTGCAGATTTTTGAGGCAGCTTCAGCTGATTGTTGCTTGGATTTGGCCATCCGGTGGAAAAAGACGGAGTTGGCTTGTGAAGCGCAGATTTTTGAGGCTGCTGATTGTTTGTGTTCTGTTTGTGATTTGGTCTCCCGTGGAAAAAGACGGAAATTTTCTTAGGAAGCGCAGATTTTCAAAGCTGCTTCTGCTGATTGTTTGTTTTAATTTGCCCAACCGGTTTAAAAGGACGGAATTGGCTAAGGAAGTGTAGATTTTTAAGGCTGTTGTTGTTGATTGTTTGTTATGATTTTGCTTCCCGGTGAAAAAAAATGGAATTGGCTGAGGAAGTGCAGATTTTAAAGGCAGATTATGCTGTTTGTGTGTTTTGATTTAGCCTTCCCGTGGAAAAAGACGGAATTGGCTTAGGAAGCGCAGATTTTTAAGGCAACTGTTTATGTTTGCTTGGATTTGACCATTCCGTGGACTAAAGACGAAATTGGTTTAGGAAGTGCAGATTTTTAAGGTTGCGGCTGCTGATTGTTTGTGTTAAATTTGCCTTCCGGTGGAAAAAAACGGAATTGGCTAAGGAAGTGCAGATTCTTAAGGCTGCTAATGCTGATTGTTTAATTTGTTTTGGTCTTCCGGTGGAAAAGGACGGAATTGGCTTAAGAATCACGGATTTATAAGGCTGCTGCTGCTGATTCTTTGTTTTGATTTGGCTTTCTGGTTGGGAAGGCTGATTCTGAGAATACTATCGAATTATTACGGCTCTCGTAAACAGAGACAAAGTGATAAGAAAAGCACAGTTCAGGAAAGCTGTTGCAAAAAAATGTTTCGGATTGTTCCGGATTTGGTAAACAGAGCACAGATTGGGAAGGCTTTTGTGAAGAATATTTTCGGATTGGATGAATAATATGCAGAAAATTAATTAATTTTAAGATTTGAAAAGCTTTGCTGATAATGGAATGTAGAATTTTGATTAGGGATATTTGAAAAAAAAAATTTTATGTTTGAGAAAAACAAAAGTCAGTAAATAAAAGATTAAGTTGAGAATAGAGATGAAAAGGAATGTAGAGATGAGAATAAGGATTTACAGAAATTAAATAAAATTTGTAGCATGGAAAATAGAGATGCGGAATATGGAATAAAAATTAAGGATATTTGGTAAATAAAATTAAACAAACTACAAGTTGATGTCGAAGCTTAAAAAGTTTTGGATGGAATAGAAATGAGAAGGAATATAGAGGTACGATGAAGGCTATGCAGATAATATTTCAAATTTAATAAAAAATAAAATAAAATAATAGTTGTATTCCGCAGCACTGAAGATAAATAAAATAAAATAAATTTCTATGGCAACGTTTGTTATTTTGGCAATACTAGGCAAAACAAACAAAACAAAGTCAGTCATTGATTTATTCTTGTGAGTGACAGACGTTTCTGAGTTAATCTCTGAATTGAGATTCATAAGAATCGTCGAATAGCGATAAAGTGCTCAACAGAGAATAAAAAGATGCTTTAAGCAATACATTCACGGTGTCATTTTGAGAACGATCGGCTTCTCTGAAAATTTTCCACATTAAAGAGGAGACTTTCCCAAAAAAAAAAGTCGACCGGTGGGTCTAGAACAACTTTTTTTGTTGAAGATTGGCGAACGAAATACACAAGTTAATTTAAAAAATGTTCACTTATAATTACTCCTAAAAACGTCAATTTGAATTTATCTTCAAAAATTAATAATTACTTGAAATATTTTGATGAAAATATTTTTTAACCAAACGGTTGTAGCAAAACAGTATAAAATTTTGACTACAACATTAAATTTTTTCTAAATTCAGCTGTAAACATAACTGGCAGCACTGAAGAATATGTACACAAACTTTGTCATAAAGGTGCATTTTCTGTGATATTTTCCATCGAAGCCAGAATGTAGTTTTAAATTGAGGGAAGAAAGGATCAATTTAATCATTCAGCATTATATTGTTTCTCCATCAAAATTCATTTGTACTTAAGACATATGAAAGTACCTGTTTTTATCAAACACGTATTTATCAAACGTAATTTGTATAGCTTTTTGCAGTGCTTTCTATGAAGTACAACTTTTTATAATGGATATAAACCGTTATTTGGATTTGTTTACTCGATAATTTTTACTTTTTAACATTAAGTTTCCGTTTTAAGGAATGTTTTAGGCATATAAATTATCTACATAGATCTTCATAAGTAATCACAACGTGTTTGATGAACTTTCAAAAATATAAACTCAATTTAGACCGCAAAATAAAAGTTAGAACAATCAGACACTTAGTTTTTTATTTATTTTTTTCCTCTAGGAATGGTTTCCCAAGCAAACAAAAGTCGCATGTTTACTTAATGTTGTACATTTAAAGCTCACATTTTGCTGACTTAAAGTTACTCGGGGAAAATAAAAATCAATTTACCCGAGTACTTAATTTCGACTTTTGAACAAACATGAAGAGTCTTTAAAAATCTCATAAAACATTTATGGCGTTCGAAGCACTTTTAAATGTCATATGATCAATTTGAACTATCGAGCTTTCTAATGAACTGCTTACGAACTTTTCGGTTCCATGCGGAACTGAATTGGAACAACATTGAGAAATGATTTGTGGTGGAATTAAAAACAAACTTTTTTTCGATAATTTCGGCAAGATTGGAATTCTAAGCTTGTCACAGAGATGGATAAAAAAAGTACTCAGAAATATAAACGGAATTGCTAGTTAAAGTTGCTAAAAATATCAAATATTTTTAAAAGGCATTTAATATACACTAGCTGATTTTACCCGGCCTTGCTCGGGTTCACATAAAATATAAATCGAAATGAGTCGTTTGACTTTTTTAAAGCTTTTTGTTCATCATCATAACAAATTTGACCATGTGTGGCCATGTGAGCTTTGTAAGTTTTGTAAGTCTTCTTAAAGTTTTAATTGGGATTATTAGCAATGTTTATCGTTTTCATATTATTAAATAACTAATAGCTTTGCTAATAGCAATTTGAAAGAATTTCCCTTCAATGCTTACCCATTCTATCACGAAAAATATTTCAATCTATGGTTGCCAGGTTGCCCGGATTTATCCAGATTTGCTAGAACATTTGAATAAAAATTTGAGGTAAGTCCGGTCTGGCCCGGTTTCCCAGATTTTGTTGCAAAAAGCCAGGATTTGCCCGGATTTATCCACATAATTTTCAAAACGTAACATAAACTAGAGATGTTTTCATTTTACGTTCAAAAAGAAGTTTTAAAAGGCTAGTTTTTGAAATAATTATGACTCGTGTTTGGAAGCTTGATATACAATTTAAAATCTGCTGATGGGGTTTGTTAAAAAAAAATATTTGCAAGTATATTTTTCGTTATTTTCTTTTCAATTTCGTTATTTATTCAAGTTTGCCCAGATATTGCCAGGATATCGGTTTGAACATTTTGAAATCAAATGTTGGATCTGGCCAGGTTTTTCGATAAATGTTTTTCATCAAATGATAACATTTTTTTTATCTTTTCCATGGGTTATCCAGTGAAAATCGAATTTATTAAGCTTGTAAACAAATGTTAACGACCTCTTTTCAAGATCTACCCGTAGAATGGAATACCTATTTAAGTTTTATTTTGTACTAAGATATTTCACAATAGATTTCCGCTGAAACCTTATAAAAGACTTCCTCTGTATGTTTTCAATGTGCTTTTTAAGTTTTCTCATAAATGGATGGTAGAATTGAACACATCGATGATCAATAAGTACTTAAAATTTTAAAAATTTACAAATGAAATTGAATTGTACAAAACTAAAAACTTCAGATTAAATTACTAAAAGTCTCGTGCGTTGGATTTGGTTGCATAAAATGAACCTTTAATTGTCTAATTCCTATTGTAAACTAAATTTCTACACGGCAATCAAAATGTTGAGATCGCAGCCTTGAACCTACAACACAACCTTCAGTTTTATTAATTGTTTCCCTATGAAAAGTTCCGAAAATATGAAAATGGTTGGTTCCTAAAAGCTGGAATATTAGTTTTCAGTCCAAATAGTTATTCAACTGAAGAGGTCAATTCATAATGAACATGAATTAATGTATTACTATGTGTATGTATATATGTATTATTAATGTATTACACACTGCATATTCTAGTAGATACTCAACCACTGTTCTTCTCAATATATTTCTAACAGGCGAGTAGTTTTTTTAAATCCTAAGTCCTAAATGAAGGTTCATTATTGCAATCAAATGCCTCGCACCGGTACCACGTGCTTTGAACAGTAGAAGGGAAAAACACCCGCAAAAATTTCTCCTTATGCTCAGCAAGCTTTGATATGCTTTCCAGTACACGTGAACTTTGCATGGTCGTTTCTAATGAAAACAATCCCGCCAAAGGAAACGAAAATCGGTTGGCAAAATGGGTGCCATGACTTTTGGTTCGTGTGAATAAAAACGAAAGTTGTATGGGAGGGTCCCTTTTCTTAGGTGGGAGGGTCTCAGAACTGTTACTTAAACCTTACCCTGGTCCGAATACACCTCTGTACCAAATTTCAGGCTGATCGGTTAAGCGGTGTCGATTTGTATAAGGTGCATACAAACAAACAAACATATATAGTCCAACTCATCTTTATATATTAGATAAATAATTTTTGTTATATGATTTTAATCGCCGTAATTTGTATGATTATAATTTTAATGGCATGTGCTGCGGAATGAAAACTAGAGAGAATTTATTTTTATAGAATTTGAAAGAAAGGTGGATAGACAGGCATTAGTGCGCCAAGAGGAGAAAGCTTGATAGGTGTTGAAATTTTAGGCTAGAGGGCATGTTGATGAAAAGCTCCCATGAATTGCTCCCGCCTTTACTCTCTAGTTTTCATTCCGCCGCACATGTCATTAAAATTATAATCATAAATAATTTTTGGTTTTTGTACAAAAACAATGAAATTTGAAAAAAAAACTTATCAGTTCAAAATAAAAATAATATTTTCTGGTTTATGACTTATTCTAATTTCATTGTTAAAATTGTTAATGAGTCATACATTCAATTCACGTTTTTCTTAATTTATACACCAAATCCTGAGCCCTGATTCTATTTCGATCCTTCACTTTGTTCTTCTTGCTGGGCAGCAGTACAGTACAACAGATGGAATTTAAGGCAGCCGTCTCTAGACCAAAAGCAATCATCTAATTTTAATTCATTTTCTAGAAAAACAGCCAAAAAGTTAGTAGCTTCTATCATTTTTTTTTTGTATTCTGAAATTTGAAAAATTTGTATCACAAAAAGAAATAAAAACAGTAGGAGAAAGCTTTACCTTTAACCCTCATGTCTCCAATTGCAATTTCTTGCTCCTTTTTTTTCCTTGGATTCAAGTTCAATTCAACATTTTTTAGCAAACGACCTTCTTCTTCTGTAACAGTGCATAATGGGGAAAAGTGTATAAACCGTGAAGAAATTCAACATCTTCCGCCCTACAAGAGCCAAATCTATGAGAAAATACTTTCCTATAGTAAAAACAAATATACGGAGACTCGATTATACATAGTTTCAGACGCCGCACGAGCTTAAGAACGCAGATATAGTGCATTTCGTAACCCCTAATTCCCCTATATTTTGTACAGGCTCCGGTAATTGAAGTGCTACATTGAAATAAACTATAAATTGATCAAAACAACAACTTTTTATTTCAATGACATTCAATTTCTCTTGAAAACAAATAACTTTTTCAAAATTCACTGGTAAAATTCGACTTGTTCGCCCTTGAGTTTAACCACTCGCCGCAGACGGTCGAGGAACGCATCGTGTGAGGCCCGCAGGTGTTCTTGTGGTATTTTAACCCAGGCTGCCACTAGATGTCGCTTCGGCACCTCCAAACCTTCATGTTTCTCAGAGCAGACTTCGGCCTCCAACATACTCCAAACAGCGAAGTCCATAGGGTTCAGGTCTGGCGAACTCGCCGGCCACTCGGAGTTCGAAATGAACCCTGGAAAATGTTGCGCAACCCAAAGTTGTCGATCTGCCTACGGTTCGACGACATTCTGTAGAACTAGTTCCCGATATGTATTTTGGTTGATCTTCACTCCTTCAGGGACAATAACCAGCGGAGTCCGGCCATCACGGGTGATTCCGGCCCAAACCATCACCGATGGTGGTTTCTGTAGCCGAGTGGCCGTCAACAAGTCGGCATGGCTTCGTGATATGTCTGGCAACCAAACTCTGTCGTTCGCCTTATTCACGAACTGCTCTACGGTGAAGAATTTCTCGTCGGTAAACACGATATTCTTCAACCTTCCTTCCGCGGCCCTCTTCAGCGGGGCCTTCGCTCTTTTTACCCGTTCTTGTTTCTGCTTCACCGCAAGGTCTTGAACCTTTTGAATCTTGTAGGGCTTGGTCTGAAGTTTATCTTTCAAGTGTCACCACAGTAGGTCGGCGTCCCCCACCATACCGTTTTTTGGCACTTCCGGTCTCCAGGTATCTTTTAACTGTAACTTCTGTACACACTTATATCGGCCAGCTCACTAACTATGTCCTTCTGCCGCTTGCCAACTAGGAACAAGGCAACCACAGCGCTACGTTTCTGTTCGAGATCCATTTTCCGGAAAACATCTGATTACAAAAGTTACACTTACATACAATGATAGCTAAGACTAAATGTAAACAAAGCGACGAGGGGTCGTTCAATACTGTTTCGTGTGCAACGAAATAATTACCGCTGAAGTAATGTAGCAGTTCAATTGCCGGTCCCTGTAGACAATATAGAAAAACACTAATGTGGACTAGAAAATTTTAAACAGAAATAGACCTTTCTTGTGTGATTTTTTCCGAGAAACAAATGAAGGCTACTTGAGTCACCGCACGCATCGGAAAATTCCTCAGAAAAAATCACATAAATTAGTTCTATTTTCAAAATTCAAAATTATCAAGTCTGAACATGCATTTCTGCAATATGTAGAACAATTAGGGAAATTAAGGTTCTAACAGCCATAAATTCATTTTCCGAAGCGTGTGGTGGCTGAAACAGCTTTCATTCGATTCCTTGAAAAAAAAATCACACAAAATAGGTCTGATTTCATTCAAAATTTTCATGTCCGAACTTACTGTTTTCATAATTCCTTGAAAAATATAGGGGGATCGAGAGTAAAATCAGCCATTACTCCATTTTACGAAGCGTGCGGTGACATAAGTAGCCTTCACTTGATTCTTCGAAGAAAAAAACCGCATAAAATATATCTCATTTGGTTCAAAATTATCAAATCCGAACATGCTTTTTCTGAGCTATATTAAAAATGTTGAATAATTGAGGGGAAAATGGCTGAAACTACGTTTTATGATGCGTGCAGAGAAAAAATCACCCATGAAAGGTATATTTCTGTTCAAAATGTTCAAGTCCAAATCAGTGTTTTTCTGGATTGTTTGCAAAATAAAGGGGAATTAGGGGATAAAAGGGCACTATATTTCAGTTCGTAAGCTCGTGCGCCATCTGGAAGTATGTCTAATCGTACATTTTCACTAAAGGAAAGTATATTTTCAAAGATTTGGCTTATGTAGGACGGGAGATATTCAATTTCTTCGCAGTTTATACACTTTTTCACCATTGTTCAGTGATTTATTGACTGTCCGCATATGCAAGCTTTCACTATCTCAAACTGTAAATTTGATAAATTCTTCGAAAATTCAAACATTTTAAAGATTTGAAACCAAACTGTTGAAGATGGGAATTGTATTACCTCTTATTGTAAAACTTTTTTTTTTTCAAATTTTCAATTTAAAATAACTTGATTTTTCCTATTTTTTTGTATGATAGATTGCAAGCATGCAAGTTTGTTGCATACAAGGTTGTGTTCAATTTGTTCAAATTATTGAAAATTTGAAGAAGTAAATTCCGAGGAAATACGTGAAACCAGCGGACAGTGTGGAAAAATTCCAAAACAATTTGTTGGTAAATAATGGTCGATGAAAACACTTTGGTGAAGCTGATGAATATTATTTTTTGTTTTGATTATAGTCGATTTAACATCTTTATGTCATTCGTGACTTATATCAACGAAGCAGTTGGCGGACTGTCATTGAAAAACTTATCCGGTACAACTGTGATCGATGTTTACTCTTGGGCTCGAAATAACAGGCATCGGCTCAGGAAGCAACTGTCTTGCCAACTGAGCTATATCACAATCCATTGCTGATGAGCTGGTTCAGGAGAAAAATAAGAGAAACACTATTTTGCAGCACTCAAACATACTGCAAAATAACGTGTTAAAAAAACGTTTCTTTTAGGCAGGAACAAATATCAATTTCTTCTTTTGTTAATCACCCACCCCCTCTCCTCACCCCCCTCCCCCTTTTGGGTGGAATAAATAAAGTTTGAAGTATTTTTTGAAAATTTCGAAAATTTTATCCAATATCCGAAAGATATCAAGAGCAAAAAGCAAATTCTGAAAGATGGGAGTTTTATCACTTTGATTCATTGAATTTTTCGATAAAAAATTACTCATTTATAGGTTTTGTGCAATGATATAGAATACAATGTTGTTGCAATTTATTCCAATTTATTAGTTTTTGCATCCTTTTTTTATTATCCCCTCCTCGCGATTTTCCAACTCCGTGTGACAAAAGAAGGATTTGACATTTGTTCCGGCCTTTTTTGAGAAAGAAAGTGTATTCATAATTTTTAGAACAGTCTACATGTGCAATTTGGAAAAAGTCTGATCTGGCCCGGTTTCTCTAATATCTTGAAAAACAAAATTGGTTACTGGAGTTAGGGTCTTCAGAGGTGGGAAATGTGGTTTTTAATTTTAAGTTAATTCTTTTCGGTTTTTTTAGTTAGTTTAATGTTTTCATTTAGTGTTGATTACGAAGATTTCGACTGTATGTTTAGTGTTTAAATAACGGCAAATCAGTCCAATTTGGTTTTAATATACGACGTTTAATTTAAGCTAGTTCCAAAATGACCTTAACACATTGTTTGGAAATCCTAAATTAGATGTGTTGATTTGACCAATCATAGTTATCATCATATTCAGATTCAGGTGCCTTTTTGTTCTTTGAAAATTTACAAAGTTTTAAATAATTTTTCAAAATGTACTGTGGGCTTTTCAATTGGTCATTTGCAGCAGATGTTTTGTCAAGCTGAATTCATTCAACTAAACATCATCTGACATCAAACCATTTTTCAGTGGACCCACAAAGATAAGCTTACGTCTCGACTAGACACATGTTTACTCGGCAATTTAGGAAAGGAAGTGTTATGGATGAATGATGGAATCCTCGCTCGGGTCCAGTTCCACTAACATTTAACCATTTCTGGTGCACCAAGAGATGCCATAGTGTCAGGTTGGTTGGTCGATTAAATAATACCCGACCCTCACTCGGCATCTCGATGCGAAGCACCTGTTATGATGACAATTTTTTGCTCACTTATCCGGTCAACATTGACCGAAATTTTTCTCCTAAAGAACTGGCCGTCAAGAGTTTGTTTTTTATTTCCTCCAGCAACAGTAAGGAACAAAAAAAATCGGAGAAGACCTTTCCTCGGAATGGATCGTCCAAAGTCGAGCAATTTGAGTAGCGTTTACGATGGAACATACTGTACGTTTACTTACTGCGTTGTGATGATCATCAGCCAAAAACAGATGAAGTAGTCACACGTGCCTATGAGTCCGATCGTAAAATGAGAAGGTTTGGCCCGAAGGAAAATGGTTACTGACAAAGGGGCAGGAAAAAATGTGCGAATTAAATCTGTGCTTAGCCTTCGTACTGATTCATTGGATTTGCTTCCTCAAAGACGTTTAATTAGGATCGTCTTCTTAAATTCCAAAAAAAAAAAATTAGTTGCTTAGGATTCTAACACTAAAATGTATCTTGAATTCTGTGCTCTTCATCCTAGGTTTCATTTTCGCAAAATTGATTGTGGAATCCAGAAGCAAAAATCGACTCCAAATATGATGGAAACGTTGAGATTTTTTATTAATATTTCGATTTTAAAAATCATTCACTAAGTTTTTTTTTCTTTTGAGCTGAAAATAAAACACACTTACAAGCTCAAACATTATGTTTCAAGAAGTAATTCATCTCACGACACTGGTCTTGAAGTGAGTGGGCGGGATGTAGGAAAAGTATTTGAATGAATTTTTCTTGCCTCTGACTCACGTAGTATGGTCGGTATTTGTAGCTGAAGATGTTCACAGACGTTGTCTGTTGTTTCAATTCCCATGTACCGAACTACCAAGTTAGTTGCCCTAAGGCAGTTAGTTGTTGGATTGGTACGCTAATGTCGGTCTAATGAGTATGCGTAAAACAAAGCCGTTCATATTGGTAAAAGGTTTTTCCATTGGTTAATGAACCGTAGTTGTTGGCAGCCAGGTAATAACCCTGGCGAGCGATTAATTCGGAAAATTGATAGAGACTTTGGTGGAATTTAGTTGTAGCGAAGTTGTAAATAGTTGTTTTGAGCTTTTTTTTTAATGTGAAAATGAAAAAAAAAACAAAACCATTTTTATGAACAAACATAACAATTTTTATTATGCTGGCTGCGTTTTGTTTCGTTTAGGAAGAGATTTCCTCTAACAATTTTTATTTTGCGGTAGCGTACAGGAAAGTAAAAGTTAGCATTACTGTGCGTCGCACAAGAAAAGAAACGCAAAAAGATGACGATGGTCATTTGGTTAAGTCAGCCGTAAAAAAAAATTAAGTTTATAGCTATACACATGAAAACAGTTCTATTGTATCAAAATTGAAAGTTTTTCCTTGGATCATTACAAAAATGGCTGGTTGAGATAACAATACGTCCATGTATCTTGGAATTGATTATTTTCTGATACCTTATTTAGAAAAACCAGATCTACCGAATATGTCATTTTACGAGCAGAAGCACATTCAATGTGAACTTTTAATAATGATATTGATTATAGGCAGCAAAGTATTCCAGTTCCAATAAAAAATCACTCAATCTATCTAAACAATGATTTTAGTTTCCTCATGCCGTGGTAAAAATTAAAATATTTGAATTCACTTATGTTGTGTTTTTTTTTTCCTTTTTTAAAACTTGCTTTCAATTGCATCGGAAGTTTTTTTTCTCTTTGTATATTCAAAATGAATTCACTAGGATAAGAATCTACAATTTGATTTTCAAAAACGAAACTAATGAGGTTTTAAACTTTCCGCCTAAGTAGCTCCAGTTTTCCACGTTCTATAAGAAAATTTCGAAGCATTTCGCCGTTCTTATATTTTATATAAACACTAGCTGATCCCATACGAACTCCGTTTCGCTTTCAACTTGGAATATGTCATGAACAGTTTGCATGAAAGTCAATTGCCAAGCATTTTCCAGATGCACTTTTGAATTCACTGTTAAGTAATAATTGCAAAAATATTGTAAGATCATTTTGTCTGTCGTCTGCTACTAAATTTGAAATCAGGAATCAATTGACCGTTCCAAAAAAACCCGTGTATAAATTTCGGCTATTAGGCTGTGTGGCAGCGGCCTAAAGAATACTGCCACTGGGATACTGGTCCATGTCGTACGAGGCGACTTATCCAGTACTTCCCAGATACGTTTATCTCATATTTCTGTCTATTGGAAATCAATGAGGCTGTATCTGGGCGGGGGAGAAAAAAGGTAAAGGTCAATTATTGCATGCAGAGTTCAGAAGTTTTTCAAGTTCAAAACATTGGAAGGAAATGTTTTGAATCTGAATCAGTTTTAAATTCTTGCTAGTATTTTTTAACCTTTGTACGTATTTTCTCTCGAGAAGGGTATGCCAATAGTGCATATGTAGTACATGCATTTGCACAAGCTGTATTCTTCCATATTTTCTCGTTTTACCAATTTGGAATATGATTTTTCATTTAACAAATCTCTTTGCTCTCCTAGTAACTCCGTTCAATAAAATCTCTTCACAAGTGTTCAAATGTGAATCGCAAACGCATCGCTTACGATCCCATTGCTTCTGGCTATCTGTAAATATTAACCGATTTGATATCATAGAAGAATATGATCTAAATTACATCAGATATATCTGTTACATCAAGCGCAAAATTAGAGTATTTTCCTTATAATGGACAAGTATTCAGTCCCTTCTATCTTTGGATTGGCAACAGAATTTTGTGGAGGTAAATGTCCGTTCATATAAAGATATTTAATTGTAAAAATTGCATCATGGTTATTCAATCATTGAAGCCGTACAAATATCGTTTCCGTGGAAAAAAAAAATTCAAAAAAAAAAAATATTTATATTTTTTTTAAGGGTTGCCAAAAGGCTTCAATATTCCCTATTAAATCAAGTTTTTGATTAAAACTTGTATCGCATGTCGACAGTCATATCTGTTTCACCTAATATATGTCCCTTCTCTTGTATTGACACATGTTCCCTTAACTTTAGAATGGTTATAGTGTTAAAAAGAGTCAAAGTTCCTCTAATATCGCACTCTGATATTTCGTTATCATACGTCAATCCTGGTTCTGGAATCCACTGCTACAGCTTCGTGCAGTGTTTATATCGCTTGTTTCAAATTTGGCGTCACAGAAGCTCATCTGTAGTCCTTCCACTTAGTGTGTACATGTCCCTCTTTTGCCCGACTACATTTTTTTTTTAATGTATGTCAGAATTTAACAAAGGAATTTAAAAAAAGTCCTTATTTCCAATATTATGATTGAAAAAAGCTTCATTGCTTAAAAATCCCTATGTGGATAGGCTAAATGCCAACTTTACCATTATAAAATCGTTTATTTGCCCTCATTGTAGCATCCTGGTTAGAACATTTTCTGATCATTGTAAACTCAAATCTCTGAATTCTGTAGTTGTGAATCAATAATGTATGATTCTTTTAGCTCATATATGCCTGTTTTTTCGTTTGCTCGAAAGCTTTTATGTACTCTCGCCTGTTATAAGTGTATCTAATTCTAAGAATTTAAACTAAAATAACAATCTGTCATTTTTCACCCAATGTGGTTATAAGCTGCAATGCTTCAAAATCCCTACGTGGATCGGCTTTATGCCCTAAATATTTATTTATTTTCTAATACCTTTTATGGTTTTCAGGTTTCTCAGGTATATGATGAAATCTGTAAAAAAAAAGGCTAGGCACAATTTTCCCGTTTGTTTGGATAACGTGCCGCTATCAAGCCTATCCCTTTTCTGATACCTGATAAGTAATAATTGCAAAAATATTGTAAGATCATTTTGTCTGTCGTCTGCTACTAAATTTGAAATCAGGAATCAATTGACCGTTCCAAAAAAACCCGTGTATAAATTTCGACTCAATCATTGCATAACAACGCAATTATTGCCAAAAAGTTAAACCCTTTTCGGTGGCTTCTAATACAATATTTGATATCTGAAATCGATTGCCCTTCCCTCAAAACTCCCGTGTGCCAATTTTCAAAGCAATCTGTTGCATAATAACGTCAATATTGCAAAAAACCTTGAACAATTAATCTATATGGACGACCCCTTTCGTCGACCCCTGGCAAAATATTTGACATTTGAAATCGATTGCCTGTCCCTGAAAACTACCGTGTGCAAATTTTCATCCCAATCCGATGTATAGTATTAACGATAAATCAAAAATATGGAAAGGTTAATATGGACGACCCCCTTTACCGGCCCCGTACACTAAATTGAATACCTGAAATCTATTACTCGTCTCTCAAAACTCTCGTGTACCAATTTTCATCTGAATCCGATGTATAATAACGACAATATCGCATCAACAGTGAATAGTTAACATGGACGACCCCTTTAGCCGACCCCTGATTTTGGTTTGGATAAGTGAAATCAGTTGTTTGTCCCTAATAACTCCTACGTGCAAATTTTCATCCCAATCCGATGTATAAAAACGTCAATATCACTAAGATACTGAAAATTTAATATGGACGACCCCTTTTGCCGGCCCCTTACACTGAATTTGATACCTCAAATCGAATGCACGTCACTCAAAACTATCGCGTACCAATTTTCATTTGCATACGATGTATAATAACGTCAATATCGCAAAATCAGCGAACAGTTAATATGGACGACCCCTTTGGACGATCCCTTACACATAATTTGACATCTGAAACCGATTTCTTGTCTTTCAAAACACTCATGTGCAAATTTTCAACACAATCCGACAAATAGTAACGTCGATATCGCGAAAACAATATTTGTCTTCTATGGACGACCCCCTTCAGAAGGGGTCATCCGAAAATCTAAAAACATTTTTCATCCTTCCTGGTCCTAATGAGCCTCCATGCCAAATTTCAGACCTCTAGCTCTTAAGACGGTTGAGTCTACAGAGGACAAACAAACAAACAAACAAACAAACAAACAAACAAACAAACAAACAAACAAACAAACAAACATACAGAAATTGCTTTTTATATATATAGATAAAAACCTTCTCTTTGAAGGGTGATACGGTCAAAATTTGGTCAATATCAACTTGACGTATTTCATTCAATTGTGCATTTAAAAAACCTGAATACCCCTCATTTTGAAGGTGTGAGTGTGTAGAATGTTTCTCCTATTTTGATTTCGGAATCCACTCTTCAGTAGTTCAGTAGTGCCGTCCAAGGAAGAAGAGCAGCGTATCAAAATTTTGCTCGCGCATCGCGAAAATCCGAGCTACTCGCACACAAAGCTGGCAAAATCGCTAAAAGTTGCCAAATCAATCGTTACAAATGTAATTAAAGTGTTTGGGGAACGTTTGTCGAAGCCAGGAAATCGGGATCGGGGGGAAATCGAAAACCGGAAACCGCTCAGACGACAAAGAGAGTTGCCGGTAGTTTCAAGCGAAACCCTAACCTCTCTTTCCGAGATGCCGCTAATAAGCTGGGTGTATCGTCTACAACCGTGCATCGAGCCAAAAAACGAGCCGGACTATCGACTTAAAAGAAGGTAGTGACTCCAAATCGCGATGATAAACAAAATACGACGGCCAAAGTGCGATCCCGGAGGCTGTACACGACGATGCTGACGAAGTTTGACTGCGTGGTAATGGACGACGAAACCTACGTCAAAGCCGACTACAAGCAGCTTCCAGGACAGGAGTTTTATACGGCAAAGGGAAGGGGAAAGATAGCAGATATTTTCAAGCACAAGAAACTATCAAAGTTCGCGAAGAAATATCTGGTTTGGCAAGCCATCTGTACCTGTGGCTTGAAAAGCAGCATTTTCATAGCTTCCGGGGCTGTCAACCAAGAAATTTACGTGAAAGAGTGTTTGAATAAACGTCTGCTGCCTTTCCGTTGTTCCGTACAGTTTTGGCCGGATTTGGCATCTTGCCATTACGGAAAAAAGGCCATGGAGTGGTACGCCGCCAACAACGTGCAGGTGGTTCTCAAGGACAAGAACCCTCCCAACACGCCAGAGCTCCGCCCAATTGAGAAATACTGGGCTATTGTCAAGCGGAACCTAAAGAAGACCAAAAAAACTGCTAACGAGCAGCAGTTCAAACTGGCTTTCTGCGGCGAAGAAGATGGACAAGGTGGCTATACAAAATCTGATCGCAGGGGTTAAGCGTAAGGCCCGGCAATTCGGATTTGGAAAAGCGGAAGCTAAACTGCATATTTTTCCTGAATTTTATACTAATTAAACTTGAAAAAGAAATTTAATTTGATTTTTTAAATAAACGATTTAACCGATTTACACGCGTTTTCCCTTGACCAAATTTTGACCGTATCACCCTTTATTTGCCAGTTGCGGAAAAAATGTTACAAATTACTTGGTTCTTACAAAAATATTTATAGTCAAATGAATTTTTTTGCATAATCTTTTCATTTTCATTGACATAGATTCTGATTTGCTTATCAAATTCAAACCGTTTTGTCTGAGACAATATCTCAATTTACTTTGGAATTATTTTCTAGTAAAAGATCTAATCCTGTATTGCTAATCCAGGTTATTTGAATTTTTTGATGTTTTATTTTTCAGTCATTTGAATCTTTATTTATGAGATTTCCACTTCGAAACGCTTTATCCGGTTTACGTTTATCTATCAAACGAAGTTTTACATATTACTACGGAGAAATTCTGCTACATCTCTGCTCGAGGCAAGGTCCCTAGGAGTATCAAGTTTTTATTTGCTGATTGTTTTGCGCAATATATCATGATTTGGCAGAATTCTGCTCCTGTAGATCTCGAGACGAAAACTTTGGTTTTCAATGTTTTTAAAAGCTTAAAACAATTTGCATAGTCTTGTTTGATAACTTTTTAACCTTTGATCTCCTCAACTAATCGATTTAACTTTTAACCAAAGCCGTATTAAAGGGGGAGGCAATAGGCTTCCCGGCTCAGAGGGCTCTCCGCTTATTTTTGTGATTTTTCTTTACAAAAATAGGAAAGAAAATGGAAATTGGTATTGAAATGTTTAATACAACAGGTAAGGGGCCACTTGAATATTTCCTAGGATAATTTCACTCTAATATAAGTCAAGAGGGCCCCTAGAGTAAGCATTGCTGAATTTTCTGAACAAATTAGCACAACTTAAACCAAGGGATTGCAGTGGAGAGAGAATTCTTTGAATTTGGAATGGTAATAATCAAAATTCAACAACTGCTTAACAAATCGCAACAATTTGCACATTTTCACTCTATCTGAGCACCGGTTTCTCTCATTTTAACTTAAACCTTCTAATGGTCTCTAACAAATTGCAACAAATTACCTCAAATTCAATCATTGGCAGCAAAATTTGTTTGATCATTGACGATGATTCTTCGTTTATCTCAGTCCCCTGATTTAAACAATACATGAGCATTTGATTTCGAATTTTTTACAGAAAAATGAAGGAAAATAAGGAAGTTTTTCTTTCTCATTAAAAAAAATGTTTCAGCTTTTACGGGGGAAAGATGAACTTTTTCTTATATTTGTCAAAACTTAGAAAACACAGAAGCTATCAGTTTTCGAAAAAAATTTGCCGAAATTAAAAAAAAGCAATGAGAGTGTAAAAAAAACATTCAAAATCTATTTAAACTGAAAGGTTTCTCGGGCTTTGTTTGGAATCGGATAGCAAAACCTGGCAATCTAGCATGCTTAAAAAACTTCTAGTGTTTTCGTTTATTGGCAGTGGCGACCTAGTTACCCACGAGTTTTGCCCTAACTTCCGTATATTATGTTCGGTTAGTAATTCAGAAGTCCACTAGTTTTGCCCGAGATTTGAACCTCAAGCAGGCGGTTGCACCCCGTAAAAGTTGTCAGTGTTGGGGGTAAACATAAGGGTCAGTATAGCAACCATATATTTGCATCGTCCCGGGTAACGATTCTGTTCATTTATTCAGAAAAAGTTTTGCCCCACGCTAGTGGAGAAAAACGAAAACGGCATTAGCTTCGCTATTGAATTGTTATTCCAATTTTAATCTAAGATGAGAAATTCCAATTGAAATTTTTTCAACTGATTAAGCAAAAATTTCATACCTTTGATTTTAGTGTTTACTTTTTTAAATTATCCTCCACTTAAGGAAATACCCTGAGTTTAGCATATCATTCTCAAATTATTATAATGGGAAACAACGTTTAAGTTGAATTGCGAATTTCATCGAGCGATTCTTCAAACATTTTCAATCAACATTTCAATTTCATTCCAGATTTATGATTCTGTGTCTTAAAAATTTAGGTTATGAATTATTTTTTTATTTGCTGTTTAAGTAATTTGTTAAAGATTTCGAGTATATAAAGTATAATTCAATTTAACTTAGAAGATGACCTATATAAAGATTTGAACAGAAAACGCCCAAAAAAAGACATCATTTTAAAATTCCCATATCGGCTGAGTACTTTGGCATATTAAAATTATTTGAAAAGTTTTGAAATGTGAAAAATGAATTTTTTCAATCATATATAGTAATTTGAAAGTCACATTGGATTTTGGCCGTACCCTGGAATAACCAGAAATAAAATTCTCACTTTTTAAAAGAGCTTGCATTTTTTTCTACGCAGCGATGTAGTTATCTCATTCTGAATTGAACTGATTTTCAAAATTTACTGTTATTCTTAAATTTACTGTTATTCTTAATATGAGAATGAAAAAAAAATGTAGTTTTCGTACACGGCTGTTATGATACGCGCATTTCTCATTTTGTTATCGTGATTTCTTAAAACTTCTCATCAAACCTGCCCACTTTTTATATACCCAATGATAGATTAAAAACTCAACAATCGATTGATATGCTTTTTATGAGGTTTTTCAAAAATTATTTAGCAACATTTTACGCATTTACTAAAAGATTCCTTTTTTTTCAAACAAAATTATTATCATGTATAATTTGGCTTTCATATTTGAATTATAATGTTCATTTAAAAAAATGCTGAGTTCTACAGAACAACAAAGACGAAAAGTATGATAATATGTACTTATTTGTTTTTCAGGTGAAACGAATCGAGTTATCGAGTATTCTTATGAGAAACCAAGAACAGTGCTGCAAATTTTCTGAAAGCACGAATGATATTGACTGTGATTTTTTATCAGTGTAAAAAGTTTGAACTGAAATGAATGGAACAGAAAAGTCAACAAACATAAAAGCTTCTGATCGGCTCGGTCATCTTCGTGCTTACGGCAAGCTTTGCGAGTATGTCTATCAGTCAGTAGAAAGCTCACTAGTAAACCCGAACTAACTTGTTTCACTCGACTGCTACGGAAGCGTCTTTCGCTTAGGCGTTTTTGTCACTCACTGCATTCGATCAGTGAATGCAGCTTTAGCATTCAGTCAGTGTCAGCAAAAGTTGCTGATAATTTCAGTAGGAATTTGTTTTTTTTTTCATTTTCAAAAATTGTGAATTGGGATTCGAAAAGAAAACACGATTTGAAATTCGCTAGGACTATACGATTATTCAGAAGGGACGGGAAAAGAGATGAATATAAATTTCTTGATGACGACATGGCGAATATCTGACAAATATAACAAAAATTTGAAAATTGTGGTCAAAAACTGACAAAATCATGACAAAATGAATATGATGAAAACATGACAAAATTATGACAATATTTAGTATAACCAAAATTTGACAGATATGACAAAATTTGACAATAAAATGACAGCAATCTAACAAATATGACAAAATTATGGCCTAAAATGACAAAAAAATCTTATATACAAAAATGGAGGCATTTTTTTGTAACACAATCACGTATGAATGGTACATCGGAATTAAGTGAAATTTGGTATTCGAGGGTTTTTAGGGTCAGAGATGGTTTGTATAATAGTTTAAAGAATCTCACTTTTTATAGAAGGGAGGTCCCATATAAAATTAACTAGAAACGGGACAAAACTGGAACAAGTCGAAGACGATTTTCACGAAAACTGATTCACGAGCACGAAGTAATTAAAGAACTGTAAACATTTTCCAACGAATTATTAAGGAACGGG
Organism: Uranotaenia lowii; assembly: GCF_029784155.1. Classification (NCBI taxonomy): domain Eukaryota; kingdom Metazoa; phylum Arthropoda; class Insecta; order Diptera; family Culicidae; genus Uranotaenia; species Uranotaenia lowii. The sequence goes on from NC_073692.1 coordinate 363,723,065, forward strand.
TAAAACGAAGTTTACCGGGTCAGCTAGTTAACTATAAATCGACAAAAAATAACAAAAATCTGACAGATGAGATAAAAATTTGACAAATGATAAAAATATGACAAAAAATATGAAAAATATTACAAAAATATAGCAAAATTTTCACAATACAATAACAAAACATGACAAAAAATTACAAAATTATGACAAAAATCTGACAAATATGACAAAATTGTGTCATAATTAAGACAGAAATATGAAATTGATTTAACAATAAAATGACAAAAATTAGATAAACCTTAGTCAAAAATATGACAAATGTGTTAAAAGTAAGACAAAATTATGACATAAATCTGATAAATATGACAAAACTATTAAAAAAAATTAACAATAAAATGAAAAAAAACATGTCAAACTTATGACAAATTTGGTAAAAAAATGACTACAATCTGAAAGATATGACATTTGTCATATTTTTATCACTTTGTCACAATTTTACATAGTTTGACGACTTTTTTGTCCCTTCAATTTAATTTTTTTAAATATTTTAATCATAAATTAGTCATATTTGTCTTATTTATGTCATAAATTTGTTTTATTTTTTTCACCATTTTATGTCATGATATTGTCATTTTATTGTTATATGTTCGTCATATTTTTAACACGCTTGTTTTATTTTTGAAATTTTTTGCCAATATTTCGTCATATTTTTGATTTAGCTGTCACATTTTGGTCAGTTGTTATATTTTTGCAAAATTTTGTCTTTTTTGTAAAAAAATTGTCATAATTTTATCACATTTGTCATATTTTCGACAGAGTTGCGTTGATTTTTTTTTATTATATTGTAAAATTTAAGTCATATTTCTCAGATTTTTGAAAATTTTTTTTGTCATACTTTTACCACATCTGTCATGTTTTGTTATTTCATTGCCAAATTTTTGTCATAATTTTGTTACATTTTTGTCGTAATTTTGTCATAGTTTTGTCTCCCACATTCGTCCCACACGCACCCTCGCCAACGTTCTTCTCGCCAACACTTATTTCTCAACCTTCCCACCTCTACAATAGAAATCTCAGCAGTAATTATTCAATTTCTGCAAGTCTAGCGCATCGAACAAGCTTTTCCACCATTCGACTAAACTTAATGATAATCAAATTGAGCTTTTTTCATTTTCAGGAATGTTTGTTTGATACGGAAAATGAAGATTGGATAATCTCATGAACCTGAAAAGAGCCTGAATGTATACTGAGCACCGATGTTGCCGATTCGTGAATGAATATGCAGAGTGCTTTCGGAATTGAGCTTTCTGTTCATTATCAGATGAATGCAGATGGAAATGAACTGAGAGTACACTGCAGTAAATTCAATTGAAAATTGAAAGCTGACACTGATTATTTGCAGCACTGACCAAGAATCATAATGATCCTACTTACTAAGTGAGCGACTTACAACAGTAGATTTTCTTGTAGGTGCTGTTACAATCACATCTAGGGTATTTTTCTTCGCTCTACGCGTACGCCGGGACCCAGTAAGCGCGTCCTCTCAGAAATCGACAGAGCATGCAAAAAATTGAGAGTTGAGTCAGCGAACTTAGAATAAAACGGTTAATTTCGGCGACACTCCAAGAACGAAAATATTCTCATTCGGTTTGTCCTGCCGAGATACCTAGAGGCAACGAATACGAAATGCGTACATGCGAAATCAGTTTGAATCGTACACTCGTACGGTGTGCTCGCATTTTATCCTCGTGCTTTCTTATATGTGTGCTTTCAATCGTAGCAGTCGACTTCTCAGGCAGACAAACACGCGTCTCGAAGGGAAACATACGATTCGGATTGTGTTCGTGTGTTTCTCTGGAGGGCGTGTCTTAGATTATTTCGTGGCACTCATTCAAGGCACGCGTATGCTGTGTTCCTTTCTGCCGATTAGATGATGCAAAATCGCTAGAGAGATCGTTGCGATCCCTCTGTCGATTTGAGTTACCTCTCTGCCGATTCATGTTTACTGGGGAGGTCTGTTGCGAGAAACCGTCTTAATCCGTTGCTGTTTCCGAGAGCGGAGATCGATGCCGTTTCACAGCGCTCTGTGTTTTAGCCTCTTCATACTCCTTTTCTCCTGCTCCGCAAATTCGCAAAGAGTCTTGGTGAACTTACTTCTTTGTCTCTAACATCAGTTTGCTGGTTGACCGCTTGTTCTGATGATGTCAAGGTTGTCATCTTCAGCTGCAGCTCCGGTGGCGAGTGAACGGGCACCAGGTTTTGGACCACTCCTGAGTAGCTCGATTGCGTCTCAACCCTGCTAGCAGAGATAACAGGGAGAGCCAAGCGCGTTCCGTCGAGTTGGTGACTGTTTCCTCCATCTTGTGAGTTCCTGTTTTTGTTTTGCGGGCAGTTAGATTTGAGGTGGCCCTCCTGCTTACAAAGGAAGCATTTCTGCTTGTTTCCCTCGTAGTAAATACGTCCCCTCCTATTCAGGAAAAACAACGAACTTGGAATCTCCTTCTTCACCTCAATATATACACCTCTCACTCCGGTGTACAAGTCGAGTTTCTGCCGGGAATTTCTCCTTTATCATCCTCCTTATGCTACCGTACTTGCCCAGCACAGCTGCTATGTTTGCGTCGGTTATTTCCGGGGGCAGGTCAAAGATGCGAACGTACCTTGTTAAATTACCCGCAATAGCCATAGTAGACTTCACTGTTTTTCCATAGGAATACGAAAACGAAAGCTTTTCCGCATTCTGAGCCACTGCATCTTTCAATGCATCATTGTTTTGAAATTTAATAAAAAGGGATTTCTCTTTAGCAACCTTGTAGGAGGTCTCCATTAGAGACTTGTCTGCGTTGAGATTCTTTACAAATCTAGCCATCTCGATCAACGATGGACTGGGAGCCCCATCCGGAAATCTGAAGGCCAGCGTGTTCTTGATGAGTTCATCCGCCATTGTTTAACACTATACCCAGCACTGCTGCAAAATTTTTGTTGAAAACTTGAGTAGCTTGGGATCTAAACACATCCGTACACAATGAGGTCTGATCATCAACCGGGAATACGACAAAATTTTCAAACGTTTTGTATCAAGCAAGTTAGCAGCTTCACAACTCTCCGGGAGAACTTAAATCGAACAAAATCGAAATCTGCCTTCTTATAACTGACTGAAGGCCATATAAATTAAATTAAAAAGACATATAAATTATATTAAAAAAAAGCCCGCTTGACTACGTAAAGTGGTTTGTGCTGATACGTTAGAATATTTTTACGTGATTCATAGCTTTGTCATTGTTTTCATTATTTTGATTGTTTTACAGCTTTTCAAAGTTACAGATGCCTAGTTCAGAAATAATTTAAGATATTTTTATGAATCCTCATTTTTGAAAATTATATCGGCATCTTCTTTGAATTTTACTAGAACATAAATTTGACATTCAGAAAAACTAAATACTTTAACACAAGTATGATTGTTTTCGATGGTCTAAGTTATAGTTTCTATAAAGAATATTTTATGAAAATGTAAATCCACTTGAATTGTTCCCAGCAGGAATTATTACTTTGTTACCAAAAAAAGAAACTGTCATGCGTTACAAAATCGTAAACCCATAAGCATGCATAATTCGGATTATAAAATTTTCACCAAAATTCTTTGGATTAGATTATAGCAGCTCTTGAGCAAATTGATTGGCCCAGGTCAAACAACAAGCCTTATAGATAGCTCCTGTATACAAAATCTTCAAACTATCAGGTATATTCTCATACAATCTCAACGTTCAAAAAGTTTCAAGTGTTTGCTTTTGAGTTTAGATCTTGGAAAAGCTTTCGATCGCGTCCATCATTGTTTTTCATGGCGGATCCTAAAGTAATTTGACTTTCCTATAATTGTATCCAGAGACTTGACTTGTATGCCACTTCAAAAATACTCTTAAACTGATTTTTAACTGATCCTGTTCCTATTAAATCTTCAGTTAGACAAGGATTTCTTCTAAGCATGGGTCTTTTTAGCATGTACATTGAACTCTTAGTAAGAATGTAGATAACATTACGTTATTCATTAACAATAATTTTGAATTTGAAAAAACTCTAGAACTCATAAACTATTTCAGCATTTATTCAAAGATAAAAATCAATACTAACAAATCACAATTTATGCGTTGTAACGTTTCGAGACCTCATTTGATAAAAGAAGTAGAAAACATGAAAATACAAGGTGTTCTTATAAATAAAACTTTTCGTACCACGAGAAAATATTGTTTTACAGATTTGTTAAAAAATTACAATTTTCACATTCTCTACACGGTAAACCTCATTTGAATCTTGTTCAAAAGTTTTTTTTATTTTGAATACGTATGTATGTTTAGTCGATAATTTGGAATGTCGCTCAAGTATTCCATCCAGAAAATAAATTTTGCAAAAAATTATATTTCTAATGATGGAAAAAACGGCACTATTCATAATGTTCAATGACTTAATTCCAACAAATAGTAGGTTCTTTAACCATAAAATCGGAAGAATCAAATCTCCAAATTGTTTTGTGGAGAACTAGACTCAATCAAGCACAGAATAAAACAGTGTCAACCTTCTAAAATCGTTCGGAATTTTATAGCGGACATCTTCCGAAAGCGGATAATGATTTACATTCTTTATACAAAAGTTTTAATATAAATAATCCGTAATTGGTGAAATAAGCTGTAAATTATTGCCTGCACTATGGCTTGTTGTTCAAGCCAGCTGTGTGTTTTGATTGAAATATAATTGAGCCTTTTGGTGTGGGGGAGTGTGGTAAGCCGCTACAAAAAAATATTTAAAAAAATAACCATGGGAAAATGACATCAATCGATTACAAGAGTATCAGAAAGGGATTCGCGAAAACCGTTGGAACAGTAAGGAAATTTTCAATTAACATTTTAGACATTTTTTGAACATCTGTTAACCATGTAATAAGGAAAGTTGAGAATTGAAATAAACATTCTTCCCATCTTTTATTTGTTCCTTGTTTTCAATATTATATTGAAGTATATAACATGCGCCGATATAAACGAAATTTAAATTGACGAACTTGACTTAAACCAATTTTTTTGTAACATCTTTATTTAAAACGGCTCATACCTTTAGGCTTTAAAGAGAAAAACTCGTTTTGTTTGTTTACAGTTATGTGTTTGAATCTCGTTCATCACTTTTAATTAGAATAGAAATTAAAATAGATAGGGAAATATGAAAATAAAAAGAATTATAGACGAAGATCAATAGTTTTAAGAAAAAGGTATATTTCTACTATGGCCAGCACATCTGGAAGTGCACCGATTTTATAAACCTTAATTTTTGAACTCAATACTGAATCAATTCTGAATTTGATTCCAAGATATGAATAACAAAAATTCTCTTGTTTTAATTTCTAACGAAAAACCAGATGTCCAGATTAGTTGATTTAAATTTAATCATTCTTGAATGGGTTAATTTCCGGCAGCAACCGTTAATATATTTCCACTTCGTTAAACTTTCAGTTACAAATTTTGTAGACAAAGTTGGCGAAATAATGACTGGCTTTATTGGCGGTTTTAGAACAAGTAGTTTAATTCCAATGCCTTATCCTAGCTTCAAACCTACAGAGGCTAAACTGACAGCCTTTCCTTCTCGCTACTCTAAATACTCTCTCTCTCATTGCTAGAGAGGTAATAGAAAAATGAGTTATGCGAAGCTATAAATACACACTTCGTTGAGAATGTTCAACCCATATTCCGTAACTGTTACATAAATAAAAGTAAATTTATGTCTATATTTAAAAAAAGCTTCTGACAGAGTATGTCTTAAACTTGCAACAACACGAAAACAAACGAACAATACGAACTTTTTTCCATCTGAGATTTTAACACTAACGTCATTTTTTCTGTTATTTCTTTTATTTTTACATCATTGATTAAGAGGGAACTCTGGAAAGTTTCGAAATGTCTCAACTCAAAATGAACTTTTGCTATAGTCTGTTTATGTTTTGTCTGAAACAGCGACTCATGACTCATGAAGACTTTGAGCCTAAGTAATTCTCCCTCGAGTAATTCATTTTGGTCAAAACGTCGAATCCTATTTGAAAAGATATATTTCGCTTGTTTTTGAAAAGTGTTATTTTTTTTTGAAAGAATTGAAAATTTTAACCTTCCAAAGCCGTTCGCAAAATTTCCGTACAAATCTATTTTTGTTAAATTTGACCTGCAGTTTACGAACGTTCTCCTGGCCGCAAATATTGACCGATTTAGATGAATTTTAATTCATTGTATAGATAATTTATTAGTTTCTCAATATTGAAAAATAAAGTCGAAATATTTAACGAAATCACCAGTAGCTGATTCCGAATGAAAAAAGTCCCGAAAAAGAGCTCTTTTTAGAATGCCTATAACTTGAGACATGTTCCAAATATTGCGCTGGTTTTATAATATTTGGAATTGTCAAGAATAAATCTATCCATGGATGTTAAATTTTTGGTGGTCCAAAGGAAGTTTTGGCCACTATCCTGGAACTACCGGTAGAAAAAATTCTTACTTCAAAAAAGTCACCCAATTTTGGCTTTGCATTGCTGTATCTCGGTTACCAATGGATCGATTCTCTAAATTTAAATTTTAGTTTTTTTTCGTTAACTTTATTATTATTTTCGTACAACATAGTTGGTTCCTTAAAAATCTCAGTTGTTCAGTATATGGTAATGAAACTCACATCTTTTTTGTCATTTTTCAAACTCCCCCTCGTGTCGGTGGGTTTACGCGATTTTGTTAGCGTGATTTCTCTAAAATTTGAACTCAAATTGGTCACTTTTTATATACCTAGAGATTCATTAGAATCTCCTCTTTCGATTGACATACATTTTGTGTGGTGTTTTGAAAATTTGTAGCAACGTTTTTCGAATTTACTGAAAGCGGCCAGATTTCAACCAGTTTGGTCCACGTTTTCAACAGGTTGGTGTACAAATCTCGCACCCCTCACGTAGCTGCGGGAGAAACAAATCCTGTAGCTCTCTTTTTGTCGCTCACCAAATCTACCCACCCAACCCAGCAGCAGGAGGAACTGCCGTCTCGCCGCGTGGTTTGTTGATTGATTGTGCTGATGCTGATAACGAAATGAATGCTTTATTGTTGTAGGAATTGCTTGAATCTTTTTTGATTTAATATTTTAATGGATGGGCAACATTTCTAAAGTTCACGTCCATGATTTCAGATTCAGATTATAGATTTCAGATTGCAGATTTCAGATTTCAGATTCAGATATCAGATTTAAATTTCAAGATCCGATTTTAGATTCAGATTTCAGATTCAGATTCAGATCTCAGATTTCAGATTCAGATTCAGATTCAGATTCAGATTTCAGATTCAGATTTCAGATTCAGATTTCAGATTCAGATTCAGATTTCAGATTCAGATTTCAAATTCAGATTTCAGATTCAGATTTCAGATTCAGATTTCAGATTTCAGATTCAGATTTCAGATTCAGATTTCAGATTCAGATTTCAGATTCAGATTTCAGATTCAGATTTCAGATTCAGATTTCAGATTCAGATTTCAGATTCAGATTTCAGATACAGATTTCAGATTCAGATTTCAGATTCAGATTTCAGATTCAGATTTCAGATTCAGATTTCAGATTCAGATTTCAGATTCAGATTTCAGATTCAGATTTCAGATTCAGATTTCAGATTCAGATTTAAGATTCAGATTTCAGATTCAGATTTCAGATTCAGATTTCAGATTCAGATTTCAGATTCAGATTTCAGATTTCAGATTTCAGATTTCAGATTTCAGATTCAGATTTCAGATTCAGATTTCAGATTCAGATTTCAGATTCAGATTTCAGATTCAGATTTCAGATTCAGATTTCAGATTCAGATTTCAGATTCAGATTTCAGATTCAGATTTCAGATTCAGATTTCAGATTCAGATTTCAGATTCAGATTTCAGATTCAGATTTCAGATTCAGATTTCAGATTCAGATTTCAGATTTCGATTTGAGATTCAGATTCCATTTCAAATTTCAGACTCTAATTTCAGATTCCGATTCAAATTCCGATTTCTGATAAAAGTTTCTGATTAAAATTTCAGAATATTTGTAACTTGAATCATAGATTTTGTGTCTCCTGCTTGAAATAAAAGAAAAGAATCATGATAACATTCAAAACAAATGTATCACTGAAGAATTCTAATGATAAAATATCTAAAAAGATTCAAGAAGCTAATTTCAATTTGGAAAAATAACCTTTCTCTATTTTAAAATCAAAACATTTACTACGCAAAGAGGCATCAGCATCAGCACAACCAATCAACAAACCACGCGGCGAGACGGCAGTTCCTCCTGCTGCTGGGTTCGGTGGGTAGATTTGGTGAGCGACAAAAAGAGAGCTACAGGATTTGTTTCTCCCGCAGCTACGTGAGGGGTGCGAGATTTGTACACCAACCTGTTGAAAACGTGGACCAAACTGGTTGAAATCTGGCAGCTTTCAGTAAATTCAAAAAACGTTGCTACAAAATTTCAAAACACCACACAAAATGTATGTCAATCGAAAGAGGAGATTCTAATGAATCTCTAGGTATATAAAAAGTGACCAATTTGAGTTCAAATTTTAGAGAAATCACGCTAACAAAATCGCTTAACCCACCGACACGAGGGGGAGTTTGAAAAATGACAAAAAAGATGTGAGTTTCATTACCATATACTGAACAACTGAGATTTTTAAGGAACCAACTATGTTGCACGAAAATAATAATAAAGTTAACGAAAAAAAACTAAAATTTAAATTTAGAGAATCGATCCATTGGTAACCGAGATACAGCAATGCAAAGCCAAAATTGGGTGACTTTTTTGAAGTAAGAATTTTTTCTACCGGTAGTTCCAGGATAGTGGCCAAAACTTCCTTTGGACCACCAAAAATTTATACATCCATGGATAGATTTATTCTTGACAATTCCAAATATTATAAAATCAGCGCAATATTTGGAACATGTCTCAAGTTATAGGCATTCTAAAAAGAGCTCTTTTTCGGGACTTTTTTCATTCGGAATCAGCTACTGGTGATTTCGTAAAATATTTCGACTTTATTTTTCAATATTGAGAAACTAGAATAAATTATCTAAACAATGAATTAAAATTCATCGAAATCGGTCAATATTTGCGGCCAGGGGAACTTACGCAAACTCTCGGGTCATATAGACCCGAACAGCCTAATTACGGATTTTTTTGAGGGAGCACTTCCGGTGGTCACAGGAAGTTGTCTGATACTACAGATTGTGTATTTCGTGATTCCCCAGGGAGGTTTTTAAAATCAAATTTTTGCGATTTTTTCTCGAAGAGTTATGATGATTTTAATGTGCGCTTCGGGTCATATTGACCCGAACGACTTTGGAAGGTTAAAAGTGAAATAAAAAATAAAACACGTCAGCTATTATTTTGGAAAAAACTGTAACAATCTGAACATGCTTCTGTTCACTTTAACCATTAACAGTATCAACTTATCACTTTACTGAGAGTTTCAAAACACTGAAGCTTTGCTTTCTAAATCGAACGACAAGCCCCATTAAGCAGCCGCTACAAGATGTTCGTATACTCGAACCCAGGTTTCTGACTCATTGACTGCGCGCAAACGCATCAAAACGTCATTAGCCTGGTGGGGTCTGGGCTGGGCTGGGAAAAACTCGCCTTTGCACTATGTACGTATAACTTACTCGGCAAGCCAAACAACCCCCACAACAAACGAAACCGCGTGGAACGATGCGTGTGGTTAAGAGACGAAAAAAAAACTTTCGTTTTCATTTGAATTTCAATCGATGTGAACTTGAAACGTTTTCACCGACCATAGAAAAAAAAATACTAACAACTCCTGGTTACGTTTAGAGACCCCCTGACTGAGAAAGACGTAAAAAAGTTAACAGCTGATTTCTGCTACATAAACAGAAGCCAACTTTTTTTTCCTCCAGGGCATCAGACGAGGGCTGTTTGGTGGAGGAAAGCAGAATCTGTAAAAAGGTACAAATTTACGGTCCATTTGAGCACATTTGGCCATTCGATTGTGATGACGACTGCAACTTCCTACCCCATTATCTAAGTTATGCAAAAATGGAATAGGAAAAAAAACGGTCTGGGTGTCTTTCGCTCTCTTGGAGTGAGTTCCGTTTGTTTTTTTTTTTCAAGACCCCCGCACGATGATAAATGATGGTTGCGGAATCATGGCCCCGAAATAATGAAAAAAAAAAAAAAATGAAATGGAATCAAGTTATGATTATGCTCAAATCAGGGGGTTTCCGAATGAGGGTTTTTTGTTCACTGTTCACTGTTACCTATTAACCCATAGGGTAGGCAATTTGGACCCCCGCCCGGCAGTTGCCTACGGGCAATTAATTTAAATAGTTTGCTGAAGCTATAATTGACTAAGGTCGTCGCTTCCTAGAGTCGTACTTCTAATGGGAAATTCAAGTTTTGTCTAATTGTGTTCCTTCTTTTTGTGTCTTTATTTTGCAGATGACCTGTGGTATCTCATGCGTGGACAATGCACTCAACAGATCGTTCTACAAACTGGGCCTGTTCATCGGCCGGCATCCCGGTTACTTTCTCATAGTGCCAGTGCTGTTGGCGCTACTCTGCATGACGGGGTAAGTAGAATGACAAAAATGACAAAAAAGACAAAAATGACAAAAATGACAAAAATGACAAAAATGACAAAAATGACAAAAATGACAAAAATGACAAAAATGACAAAAATGACAAAAATGACAAAAATGACAAAAATGACAAAAATGACAAAAATGACAAAAATGACAAAAATGACAAAAATGACAAAAATGACAAAAATGACAAAAATGACAAAAATGACAAAAATGACAAAAATGACAAAAATGACAAAAAATGACAAAAATGACAAAAATGACAAAAATGACAAAAATGACAAAAATGACAAAAATGACAAAAATGACAAAAATGACAAAAATGACAAAAATGACAAAAATGACAAAAATGACAAAAATGACAAAAATGACAAAAATGACAAAAATGACAAAAATGACAAAAATGACAAAAATGACAAAAATGACAAAAATGACAAAAATGACAAAAATGACAAAAATGACAAAAATGACAAAAATGACAAAAATGACAAAAATGACAAAAATGACAAAAATGACAAAAATGACAAAAATGACAAAAATGACAAAAATGACAAAAATGACAAAAATGACAAAAATGACAAAAATGACAAAAATGACAAAAATGACAAAAATGACAAAAATGACAAAAATGACAAAAATGACAAAAATGACAAAAATGACAAAAATGACAAAAATGACAAAAATGACAAAAATGACAAAAATGACAAAAATGACAAAAATGACAAAAATGACAAAAATGATAAAAATGATAAAAATGACAAAAATGACAAAAATGACAAAAATGACAAAAATGACAAAAATGACAAAAATGACAAAAATGACAAAAATGACAAAAATGACAAAAATGACAAAAATGACAAAAATGACAAAAATGACAAAAATGACAAAAATGACAAAAATGACAAAAATGACAAAAATGACAAAAATGACAAAAATGACAAAAATGACAAAAATGACAAAAATGACAAAAATGACAAAAATGACAAAAATGACAAAAATGACAAAAATGACAAAAATGACAAAAATGACAAAAATGACAAAAATGACAAAAATGACAAAAATGACAAAAATGACAAAAATGACAAAAATGACAAAAATGACAAAAATGACAAAAATGACAAAAATGACAAAAATGACAAAAATGACAAAAATGACAAAAATGGCAAAAATGACAAAAATGACAAAAATGACAAAAATGACAAAAATGACAAAAATGACAAAAATGACAAAAATGACAAAAATGACAAAAATGACAAAAATGACAAAAATGACAAAAATGACAAAAATGACAAAAATGACAAAAATGACAAAAATGACAAAAATGACAAAAATGACAAAAATGACAAAAATGACAAAAATGACAAAAATGACAAAAATGACAAAAATGACAAAAATGACAAAAATGACAAAAATGACAAAAATGACAAAAATGACAAAAATGACAAAAATGACAAAAATGACAAAAATGACAAAAATGACAAAAATGACAAAAATGACAAAAATGACAAAAATGACAAAAATGACAAAAATGACAAAAATGACAAAAATGACAAAAATGACAAAAATGATAAAAATGACAAAAATGACAAAAATGACAAAAATGACAAAAATGACAAAAATGACAAAAATGACAAAAATGACAAAAATGACAAAAATGACAAAAATGACAAAAATGACAAAAATGACAAAAATGACAAAAATGACAAAAATGACAAAAATGACAAAAATGACAAAAATGACAAAAATGACAAAAATGACAAAAATGACAAAAATGACAAAAATGGCAAAAAATGACAAAAATGACAAAAATGACAAAAATGACAAAAATGACAAAAATGACAAAAATGACAAAAATGACAAAAATGACAAAAATGACAAAAATGACAAAAATGACATAAATGACAAAAATAACAAAAATGACAAAAATGACAAAAATGACAAAAATGACAAAAATGACAAAAATGACAAAAATGACAAAAATGACAAAAATGACAAAATTTACAAAAAATACAAAAATTACAAAAATTACAAAAATTACAAAAATTACAAAAATTACAAAAATTACAAAAATTACAAAAATTACAAAAATTACAAAAATTACAAAAATTACAAAAATTACAAAAATTACAAAAATTACAAAAATTACAAAAATTACAAAAATTACAAAAATTACAAAAATTACAAAAATTACAAAAATTACAAAAATTACAAAAATTACAAAAATTACAAAAATTACAAAAATTACAAAAATTACAAAAATTACAAAAATTACAAAAATTACAAAAATTACAAAAATTACAAAAATTACAAAAATTACAAAAATTACAAAAATAACAAAAATTACAAAAATTACAAAAATTACAAAAATTACAAAAATTACAAAAATTACAAAAATTACAAAAATTACAAAAATTACAAAAATTACAAAAATTACAAAAATTACAAAAATTACAAAAATTACAAAAATTACAAAAATGACAAAAATTACAAAAATTACAAAAATTACAAAAATTACAAAAATTACAAAAATTACAAAAATTACAAAAATTACAAAAATCACAAAAATTACAAAAATTACAAAAATTACAAAAATGACAAAAATTACAAAAATTACAAAAATTACAAAAATTACAAAAATTACAAAAATTACAAAAATTACAAAAATTACAAAAATTACAAAAATTACAAAAATTACAAAAATTACAAAAATTACAAAAATTACAAAAATTACAAATATTCCAAAAATTACAAAAATTACAAAAATTACAAAAATTACAAAAATTACAAAAATTACAAAAATTACAAAAATTACAAAAATTACAAAAATTACAAAAATTACAAAAATTACAAAAATTACAAAAATTACAAAAATTACAAAAATTACAAAAATTACAAAAATTACAAAAATTACAAAAATTACAAAAATTACAAAAATTACAAAAATTACAAAAATTACAAAAATTACAAAAATTACAAAAATTACAAAAATTACAAAAATTACAAAAATTACAAAAATTACAAAAATTACAAAAATTACAAAAATTACAAAAATTACAAAAATTACAAAAATTACAAAAATTACAAAAATTACAAAAATTACAAAAATTACAAAAATTACAAAAATTACAAAAATTACAAAAATTACAAAAATTACAAAAAATACAAAAATTACAAAAATTACAAAAATTACAAAAATTACAAAAATTACAAAAATTACAAAAATTACAAAAATTACAAAAATTACAAAAATTACAAAAATTACAAAAATTACAAAAATTACAAAAATTACAAAAATTACAAAAATTACAAAAATTACAAAAATTACAAAAATTACAAAAATTACAAAAATTACAAAAATTACAAAAATTACAAAAATTACAAAAATTACAAAAATTACAAAAATTACAAAAATTACAAAAATTACAAAAATTACAAAAATTACAAAAATTACAAAAATTACAAAAATTACAAAAATTACAAAAATTACAAAAATTACAAAAATTACAAAAATTACAAAAATTACAAAAATTACAAAAATTACAAAAATTACAAAAATTACAAAAATTACAAAAATTACAAAAATTACAAAAATTACAAAAATTACAAAAATTACAAAATAACAAAAATTACAAAAATAACAAAAATTACAAAAATTACAAAAATTAAAAAAATTACAAAAATTACAAAAATTACAAAAATTACAAAAATTACAAAAATTACAAAAATTACAAAAATTACAAAAATTACAAAAATTACAAAAATTACAAAAATTACAAAAATTACAAAAATTACAAAAATTACAAAAATTACAAAAATTACAAAAATTACAAAAATTACAAAAATTACAAAAATTACAAAAATTACAAAAATTACAAAAATTACAAAAATTACAAAAATTACAAAAATTACAAAAATTACAAAAATTACAAAAATTACAAAAATTACAAAATTACAAAAATTACAAAAATTACAAAAATTACAAAAATTACAAAAATTACAAAAATTACAAAAATTACAAAAATTACAAAAATTACAAAAATTACAAAAATTACAAAAATTACAAAAATTATAAAAATTACAAAAATTACAAAAATTACAAAAATTTACAAAAATTACAAAAATTACAAAAATTACAAAAATTACAAAAATCATAAAAATTACAAAAATTACAAAAATTACAAGAATGACAAAAATGACAAAAATGACTAAAATGACTAAAATGACAAAAATGACAAAAAATAACAAAAATGTGGCAACGGAATGTAAAAAAATTTAAACAAAACAAAGTTTTAAAAAAATTACAAAAATTTAAAGAATTGCAAAAAAAATTTAACGTCATACTTTATATTCTTCGAACCGTAGAACCCACCTTAGCCAACCAATATTTTACAGAGGGTAAACGGTGGGGATTTTCTTATTCTTTTTTTGGTGTTGAAAATAACATGAGAAAAATATTACGACAACCATTTTTTTTTTCAATTCTAAAATCAACAAAATAATTTAGGTATCGATAAAAATTCACAAAATATTTTAAAACGAAAAATCTGACTAAATTCTTAAAATTGACAAAGATGAAATGTTGACAAGTGTAACAAATAATAAAAATATAAAAATTGACAAAAATATCACTTTTTGTTGGTTGAGTTGGGATTTTATGATTTTTTGCGAATTTTCGAATTCGTTTTGTAATAGTTTTGATTTTTTTAAACTAACGGAAATTTAAAATTTTTTCGATATCTTAAAACCTCTCAAAGCTGATTATGCCATGAACAGATTTTATTGTAGCGGCTTGAAATGCCTTAAATAGTGTTTCTACATTAATTTGCCTATGTTTTGCACATTTCAAATGAGTAACCAAATTTTCAAAGTAAAGCAGGCCATCTTGCTTCATATTAGAACTCTTTGAATGCTCTTTACTCTAGATAATCCTGATCAAATTTAGACTGTTTATTAACTTAATTGAATCCTGAACACTCTAAAATCAATAATTAAGTCATCCTACCCAGGATTTACGGACCAGGAATTCCCTGGAACATTCGGGACTTCCCGAATCACGGGCGCTTAAAAATTCCGGGAATTCCCTAACCCTAAAAAAGTGCTAAATTACTTAAATTTTACACGGTCTAAATTGGAAAAATGGATCAGATTGAGCAAGGAAAATGATAGTTCTACCACGATCTTTGGCTTAAACATAAACCTTTTTTTATCTGATATCTGGTTAATTCATTAAATTTGATAAAAAATGATTTTTGTCATTCGCCAACTTATTGTAAAATGAAAAACAACAAAGAATCTATGAAACCAAACAATTCCAATATAGAAACGCTACGAAAATAATTTGAATATTCTATTTTGCAATATACATCATTTAGAACTTCCGTTTCGCAAACTGTTGACAGTAGCCAAACATCAGAAAGAAATGAAGTATTTTGAAACAAATGGATTGTTATCTGAAAATTTACGAGATTTGATAATAACCTGAAGTCTAGCTAACCAAATTCTATCGATAGTGAAAAATATTTCTCAATTATTCCAATTTTTTGCAGCTAGTAGCGAGTTTGTCGGTTAAAGAACTGTGTTTTTGGGTCTTGGATTTCTTAATTGCTAATTAATTGAATTTTTCAGACATTGAAAAAATTTGAAATGTTCTGCAATACATGTTGCGCAAGCGGAATATTTAAAAATTCCATATAGATTAGGGTTCGTATACAGTGATGAAATTTTATTGTTCAATTTTTTGCGGGATCTCGAGAATTCCCGGGAACGTGAAAATGGTGAGGCTAATACTTATTTAGTACAAAAAGCCATGAGAAGTTTTATTATATTTTTCAAATGAAATAATAATCACTCCGTTTGCTACACTACAACTCTTCTCTTTCAATTTGTATCACTTTGATGTCCCCGACAAAATTGTAGCCAGGGAATTTTTTTTATTGAATCATGTTATTGAAGTCAATATGTACAATGTTTCATATGCACAGAAGAAATACAAGTGTTTTAACAGTGAATAGCATGAATGTCCCTTTGAATAAACCATTAAAAAGATTAAAAAACCTTCCAAAATATAAAAAGTTCTATACCCCCAGATGGATTGTTTTAAATTTGGGCTCAAATAAAACGATAGGGGAGAATGAGGATACTAGATCCCTGGGGATACTTGATTCCTTAGCTATATCTTGAAACTGGAATGTCTTACAAAGATCAAATGTTCTAGAAAAATGTGCCAAAATGAACAAAATAACAATGCTTGTAGTTTAAAATTTAAAACAATAATTGTTTGAGTAATTGAACTTTATTTGAAAAATTTCACAAAAAGTAACTTGAAGATCTTTTCTCATCAGTTTAAAATGTTCCTTACATGGGAAAATTATGAAAAAAAATATATGTTGCAATGTATCAATCGTTCGAGCGTAAAATGAACTTCATAATGCCATATTTTCAAAGCAATGGAAAACTTTCAACTTTTTTCAGAAAAAGTTTTCTAAAATGTTGATTATGGGTACAATTGATCCCCTAGAGTTGGGTACAATTGATCCCCCTTCCAAACGGTATATTTTTCTTCTGAATTGATCGTTATGAATGCTGATTACGAAATTACTAATATTTATCCAAAAACTAATATTTATCAAACAATTGTCTGAAGTAAAGAGCAAAAATAATGAATTTTCTCTTAATTATAACAATAGCGCCTTTAAGTATGCAATGTTATTAATGTTGAGACAAAGTTATAGAATTTTCTTCTTATGTCTGCTATAAATTGTGAAATAATAACAAACATGACCAAAATAGTCAATTACCATTCTATCTTGAAGTTTTGTTTGATTTTTATACAAGGATTAGGGCTTCCTGAATAAAAGATCAAGTCTCCTTCAATAGGGGATCAAGTCTCCCCTAACTTCAGAAAAATCGCAATTTTTTTACTCCCACAAAAATGCTTCTAGTTCATCAAGGGGTTCAAGTACCGTTCTAATTTTTGGAGCATAGAAATTTGAAGTTACAAGCTGTCTCAAAATGTTAAAGACGGCTAGTTGCTATATTTTTCCAAAAAGATATGGTGAAAATAAGTAAAGGGGATCAAGTATCCCCACTCTCCCCTATAGTCTCGAATGGTGCAAAAATTAGCGATACTTATTTTCAATGAATAAAATTATTCTATCAGAGACACCGTGTGTATTGATCATTTTGGAGGCGCTGAATTTCAAAATATTTTTTTTAATATTTTCAACATTTTAAATTTTGCGAAAATAACCTACTGATAAATACATGTTTTGGCAGTTAAGTTGTTAAAGTTAGGTTATATTAATCAATAAATTACAGACAGTCAGTAATTAAAACTTGTTTTAAAAATGCCTGACTTGAATATTTTTAATCGGAATACACAGAAAATTTTAAGAGCTTTGAAATTTTTCCCAACATTTAGATTAAGCTTGCCAGATTGCCCGGTTTTAGCCGGACTTTACTCCAAATTTGGGAAAAGTCCGGTCCAGGCCGATTTCTCCGGATGGAAAAACCCCGGATTTCGCCGGGATTTATTAAAATATTGATTAAAATCTTAAATTCAATTATTATGAATTTTGGTGTCCTAGAATGAAATTTTTTTGATTTATTTTTTTGATTAACATGAAAGATTTTTCAAGCCTGATTTAAAATCTGGTAATGTGTTGCAATAAAATAAATTATGTTAATTTTTTTTAATTTTTCTTAATTATTTCTAAGGTGTAATCCAAATGTGTTGGTAGATTTGCCGGATTTTGGGTTGAACATTCTGAGACCTTAGGCCCAGATTTTGATAGGTTTTTAGATAAAAATTACTCGGACTGGCCTGGGTGATTGGCCCAGGCGAAATATTCTGACAACCTTATAATTTTAGTTTGGATTCATGATGTTTAGATTTTTTTCAACGAAAGTTGGAATTCGTCTGTTTTTGGTTAACTGTAAATTGTCTGATTTTTTTTTCAATTCAATATAACTCCCGTGAGCTTTTATTATGTCGTATGAAACAAAATGTAAACAGTTCTATTACAAAAAACACCAAACTGACATAAACTAGTCACAACTTTTTCTCATTTAGAATATTTTATGTCTGAACAATATGTTCTATAGATAAGATTTTAAAGTTGTTTTGATAACTTTTGCAGCTGTTTTCTGTGAACTTTTAAGATGTTTCATACGACGTAATGAAACTTCACGCGAGATGAGTTAAAGACTTTAACTTTAACTTTAACATATAAGAAGATACACTTTAACTTAAAGTGTATCTTCTTATATGACTTCCTGCTACAAAAAAAAACGAAGGATCATCATCAAAATCAGCATACGATAATCTGAACTAAAAGATTTTATTTGAAATCTGATTTTCAACTATCTTTTTACACAGTTTACCTTTATAGAAGTTGAAAACACGATGCTCTCTTAAAAACATAAAATAATTGCGTCGTTTCTAGAATATATGAAAAATATGTAAAGTGCATTGCACAAAATGCACTACTGTTTTTGCATATTAAAGATGAATGATTAGGTTTCGTCCAAATTTTCTTCATGAGCATAAATTTAATTTTGAATTGGATTTGGAATCCTAAAAACAGACTACTCGTTCAAAAGCTTCGGTGTTGTATATCAGTGATAAACTATTATTCCAGTTTAAAATTCTGGAATATCTTGCTGTTGAAAGCTGACACGATTTGCTACCGACTCGGAAGTTTAATCGAGTAAACTTTGGCGATGATATGTAAATATAGGGGAAAAGTTCATATAACGCCCCATGTGGGTAATACGCGCCACCCTTGTTTTGAAGAATCTGAAGCATTTAAAGCCTGCAAAATATTACCAATTTGTTCTAAATGCTGTGATTGGTCATGGCAAGTATGAATTTTTCCTTAAAATGCTCCTGTGTCGTGATAATTTCACAATTTAGGTTTTTCTTCATTTTGATCTAAATTTTAAAACATTTTCAATAAGGTGTCACCAAGCAGAGAAAAACGAATAAGACAATATTTTCTGACACATCGAAAGAGGAGAATCTGAACTACGATTTTATGCTAAAAAATAATACCGAACTCGCTATGGTATGCTTTTTATGGGTATGTTTTATCACGGTCCATGCGCTCGTTATAACGCGCCAATCGTAGTAGGCTGAAAATAGCATTAATTTTTCAAAATGGCCAATTTTCATTGAAAATGAACAAAATGTCGAAAACCTTATTTTGAGCGTTAATTCAGCCCAAAAAATCTACTTTTATTTTTTTTTAATTTTGATTAGTCCATTTTGATTTTATTTTCATTCAAAGTGTCTGTAAGTATTGGTGTGTTTTCGGCCTTCGGCTGCTTTCGGGTGTATTCGGCTGCCAGGCGCGTATTGAATACACGGCGGCGCGTATTTGCAACACAGTTTTGTTCTGTGACTTTGAATAAGGTTTTTAAAAATCAAGTTTTTGAAGCAACTAAAGCAATTTGAGTAATAAAAAACCATAGGCATTTGTAGAAAACAATTTTCTTCAACGATTGCACCCACTTTTAACACAATTTGTACGTGGAATACATAAAAAATCAGCGATTCGCTTAGGTGGCGCATAATAGGGCATGTTCCCCTACCTGTGCTGGTGAGTTTTTGCAAATTCAGCAAAGCTTCCTTCAGCGTGACTTCAACAAAACTATGTTTGAAACTACATAGAAATGCTGAAGATTATCCTTAATGACCCCTACAAATCGATAATGGGCGTTTATATCGCTTAACAACTGGATATTGGTGCCATCTAGAATATAAAACTGGAAAATCAAGAAATAACTGATAAAAAAATAATTTTTGTAAAGGAAGCTTCTTTTTCCGATTCAAAACCAGTCGTGTTCATGGAAAAAAAACAGTTTTATAGAGTACTTCCAATAGCTAAAATGTCAAGTTCATAAGTGCTAAAGGAAAATCTCGTGAAAACCCTTAACTTAAAGTTGCTAGATTGCCCGGTTTTATCCCAATTTGCCCGGAAATTTAGTACAAAATTTTAGAACAGTCTGGCCCAGACCGGTTGCGCGGATTTTATTGAAGAATGCGAGGATTTTGCCCAGATTTGTTAACTTTAATAATAAAATCAAACAATAAACAAAAACAATTTGCGATGTACATTTTATTTATTTATGCCTTCGAAACGAATTTTTTTGAGCAAGTTTTATAAAAATAATCATGAGAAGTTTTTTGGAAGCCTAAAATATGATCAAAAGGCTGTCGATGAGTTTTGATTAAAAATAAATTGTTTATCAGTTTTTTATCTTGATTTTTGTTGAGTAATTTCAGGGTTTTGACAAAACTTGCCAGGACATTTAACGAATTTATGTTCGTCAATTTTGAAAACAAATGCCCGGATTTTGCCAGGTTTTTATATAAAATTGCCTAGCAAATCTTACCTTAAGTCCTGATGCAATCCTTAGAACACGCTTGAAAAGAAAGTTATATATCCGAATCGTTCGTAGAAACATTATTTTTTAACTCATATAATTCTTGCTTCATAGAAATACTTACACAGCAATTTATGTTTAGCTGGTTTTTGTCCCGCTGACTTTGGAAAAACAGCAAACATTAATGCTCAAATCAATCCAGATTGCTGAAAACCAGCTATTATTTTCAAAATAACCGGCTATGTTTGGTATAAAATTTATATTTCAATTCAAAATTGTATATTGAAAATTGGCAATTATTTTCTCACATTTTTTAGTAAGAGATGTTTCTTTTTTCAGAAACCGTTTTTTTCAGTATTTCAACACCGGCTCTGAGGTGGTGCTTTTTACCAAAGTGTTGATCATCCGTCACCTGAAAAAAGAGTTTTGATTAGTATCTGCCATGGAATATCTACCTGTCGAATAAAAACTCGCCCTTGACTTGATGTTGTAAAAATATAGAAAAAAATAGAAATAATTTTAACCAAAATTCGTTAAATAGAGTCTCACCTTGCTTCAACGTGCGTAACTGACACTCCAATTTGACATCTCGATTGCTGAGTTCCAGCAACCTAGATCAATTGCTGGAAAGTTCAGCAATTTGAAACCCGATTACTGATTTTTCAGCAAAAATGTCAAGCACAAAACCGAATGCTAAAAAATCAAGCAATAAGCAAAACCGCTAAAAATTTGGATTGCTTTTTTTTTTTGCTGGAAACATATAATAAAAATCTTTGGGGCTTATTCTGCGAGTCGAGTGACGTGACATGTAAGATTTCACATCGAAATCTTGACTCCAGTAAGCGCTTTAAGAAAGAAATATCAGCTCGGATTAACTTCGATGGACTATCGAAGATCATCTGTATTGAAATTTCTAGCCTGGAAAGCTTACTGCAGTCAGAATTTTGAGGTGAAATTTGAGGAGTCACGTCACTCGACTCGCAGAATAAGCCCCACAAAGTGTGTAAGTTTTGCTCAACGCCAATTGGTTCATCGAAAAAAGTAAACTTATGCTTGAATTATCTCTTCTAATCAAAACATGCTTTTAAAAACCATTTTTTCGAAACGGCTTGAATCCTATAGCGAAGCCAAGAACCCAAATCGCAGAAGAAAATTCTGATGATAGACAATTATCTATCAAGCATTTCTATTTCTATCAAGCAAAAAACAGGATTGCAATATTTTTGTTTCACTCAGAGAAAGAAAGTTGTAAACAACTCTTTGAAAATTTTAAATTGCATATTTAAAAAAAAAGAGTGGAACAGAATCTATTGATCGGTCTAAGCAAATCATCTGATAAATAAAGATGATCTCAGCAAATAAGTAAAGCTCAAAATTCAACGGAACATTTCTCGCTGTTAAGCTAATACCAAAGGATATGACGCAATCGGGATCCGGTTCATTCCATTTCAATATTCATCAAACAATCAGAAAGTATCGATGCGCACCGCAATAAAGTGGTCAAACAAAAGCAATCCATTTGGCAGTGAACAAAAGCCCGGGAGATGCTCAATGGACGCTTCATGTAAACTGAACTTCCGGGCGCCAGACAGTTAAAAATATTTTAACATACGTGTTAAGAGATGCCAGACGGTAGATAAACAACGTTGTTGTGGATTGATCAATATGTATTATTCCAAACTTCGATTGATCACCATTTGGTTGGTTGGTTTGTTTGGCGGAACATGGCATGCGTACAACCCTTAAAAATCAATAAACAATTCATCATTGCAAGTTTGGCCTTGAAGGAATTTGGAAATCATGATAACGAAAAATTGTTTCTGCATCTTTGATACTATCGCACGAAAAGAATCAATAAATTGAAAATTGAAAATTGAAAATTGAAAAATTGAAAATTGAAAATTGAAAATTGAAAATTGAAAATTGAAAATTGAAAATTGAAAATTGAAAATTGAAAATTGAAAATTGAAAATTGAAAATTGAAAATTGAAAATTGAAAATTGAAAATTGAAAATTGAAAATTGAAAATTGAAAATTGAAAATTGAAAATTGAAAATTGAAAATTGAAAATTGAAAATTGAAAATTGAAAATTGAAAATTGAAAATTGAAAATTGAAAATTGAAAATTGAAAATTGAAAATTGAAAATTGAAAATTGAAAATTGAAAATTGAAAATTGAAAATTGAAAATTGAAAATTGAAAATTGAAAATTGAAAATTGAAAATTGAAAATTGAAAATTGAAAATTGAAAATTGAAAATTGAAAATTGAAAATTGAAAATTGAAAATTGAAAATTGAAAATTGAAAATTGAAAATTGAAAATTGAAAATTGAAAATTGAAAATTGAAAATTGAAAATTGAAAATTGAAAATTGAAAATTGAAAATTGAAAATTGAAAATTGAAAATTGAAAATTGAAAATTGAAAATTGAAAATTGAAAATTGAAAATTGAAAATTGAAAATTGAAAATTGAAAATTGAAAATTGAAAATTGAAAATTGAAAATTGAAAATTGAAAATTGAAAATTGAAAATTGAAAATTGAAAATTGAAAATTGAAAATTGAAAATTGAAAATTGAAAATTGAAAATTGAAAATTGAAAATTGAAAATTGAAAATTGAAAATTGAAAATTGAAAATTGAAAATTGAAAATTGAAAATTGAAAATTGAAAATTGAAAATTGAAAATTGAAAATTGAAAATTGAAAATTGAAAATTGAAAATTGAAAATTGAAAATTGAAAATTGAAAATTGAAAATTGAAAATTGAAAATTGAAAATTGAAAATTGAAAATTGAAAATTGAAAATTGAAAATTGAAAATTGAAAATTGAAAATTGAAAATTGAAAATTGAAAATTGAAAATTGAAAATTGAAAATTGAAAATTGAAAATTGAAAATTGAAAATTGAAAATTGAAAATTGAAAATTGAAAATTGAAAATTGAAAATTGAAAATTGAAAATTGAAAATTGAAAATTGAAAATTGAAAATTGAAAATTGAAAATTGAAAATTGAAAATTGAAAATTGAAAATTGAAAATTGAAAATTGAAAATTGAAAATTGAAAATTGAAAATTGAAAATTGAAAATTGAAAATTGAAAATTGAAAATTGAAAATTGAAAATTGAAAATTGAAAATTGAAAATTGAAAATTGAAAATTGAAAATTGAAAATTGAAAATTGAAAATTGAAAATTGAAAATTGAAAATTGAAAATTGAAAATTGAAAATTGAAAATTGAAAATTGAAAATTGAAAATTGAAAATTGAAAATTGAAAATTGAAAATTGAAAATTGAAAATTGAAAATTGAAAATTGAAAATTGAAAATTGAAAATTGAAAATTGAAAATTGAAAATTGAAAATTGAAAATTGAAAATTGAAAATTGAAAATTGAAAATTGAAAATTGAAAATTGAAAAATGAAAATTGAAAATTGAAAATTGAAAATCGAAAATTGGAAATTGGAAATTGGAAATTGGAAATTGGAAATTGGAAATTGGAAATTGGAAATTGGAAATTGGAAATTGGAAATTGGAAATTGAAAATCGAAAATCGAAAATCGACAAACCGTAAAATTGCATATTAAATTAAAAAATAAAACCATTATATTAATCACTAAAATTACGAAACTACTCAAATCGATTAAAAAATAAAAATTAAACGTTAAATTCAATAATTTGTTCATACATTGAAATGCTATCAGTTTTCATGATTTCAATTAATGGAGGTATGGACGCCACCAACAAGAATCAAAGTACAAAAGACTTCAACGTAAGAAACAAACTATAAGCGACGAACCCCTTTCGGAAAATCCAACTACAAACTCCGCTTACGTAACACAACAAGTCACTTCAATTATCCCAGAGTGCCGGTCCAGTCCCGTTCTTCACCGACAAGAGATTTCCCTTTCAACTCGTTGTTCTACTTCTCACACTAACCGTTTTTTTTTTCTTCTCTCCTTTCTTTCTCCCTCGTTCCATGCTTCCAATCAACAATCAACAGATACCAACAGATACGCTACGAGATCGACCCCGAGTACCTGTTCTCGCCGATCCGAGGCGAGGGCAAATCCGAACGTGCCATCGTGGAGAACTACTTCAAGGTCAACTACACACACCGCTTCAACGTTGGCCGCATCACACGACCGGGTGAGTGTTCTTTTTTTGTACTTATTTTCCCGCTAGGCCATATACCTAATAAGTGACTTCTATGGAACTTTTTATTGTCCGTTGAAAGTGAAAGAGTGAAATGTTGATACTTAACACAGCCGTGTCTTTATGGAATGATGTCGTCTCCTGGAATAAATATTTCCAAAGAGTTATAAATCTCGTTGCAAAAGACTAAATTTTGATTTTTGAAACTACTTAAACAAAACTCTTGAATTATTTTTTCCACCATGAATATTTTTTTACATAACATATAACGTATGCCAATTGGAACTCCGAAAGTTAAATCATACCTTCATCTTTAGATCTATTTGACGTTTTACCTAATACTAAACAGTTATATTCAATAGATTATTTAGATTTTTCACTGTTGATTTTGATTTTTTTTAAGGATTACAGATCATTTACAAATATTTTCATACAGTATTATGATATCGAGCCAGTTAATCTGCAGATTTATAAGAATATAATTAATTTCACGAATTACGGTTTCAATCGGCCACCCAATCTAAGTGAAAATTGCACATCTAGGTTTTGTCTAAATATTCGATGTTGCGCGGAAATCACATCCCAAGTAACAATTTAATTTTTATGCCAACCTTCACAGTTCGCTTAAGACTGTTTCCTGAAGCTACCTTATAAACCAAAGCGCATTCTATGCTTTAGCGAACTACTTTGAAGCTAACCTATAGACTAGTTGGCCCTGTTTTGTTGACGTCTTTAAAGCTAATTCTATAAGCTATAATAAAATATCCAACAGAATAGTTTTATTGGATCCTATAGGCACAGCTTTAAGAAACCCTTCAGAGTTCTCTTAAGACTATCCACAACTCTTTTAAAACTACGTCATGGAATCTTATAGAAATATTACTGTGAGAGCTTTCTGTTCCGTGTTTTTTTCTTTTGTTATCACTTACTCTCCCAAACATTTGGTGATTGGTGAAGATTCCATTTGTTTATTTTAAGAATATTTTCATTTTCATTTTCATTATATCTTAGCATCAAGCTTCCTGCAACCTCAGATTTCTGGTGAAATATATACAAAAAATCATCAAAACATAAGTGCGCCACAAAGAACACCAAGGTTGACTACATTTCAAGCCTTTTTTAATCAAAAAATTATAATTTAGGGAACATGTTAATTTGCTCAAAGGATGCTATTTTTGTTTTGTATTGAATAAAATTCATTACCTATACAACACATAGTTTTGCTAACATTGTCAAATTTGTTGAAAATGCCTAGTTCTTAGTATTTTATTATTATTTCCAGCAAGATGGCTTCAGTAATTTCGTTTGAATTTCACAATCACCATGGCGTTTAGTAAGTTTAAATTGAAAAACTAACAACAGTGATAAAACAGTTTTAAAATTGTTTGATGCCAGTTAGAAAAATGTTGTAATAGAACAATTTCAATAAACAGTTTTAAAATAGTTTTAAAAAGACCTTGAATCACGCTTCGTTTGACGTTTCTCAAAATAGAATACACGCTCATGATGGATTTATCCATTTTTGAGTATGAGAAGCTTGTCGCAATAAATGATAACATTTCGATTTGTTGCTCGGCAAAAGGCATTCATGCAACTATTTGTTTTGTTTGCTTTTGACTATGAGGACAAGTAAGTATTATTATCAAATAATCTCAGACTGTTTAGGAATAGATCTTTTTCTGTCATCAAAAGCTTGACCAGCTGTTCTGATCAGAGCTCAAAAAAGCCGTATTCATCCCCAACTATTTTGACAGACAACGAAAAAATATCAGATTGGCCTAGACTAACTAGGTACATGGTGATTGTGTATATGTTTGTTTTATTTAATCATTCGCTTCGCAGTCATTCATTGTACAAAGTCGTGACATTTCAGAAAATGTGAATGGAATTCAATTGTTAAATTTTTAATGGAAATTTTTAAATACATTACTAGCTAGCAAGAATTAGGAAACGAAAACACCAGAAAATTCCTAATTTTTCTTTTCAAATTTTACAATTAGGTGGTTGAATGTCCTTATCCTTATCAAGCCCTTAGACGATTTCATAATAATGCTTACAGAAAAGCATAAAATTAACAGCTGCTTAAACTTTTATTCCGGAATAGGAAGTCTATTTTTTCTGACTAGTTTTATTTAGAAACTGAACAACTTTCGTTGTTTATTAAAATAAGAATTGCGAAGCGAAATCATTTCATCCAATGCCTTTAAAAACAACGACAATATCTAACAACACTGACTTCAGCATTTCAATGAATGAGATTTGTAGGAAGGTCACAGTCACAAATTTGAAAATGATGTGACTTTTGTTCGACTTTCAGTCAGAGATTGCTTTGTGGATGATCGGAAGATTTTCGGTTCAAAGTAAAATATATACTCTGATTGAAAAATAATTGCGTATTCACGGTAGCATGCCAACCGTTTTGAGCTAAATAACAGCTAAATACGGACTTTTTTTAAACAATTTTCTGGCAACCGTGGATTGCTTTACTTGTCCACTTTACTTTGAAAACCTGAGCATGTTAAAAAAAATCTGGGGAATCTGCAACGCTCACTCTACAATAAATAATACATCGCATTCTCCTAATTATTGAATCTGGGATTTATTTATGGAGGTTCCAGCTTATAAAACATTAGGTTTTAATTTTGAAATATTTTCTTCACATTTAAAAAATGTTACGGATTAAGCGCTGATGTGGTCTAGTGGATAGGTTGGCGCGAGTCTGGAAACCCAGGCGTACTGGGTTCGATTCCCGGTATCGGCAAGAAAAACTTTTTGGTTCGAACCACATAACTGCCGCTCATAGCAAGTCCGTCCCATTTGCGTTTTCATCATTTTTCAGTTTATCACTGGAAACACTTTAGTTTCATCTGGAGTTTCAAGAGAAAACTTTTTTTTTAGTACTTTGTTCTGATGAACATCCGAAAAAACCTCAAGAAATTTTGTCCCATTGAACAAATGATCGCAAGTCGGTCCCATATGGCATAAATCATCGCAAGTCGGTCCCACAGCCATAAGGGCCCAGCAAATAATTTTCAACAGAATCAAAACAAAAAAATAATCCTTATAAAGCGAAAATCTTTCATTGGCCGTAGCAGTGACAGATTCTGTTGATTACTTTGATAAAAAAACGCATACAAGTGCCGAATTAGCGTTGGACTTTTTACGATTTTTCAATGCCATTTTTCTCACTTCAACAAAAACGCAAATGGGACGGACTTGCTATGAGCGGCAGATAAGTAGCCGACAGGTAAGATGTGTTCATCGTATAAATAATTATATATTTCAGAAGGAATGCATCTGGGGTTAATCTGAAGAGACTATTGCAAGCGGAGTGGATTGCCAACCATTGTAGGTCTCTGAAGGTTGGATGCCTTCTCTCGACGAACCATCGGCCGTGGAAGCCTGAGGAGCAATTCGAAGGCCAAGCCACACAGACATAGGCTGGACCTTGCTACCGATGGGGTAACCATACAAACATACATACATACATACATACATTAAAAAAATGTTACGGATTCTACGGTTGCTAGAATGAATTTTTCTTAGCTTTGTCGAAATTTGAATAAATTTCAGTAATTATTAGATTTGGGAGAAAGAAAATGTAAAATTAGAAAAAAACATTTATCATTTTCATTTAATACACACGTCATATAAACTAACAAGATAACATAAAACTTATATTATTTGTGAGGAACTTTATAAAATGCGCGTTATAGAAAGCATCATGTTTACTTAAATTAAATAACAGACTTTTTCAATAAAAACTCCAGAATCAGGTTTTGTTGAAATAAAAAAAAATATCAAAGAATGTGAAAACACATTCTAAAGTTTGGCTGGAAATGAAATAAATAAATTGGGCTCTATGGAATATTAACTTTAAAGCATACGTATAAGTATAAATTATGCTAAATTAATGTATGCTCCCCCTTTCCGATAATCATTTTTGAGAAAACCAACAAGAACTGGGAAAAAACTGCTGTAGTTGCTTAAATTTGACCTATCGGCAATATTGAGTTCCTCTATTGAATTTTTATTCCAAATCCAGCATCAGATTTGAAATTCGAATTGAAACTTTTCCAGCTGATAGAACCAAAGTATTGACTCTGAGGTGCTTCTATTTTAAAGTTATCCTCTGTTTAGGAAAATATCCTGAATTCAGCACTCAGAGGAAATCTTATTATAAATTTCATAAGATACATCTTATGAACCACTTTTTTGCGTCCAAACTAATTTTTCATAAGAGTCTTATGAAATTCTTTCAATTTTCATACGATGTTCTTATGAAAAATAGAAGAAACGGCATTGTGAAAAAAATGATGAACACATTCATTCACATCAGTTTTTTTTCATCATCTAACAGTACGAAGCAATCGCCAGTTCATAGTTATTATAGTTTTCCTTCAATGTTAAATGTTATTGTTATCTCCGGAATGGTAAGTTCGATTTGATGTTTTTGGTGTGAACGTTGAATATATTAGTAAACCAAAATACATTATTTGTTTACTTTTCAGCAAGCTGATAGGCAAAAAACGAAAGGTTGAAGATTAAGATGCGGCAAAAAAAAACTTTGATGGAGCCGTCTGTTGATGCGCTGCTGATGGTGACGACCATGAAGGATTTAATTTTAAACAAATTTGGCAAACAATAAAGTGAATGTTTTCAGCATGGAATATCGAGAATTTTTCTTATTAGAAAGTGATTTACTGTTTCCATAAGAATCTCTTATGAAAAGCAACAACCTCTCATTGAAGTAGGCGTTCATCTTCAGAATTCATTCGCGTCATAAGACAATCTTATGAATTTCATTAATTTTTCTTATGGCGCCACTTCATAAGAGAATCTTATGGCATACATAATAGTATTTTTCTGAGTGAGCATATCATTTTCCAATTGATCGTTCATTCTCAAATTATATTCAACAAAAAACATTCTCGTAGAGGAAATTGCGAATTTCCTTAAGTGATTCTTTAAATATAAATATCTCTATTTTTCTAATCTTATCTTATGAACTCATTTTCATTTCCTTGTATGTTAAAAAATTGTGTATTCTCTGAGATGACATATGGAGAAAAAATCAATTCTTACGGCCCTCCGAGAAAAGTTGCCCTGGCCTCCCTGAACGAGCCTTAAAATCTATAAAAGAATAAAATACAGCGAAAGTCGCCGGCAATTTAGCATTTCTTATTTTTTCGAACTTTTTTCATTCGGAACCAACGACTGATAACCCGAAAAGACATATTAAATTAATATTAAAATTTAAAGAAACTTCTTAATACATTATATTTTAAATAGAATATCGAATAACTGTTTTCTGTTACAAGTTAGGTTTTGCAGGTCAGGTCAGAGTTTGCAGTGGTCTTATGAGGTTGAATCCATGAAAACTAGAAGAGTTCTACAATTTAAAGTTTTTATATTATTTTATTTTTTGTTCCTTAACATCATTTTATATATCCTCTTTTTAAACACTTAGCTTTGATGGTTTTATCATAAATTAGCTAGATACACTTTCTTTCAAAACATAGTTCTAGTTTTTTGCTTCTCTTAACAACAATAGTTTTTATTTACACCTTCTATATTTTCATGGTTCCGGTATGTTAGAAGTTTGCGTTTAAATTCTGTTTAATACTGTCCGTCAATTTGTTCCGTTAACATATTTGTTTTCGCCTTGGCATGTTCCGATAAACAAAATAGAACATTTACCTGTGAAGAAAAGCTTACAAAGGTGTCCTTAGATATATATATATATATTTTTTTTTTATTGTTCTGAATTGACTTTTTTTTCTTGTCTTCAAACTTTAAACGATGTTTTTGATAACAATAAATGCAACCAATTTCGCCTTCATACCTTCGTGAAGTTTGAATTGAACCTTTGAGATTGCGTTTTTAAACGTGAGTTTGTAGTCTTTGTTAGAGCCGTTCACATACCATGTGGACAACATAGGGGGAGGGGGGGTGTAGGGGTTTGGATCATGTCCACGTGGACATGCTTACTTCCAAAATATTTTCTAAACGTGAATAAATATTAAGATGTTCAAATCAAAATCTTAAAATTGCAAAGCATTCCAGTTTAAGTTGAAACAATTAGTAGACAACTGAAAGCAAATGATAAGTATGATAATTTAGGAGTTTAAAATTTTCAGAATTATTTTCTATCAGGAAATGCTTATTCGTTTTTATTTTCAAAATCAGCCATTTGAATAACAAAAAGTCAAAAAGTAGTGTTTTCTAACTGTCAAATTGGCTTGTAATATAGCTCAGTTGTCAAGTCTGTTGTCTCC
Source organism: Uranotaenia lowii (assembly GCF_029784155.1). Classification (NCBI taxonomy): domain Eukaryota; kingdom Metazoa; phylum Arthropoda; class Insecta; order Diptera; family Culicidae; genus Uranotaenia; species Uranotaenia lowii. The sequence goes on from NC_073692.1 coordinate 363,754,482, forward strand.
TGAGCCGATGTCCGCGAGTTCAAGCCCAAGAGTAAACATCGTACACAGTTGTACCGGATAAGTTTCTCAATAACGATCCACCAACTGCAACGTTGATAAAGTTGCGAATGCCATAAAGATGATAAAACGACTATTATCGAAACAAAAAAAACTGTCCAATTAGATTTAGAAAAAAAAACAATTTGAAATCCATGTCCACGTGGACATCCGGGAAGGGGGGTGGGAGTTTGCCAAATGTCGCCGCTTGTCCACGAAGAGGGGGGAGGGGGTCAACAATTTCATTTTTCTGTCCACGTGGTGTCTGAACGGCCCCTTATGGGTTTATCGCCTTTTGATTATAAGAAAAACAACTAAGGTGTGAATCTGAAATATAACCAAGGAAATGTTTTTTATGAATAATATACAATTTTTCTGGTTCACAACCTCCAACACCCGTAAGAATCAATGCGGTCAATCGTTTGCATTTGCTTGATCATTATGCCATTATGGATTAAGACCGCTCACGGATTTTTTGATGAGTCCGTTGATAAGCGCAGCGCAGGCCGCCCGCCCGCATTAATTAGTAAACAGGTGCTGTTGTTGTTATTGTAGCCAATGTAGATTTCTGCCCTCCCCCGCTCAACTGGAACGTGTGAATTTTGTTGCCCAGATTGCGATCTTTATTCATCACCACTGCTACAGGTTGTTAACCGATGAAACTGGATTTGGTTCTAAACGACTCCGTTCTATTAAACGGTCAGTTGCCCAAAGTCGAATGGCAAAAACTACTCTGCTTATCATAAGAAGATAATTTGTTTAAGTTTCTAACATTTCAGTTATCAAGACATAAAAGTTTAAAACAGTCCAATACTCATACAAAAATTCTGAATTTATCTTAACTAATCATGATCAAGTAAACTAGATTTACGGATCAACAACCCTTTGGTGAGAACATTGTTTAGAGCATCTGAAACTGGTGTTTTTTTGTGATTTATGAGCACAAAAACAAGTTAATTTGATGTTTCTAATAGAGTACAACAATTAAAATATGGGAGTTTGCATTTTTATTGTCTTAGTTAGTCAGAAGGAGAACTATTTTATCGATAGAGATATCATCGTTGAACAGTTTCAGTACGCTGAAATTAGTTTGAAAATAGCACTTCTCTCTTATCAAGATTATTATGAATGCTGCGGAAACAAAACAATAATGTGATCACGTGCAATTTGCATTTTTTATACTTCGTTTTTATGATAAAAAAAAATTGTCGCAAACTTTTTGTTAGTAAACCAGTTTTCATATAGTTCCGTTCACTGGAAATCAATAAACGCTAAACCACTTCTGAGGACTGTTAAGAATCGGATTTGCAGATCGCGAAAGGTATATTTAAATCAATCCGCTTCATTGACATTCCACCGGTTGGCAACTGGTTCCAATCATAGGCAAATCGAAAAAAAAAAGAACAAGAAACTGACCGGCACAATTTGAATGGATTGATGATTTTCTTGATCTTGATTCGACTGACGACACGGTGTAGTTGATCTTGATTAGCCATAGTGTTGATTCGAAAAGGTAAAAGTGAATCGCAAGAACGCGCAAAGTGTCTTATAATTTTTGTTCTGAACACTACTTGTGCGAAACGTGTGTACGTCACTTCGGCGACGAAACAGGTTCATCAAGATTTCAAGGACCAAGAACAGCTCAAGAGAGCTTTAGCTGTGGGGTGGTAAATGTTGGCAGGGTAATGAAGCTTAACCTCTTGGCTGTTATAAATAACTGTAATTTGTCAGATCCGACCATTCGGAAAACCGTAGCTTTGTGGCACTACTATTCATGGTAGAGAAGGTTTAAAGTAATTTGAAATTTAAATATTGCTGTTTGTAGGTCTGATTTCTAATTACCGGTTTTACGTACAGATAACCGTTAAAAAGTAGTATTTACAGTGCTTGTCCATGGATTACTCCAGTAATTTGTACTTGTCGGGCCAAAGAAGTCGATTCACTCATGAGGCAACTAAAAATATATTTTGTTAACAAATCACCTAAAATCATAAGTGAATTTTCAAAAAGCTTTGACATTTTATAAACATTGAAAAAGAAGTATTAGGTACTTGATAGACAAAAACTGCAGGCCAAAGGTTTGGGACCACCCCTAAAAAAAACAAAAAAAAAGTTCGCTTATATCGCAGCAATCCTATAACAAATTTCTTTAGACTGAGTCGATTTGGGGTTATTTTTTGAAAATCTTAAACACTGGGGTCTTAAAAACTTTGTCTTGGTACAAAACTCCTCCATGATTTTTTGAAGAATTTTTGAGTAACGTTTACATGAGTATATTTCAACTTCTAGGTTTATATGGGAAAAGGGAACATTTTGTTTTGAATAATCAACATCATTTTTGTTTATTCTGTGGAACCTAGCCTGCTTATGGTTTTTGTGCAAATTTATAAATTCACCTAATGAAATTTTCCGCTCAACATCTTTGTCAAAAATCGTAACTTCGTATCTTTTGGGGGAAAAAGTTATAAGCTCTTTAACAGGGGTATGTCTTTTGGCATTGAAAAATAATAAATTAAATTGATTAAAATTCTGTAAAAATCAGTGGATGAACCAAAATAAAACTTTTTAGATGCCAGGGTTTGAGAAAGTCAAAAATGACCCCAAATCGACCCAGTTTAATATTTCATATCTTTTGATCTCATTCGAAAAATCATGAGCATGTATTTGCAAAAAGTAAATAGAACTTTAAAAGAGTTAAATTTATCTTTAAAATCGAACATCTTTCTTTCATATTTATCAAAACATATTTTTAAAATTTTGTGAAAAAAAATAAAAAAAAAAGTTTTGATAAATTGGAACAAGAATTCGAGTACAAATTGAAATTTGTAATTTAAAACACTCTACCCGGAGAAAATCGGTTTCTTATTGGAGGTGCAATAATTTTTAATTTACAGTTGATATATGGGGCCCTCAGAGTCAAAGGATTTTTAGTTATTAATGCCAAATGATTTTTCATATTTGAAACTATTTTTGATGTTTTTTAGAATTTAATTAAATATATTTCTTTTCGGAAAAATAATATGAATATTCGAAAAATATATGGAAAATGTTCAATCCAGTAACTTTAAAGAGGACGAATGACCGATGTGGTTAAAATCCTCTATAAATAAAAAATATAGAATAGAATATAGTAACTTTAAAACATATTTACTCTAAATAAGTTTTTAAGCACTGATAACCCTTTGACTCAAAGGGCCGAATATAGAAACTTTTGACAAACGCATACGAAGAAACTTTAGCTCATGATCTTCCAATTGAGATCAAAAGACACGCTTTATGTCTTAAGATGGTTGAGATATGGCCGAACAGCATTCACATTATTTTTGAAGAGGTGATCCTGAACTTTTGGCAGTGTACTGCATATTGTATGAGCAGGAATAAAATGCATTTTTTAGCAGTTTCTATTAAAGAATCATCATGATCTTAGATGTACACTTGGTGACTAGGCAGCTCATCACATCTAGGCACGTTAAAATTGCATAAAAATAATATTATTGCAAACCAGAGTTGATAAAAAACTACATTTATAGAATAAGAAAACCAACTCTGTAAAACATTTTCCCAGAATTTGAAGGTATTCTACTTCAAACAAAACACCAGTTGTCAACAACTCCTAATGGCAGTAACAAACGTTTCAGTAGAAAACATCAGAACAAATGTTAAATATTTTGATAGCATCATGGAAAAAATATGACAAGCTTGTAATTTATGGAAAAAGTGAGATACAAAATACTTGTAAACTTCAAAAGTCCAAATGCAAGAACATGCAGGAATCTCCTTTTGATGGTATGATCAATATTGCCAACCGCAACCCGGATAACATTTATATGTAAAAATAATAATTTAACAGTTATCAGTTTCAATTTTACAACTATTTCATTTGAAATATTGAAGTTAGGATTATTAAGATAAATCTATTTTTTTTGTTGCATTGCAAAAATATTATGTTAGTAAGTAAATGTTAATATTAGAAAATTGATGTGATTTTTAAATAATTGCATTGGCAAATTATTTCGATGCCCCCAGCATCAGTGACAATCATGAGAAGTTTAATTGAATTCTGAAATAGCTCATCAACTTTTGATTTTGTAGGCAAATTAATTTGGGAGTTTTTATATTTTATTATTCATCCATAAATTTCAAATTGGCTTGAAAATAAATATCTGTTGAATTTCCATTTTTTGCCATTCTCAAGCATCATTTTTAAATAGTATGAGTAAAAGCTAAGTTTTCTCTGGAGAAAGTTATACCTAATCATTTGAAAATGAAAAATCTCAATTTGAGAAAAAGAAGGTAAAAATGGAAGGTTTTGCGTTATAAATAGTTAGATGGATTTTTTTAGGTTCTATAAACAAACATTTTTGATTGTGTAAAAAAACTTTTTGCGATTTTTCTTCCCTTTTGCTCGTTAACCAGCTTTCAAATTAGCCACGAGAGACGCTGAAATTGAAAGGCAATATTTTTATATTTTTTCTATGATATAATACAGTAGTTTTTCGATTTTATCACGGTAAAAAAAAATTCACCGTGAATTTGGTGAAACCGTGAATTCGGCAAATTATAAAAGTTTACTAATCACAAAGGATCGATTTCAATTCAAATAATTCTTCTCTATAGCAATTTTAAGATTTTTCCTTGAAATTAAACTATGTAAAATATCAATTTGACAGTTTTCATCCAATTAAAGCGAATTTATTTTATTTATATGGTGTGGCATCTCACGACATAACCTGATGAATAATATTCCTCCAATTCACTCGGTCCATGTCAACCGTTCTTCAACTTTAAGTGAACTTGTTAGTTTTAATGGAAATTAAACAGTCGTTATCTTTTATATCGATTTTGAAAAATAATTTAAAAAAAAACTGTACCAAAAAACATTCCTCTGCAAATTTGAAAAATATTTTGAAATTTTCCCAACTTAGACTTTCAAAGTGTGTTTCTCGAAATTTGCTATATGGGCAGATAATCCTTTCTTTTTCATATGGAGAAAGAAAAAACTGGGGACTCAGTTGTATGTATGTATGTTAAGGCAAAGCTAGAATAATTTTATTCTGTTCATCTTAAATAATCCATTCAGATTATAGTAAAGGCTAAGACCGCTGCGAAAAATTACTTTTTGCTCCCATATGTTTTTTCGATGCCTTTTGGGTCACCAAGCATCAGTGTAAAATTTGAGATGATTTGGTTGATTCCTGAGTTAGCGCAATGCGTTTCAATTTTGTGTGCGTATTTGTATGAAAGAAGAAATTTTTGCACATCAAATCATCCAGATTATTCAAATAAGATTGAAATAAAATTGGTCTTTGATTTTTTATTTTGGCTATTCTTAAGCTTCATTTTTTGTTGATATGACAAGCAGCTAAGCGTTTCATGAAAAAAGTTATGACTATTTCCAAATAAAAAATCAGAATCCATTGAAAAGTATATAAAAATAATAATTTTAATAATTTCATGAAACGTTTTTGCAAAGGTTACATAAATCAATGAATTCCCTGGTTACGCAAAGCAGTTTTTTGATATTTTTTATTCTCATCCTACGGTTAAACAGTTTTCAAATAAGCAATCAAAAACGCTGAAATAAAAGAAAAATAAATTTGAAAAAAAAAATTGGATAACATTGCATATCTTTTCTGGAGTATTTACAAGTTAGGTTAATGCTTTGTTCACATGTACTGTACTGAAAAAAATACATATTTTCCATCGAAAGTTATATTTTTTGGACCTTTCAGTACATCCTGGCGATTTTTTAATGAAAAATTTTGTTTCCCCATACAAATTTTCATACACAATTAAAAGTGGGGCTTGTGATATAGCTCAGTTGGCAAGTCAGTTGCTTTCTGAGCCAATGTCCGTGAGTTCGAGCCCAAGAGTAAACATCGATCACAGTTGTACCGGATAAGTTTTTCAATGACTTGTTCGCCAACTTCATCGTTGATATAAGTCGCGAATGACATGAAGATGTTAAAACGACTATAATCGAAACAAAAATAAAATAAAATACACAATTAAAACTCGTTGCGCATATTCAGAACTGAATGGTTCGCTTCCAAAATTGTTATTTGGTATTTCTGGCAGCAAAAACAACAACAAAAAGTTTTGAGAGGTGTAAAAATTTAAGAATTTGAAATTTCCGTACCAAGCTTGCAGCGGTTCAATACCCAGAGATCAAGTAACTCCAATAGAATAAAGACTCGAGCTCAACATGCATATAGTATTATCAAACTTTAAGTTAACTTTAAATCAAGTTTATATCATTTAAATTTGATATTTTGTAGATACTCTTTTCAAATACATACATAGAAATTTTTGCTCATGATCTTTAAATTGAGACCAAAAAATAATACAAAAGACAGCTGAGATATAGCTGAAATTTTTGTTTTTGAAGGGGTGATCTCTAGCTTTTGCCCTGCAGTGTACTTTCAAAAATGTAAAAACGGTTCCGATATCAAAATTATCTCTCTTAATAATTTTCAAGCTTTTGTTTGAGCTGGACTAAAATAAAGTTTTTTTTTTTTCAAAGAAACATATTGATCTTAGATGCATAATTGGTGACAATGCAGCTCATCGCGATTCCGGACTCGTTTGAACTCCATAAAAAAAACTCTTACTAACCAGATTTCATAAAACTACATTTAAAGGATGAGAAAGTTATGCTGTTATACAATTTTCAAGAGTATGAAAGTTTTCGCTCTCTACTTTTAACAAAAGATCAGTATTCAACAACATTCCAACGGTGTAAAAAAGTCTCACGTCTGTTTTTGATGATAGTAACAAACGTTTAAAGCAGTCCGGATAACGCTTATATGCAAAAATAAATAGTAAATTTTGAATATTTTGTATGAATATAACTATTTTAACTAAATTGAGATAATTTCATACAAAAATGGTTTAAAACAACTTATAAAATAAGAAGATTTGTGTTATTTTCGTCCTTTTTTTGTTTCTGTTAAAAGCCGTTTATTGGACTAATTAATAACTGAATGATAAATATTATTAAAACATTTCATGAACCTCAAGAGAAAAATGTGTGAAATGGTTATGAAATTAATTATTGAAATTAATTATCATAGATTAATTAAGCGTGTAGAAACGAAGGAACGATTTTTCAATTTTTCAAAGTCTGATGTCTGTGGATACTTCCAAGATAATGAGTTGAAAAACTGGGGATGTCTTAATCAAATATTAAGTGATCAACATAAAAAAGCAATCCCCGTAGTGGACTGTGGTACACTTAGAAGCTTGATTCAAATGTTATTAATTTAATTATTGAACTCTATTCGATAAAATTGAGTACAACCTTTGTCGTTACTGTGAAAGAGCAAAACTTGTAGAGTTTCGTCTTGTGGTTTCAGAAATAAGGAACGCCGAATTGCGGTGTTTCTTGGCTTAGATTTTTGGCGGTCCTAAATGTGTAGAGAAATTTTTATGACGTTTTTCTGAATATATACGTGTTTAAAATAAAGATTTAAAAGCAAAATTGAAAAAGTCACTTTATACTATCAGAATTTTGAACAACACCATTTTAAGTTAATTAAACAAATATCTTCAAATTGATCAACTTGATATTTCTCATCCAACATGCTTGACATACAAATGTCAAAATATATTTATTTTTAATCTAAGCGTTTTAAACTGCTAATTTAAAAGCTGTCTAACCGAAGGATGAAAATAAAAAAAACTGCTAAAACTGCTTAAACTGTAAACACTGCTTAAATTGCCAATAAAATTTACTAGAAATATTTAAAAAAAATGTCTGGCACCAGTAAAAACACATCCAAGAGCTTTGTGTTAGAGCTGTCTCCTCTAATGTTATTTAAATTGAAAAGAAAATACTGTATACAAATATATGATCAGTTTTTTTTTTTTAGAAGCTCTAGTTTAAGATTCAAAGGTTTTTATTTTAAATAGAAAAAACTTCTAAAAAATGTGTAGGGGAGATTGAGGTATCATGGTACACTTTTTTCTTCGATCCATAACTTCTTTTTTATAAAAGATACAATTAAAAAGATAAAGGGTATGGTTTTTTATATTTCCAACGTATCATTAGGCATTTTTATTTTTTTATTTTTTGGTAAATTATTTTCCTGAATTCTGACAGTTTAAAATGAAGTTTTTTGTTATTTATAAAAATGGTGGGGAATCGTGGGCCACCATGTTCAAATTGACCAAATAACATGCAAAGTTCATGAGTGACCCAAAACTGTAATTCCATAATTCATGTTATTATTAGAAAGTAATTTCAGGTGAGGAAATAGAAAATAGAGTTGTGTATGATTGAATAATAAACCTGGCTCGCGAACGTTTTGGCAAAATTACTTATATAGGATTTATGTTCGTTCCAATCGATTGGAATAAAACAGACAGAATATTTTTCATAACTCTTCATTTGGCATGAGAAAACTTTACAGAAAGGATAAATGTATTTTAAGTTTTTGAAGTGTATAAAAACACCAAAATATAGGTGGCCATGATTCCCACAAACTATGATTTGCAAGTTGGTTGCGTTTGAATGATTTATTGAAAATTTATGAAAAATCATGTGATCATATTTTTGTTATGAACTTTATGTTTCCCACCAGTGAAATATTCGGGTGATTGTTTGTTTATTTAAGTATATTTTTTAAGATAGTTAACTAAAAAGAGGTATATGATAAAGTCAACAACATATAGAAATATGTGCTTACCCAAAGAGACGACGATGACAGTCGGGTTGAGATTGTGCTGAAGTTGTGCTGCAACATATCATTTAGTTATACCTTTGTATGCTGGATACACAAACCTATGCACTGCTGCTCAAAGAAAAAAATTAACTAAACAAGATACTAATATGTTATTTCAAAGATCTGAAGTAGTTTCGAATTAAGACAAGCTAGACAATATAATATATAGGTCTATTCTAAACAGGATAGAGAAATTTTAAAAAAAAAACAATCTAGTTGTTATGTCACTTTTTGAAAAATGTCTAAAACTTTAGGATTTAGGTGGTATTCATAAAAAAAAATATTTTTAGTACGTGGATTCCTACTTACACAGATGTATGCTGAATGCTGAATTCAACAAAAACATATCTTATATCTCTGCAAGCGATCACCTTGAACTTTGCCCATGCTCCGCGTAGGTACCGAAGTTGTGCCCCAAGCAACATGTCGTGAAAGGGAGTGTGAATACATTCCTAGTCGGTATGAATAACCGCGCCAAAAGAAAACAGTGAGAGCAATTTCACCTTGCGCAAACTTTTTATCCGCACCGAGGCAAGGCGAACCCAAACAAAAAAGAAATGCAAAAAAAACGCCACCAAAGAATGGAATAAACTTGGCATTTCCACGGCCGCAAGACTTGGTTACTCGTACTTTTAGACAGTAAACCGGCTCGAATAGCAATTCCAGGACTTCAGGAGGTGTTCAGCATTTTTAATTTTTTAATTGTATTATTTTATTCTATAATATTGGCATCAATTTCAAAGTTTATAAAAAATATTATGATTTTACAAACATTTTCGTATTGAGAATTTCATATTTGTGGACAGCTCTTCAAAAAACTTTCCTGACAGTTTACCAGCTGCCTGCTGGTTTCAACCAAGAAGTTTCCTGAAATAATTCAAATTTCAACATATGGCTCGAAATAGAATCTTTCCTTGTTACCACAGTATTCATATTCGAGCCGGTCTTATTTGTATTTATTCATGAGGTCGACGTCGATTGAAACTGTCATAATGTTAACAAGAAAGGCACCATACGATACGATCCGATCGAAAACACACCAGTCGATCCAGCTTTGGGGCAATTGGTGGGTATTTTTTCTCTGACTTCAAGCTGTGTATCTTTCCATCGAAAGAGTAAGACATGCGGTGCACTTTTACATTGTACCTTCAATATCGGTTGGCAATCACTTCGGGGTGCAAATTCATCAGTAACGCATTCATTGTCAGCTAATGCAGTTTATGGAATGATTCAACAGCTTTAGGAAAATTGTTAGAAATTTAGAAAAGATTTCAAACTTACTAAATGTTTCTGTTTGAATATTACTACAAAATTTTTGGGGTTATCATTAGAATTTTGAGCTGTTCTAATGCCACACGATCTAGCAGACTCGAACTGATCAAAGTTTTACTGATCGATGAGCCAACCCGAAGACGACGACGACGGATTGCTTCCATCGGAATGATTTCTCAAAACCAAAACCGATGATGAATCAATGCAATTCACTTCCAACTGCAGCCAGCAACCCCTCAAATGATGCACTGATCCAGCAAGCAAGCAGCTGATGCAAATTCGCAACATTATTACTGAAACGAATCAGCTGCTACTAGTGTTGCTGATTCTACCGACTCGGTGCATGTGCATTGACCTCAATTCGACGAAAGTGGTTTTGGTCGGTCGGTCGGGTAATTTGGTTGCCAACAACTAAACTCATTGACTGACTTTGGTACCGGTCGCCAATTGTATGTATGGAAAGAAGACGATGGCGACGCCGGACGTCGAATATGCTCATAAGTGTTTATAAACATGCGCTGCCCTTGCCCAAAAATTGTAAGATGCATGCTACCAGTTTGTGCACCAAAAGTGTGCATCACTTATTGTATATTGTAGCTACACATTGCAAATTATCCGTTGGACCGGTGCAATCGCACGCGCACTTAACAGCTGATTTGATTTGCTTCCGCCGGCCGGGTGCGATTTATGGCTTTCGTAGTCGTTCTTTCTTCGAAATTGATAAAAACGCCGTTTTAAACTCATTTATTGCATCTCATATTTAAATCATTGGTTCCCATTCACAGATTCATGTCAAATCTTACTACAGTATGATCCCAAAAAAAATTACGCTGAACAACTATGTCGAATACGGTAACTTGGTATCTTACTTAGCAAAAAAGTGATAAGCTTTTGAATAGGTATTTGTGTTTGGTATTGAAAAACAATCTATTCAATTGACATCACTGGTGGTGCCTAGCGAGGTATTGCTTGAAAAGAAGTCATGCAAAACCTCATGTAAAAGTGCTAAAATCGGTCAAGACGTAAATGAAGCGTAAAAGCTCAATCCGGAGGCTGGCTAAAGAACGAATATCTCGAATTCTTTCATGCAACGATTGATCAAAGATGACTCAAATTCATCATCAAGAGCAAAAGCGAAGCGCAATTTGATCGAGTTGAATCGATCAAATCAAGCCGATCGAGTTGAAACCCTGCGATTTAAGCATCCGAAGTGATTGCTGTCTAGGTTGAAGAAGAAGCAGCTGATTGTCGTGAGCTCAGTCGAAAAACTTTTTAGATTCATAGATGTTCCAGAAAATGTGAAATTCGAGTATACTACCTAGCATCCCGTTGGAGTCATGGTACAATTTGGAACGATTGCTTCAAATGGGTTGAAGATGCCTCCTGTTTTCAAAAAAGCTCGAGTAAAAGTTATAATTGATGTTAGTAGAACGTGCTCCTAGCAACTTAATCAGCCCTTCTCCCTTTTTCTAGAGAATTCTATACAGCTTAAAATTTAAGTTCTTAAAGCTATTTTGAAGTTCGTTTCAGTGGCTGACGAAAATGCTATTCAATCTCTAAAAATACGGTTGACGGATTGCTCTGACAACCAAATGACAGATTGCTAGATTGGGATTGCCGGGAGGGGGGGGGGGGGGTGGTGATCGGGGTGATTAACCGAGATCACCACCCGTTTAAAATTTAAGAAAATGCTCGATCTTCATAGAAATTTAGAACATTTCCTAGTTGATTTACCTTTGAATTTTCAAAATTTTCCACTCCGTGGGAGAGTTTCTCAAACAAATTGCAGTCAAATTTTCAATTGGGGTGATCAATTTTCCAATAGGCATTTCAGAAGCGTAGGACTTCTACTGTCTTACTTTAACATCTTTCTATAAACATTGTAACTATTATTTAATGTTAAAACTCTTAACCTCATTTTTTTCAGAAAAAATTAAAGAAGTTTAGTTATGATTACGTACCACTTCAGTTCTACGAATAACTTTATCGTTTAGGAAACAATTTTTACATTTTTCTCCAAAAAATGCATAGCTACATGGGCTTCATGACTTAATTTCAGTATCTACTTTTACGGTTGCAACCATTTAATATATTGGTTGATTTAATGTCGTTTTTTATTTGAACCCCGCCATAAGACGTGTTTTACATTTCTCTTTTTCAAGGTCCATTTCCCGTTTTCTTATGTTAGGCCTTTCTTAGATGTAGCTTTTGACAACTGCTTGTCATACAGTTGCCATTAGTATGGATTGCAAGATTAACATATTTTGAATCATTCTGCGCAAAAAGTAAAAAAAATAGTATAGGCTTGGCTTTAATGACGATTGTAGTAAACTCCGTGTACAAGCGGGTTCAGAGGTTTAATTAAATTCAATTTATTTAAGATATTTCTTCACTTTAGTTAAAAATCGAAAACAGACATGTAAAAAATAGAAAGGAAACAATTTTTTTCAATTATTTTACCGTTGGCTGTGAAACATGATTTAAATAAAACATTAAACGCTTTATGGGTATAAATTTGTTTTTTTTTCTTATGATTACCTTTTTATAAATTTCATCAAAATAATTAAAATACACTTTTAATAGGAAGTCCCGAATTGGACAGAAAGCATGATTAAGACAATAAAACTGGGTAGATAATTTCAATTAAGAAGATGCATTTAAATTTTAAAACCACACAAGAAGTTAAAAACACAAAACCTCACATTTTACACTAACTTTTCGATTGCTTCGACTAGTTGATACGGGTGTATGTGGATGCTTCTACCCAAGTGTCATTTTAGATTGAATGTGGAAATATCGAGTAATTGTTTCTTTCAATGTTTATCTGAAGCTTGCCAAGTTGACCGGTTTTAACCAGGTTTGTCCGGATGTTTAATTCAAAATTTGAAAAAGTCCGGTCCGGCCTACTTATCCGAATTTCATTGAAAAAAACCGGATTTTGCCCGAATTTATTCATTTTGTTTGACAAATAAAAAAAATGTGTTCTAAATATTTTTGATTCATGCGTACAAAATTAAATTTTTTGAGCAAGTTTTATACAAATAAGCAAGGAAGGTTTTTGGAATCTGCTGTTGAATTTTGATGAAAAAAAATGGTTTTCATGTTTTTTTCTTGATTTTTGTTGTTTCTGAGTTTTGACAAAAATTGCCCGGGTATTGCACGGATTTTGACAATTTTGAAATCAATCAATGCTTTCAGATAAAATTGCCCGGATTTGTCCGGCTAGGATATGTGCTGACAATATCCTGGCAACCTAAGTTTATCTACATGTCTGGATTAATTAAAAGGTTTTCAAATCATGTTGATATAAAAAATTTTGTAAATTCTTTATTTGAAACGGTTCATACCTTTAGGCAACTTTTGGCATTTTCTTATGGGTCATACTTTATATAGTTTACTAAATATAGTCTTATTTCTAGACTAATTGGAGTTTCAAAATTCAGATGATGATGCGTTCATACAAACTGTTCTTCGTTATGATTCGTTGCTATGACATCAAATTTGAATTGTTCGGGTTACTGTGTCAGTCATGGATATGTGGTTAAAGTCACAAACTGTTAAAAGATCCTATATCGATGTTCAAAACCTTCTCCCGCAAAATCTTTTGAAAGAGTTAACTTCGAAAGATTTTGTGATGGTACTATTTTTTTTCTCTCTCTTCTTCCCATATTAATTTTTAAGAGCGAGTATTGGCGCTATATCCAAGGTGCACAAAAATCCGAAACATGTGATTTGATTAAACGTTTAATACAGATATGATATAATCACAATTTATCAATTGATTCAATTTACACCGCAAGTTTTGGATTTTTGTGCAAAAAAACTTCATTTCCATCCACAGAAGGACAAAATCACAAGAGCCACCATCAAGGAGCACAGTAAATTTTAGCAAAAGTGCTTTCAACGTGAATATTTTAAACATTTCATAACCATGGAAACGTATGGTGCTGTTGTCCACGTTTCTTCCTGCCTTGGTTCCAGTATTCTCTGCGTCCAATACTACACAATGGGCTCGGCCGAGTTAAGATGGGTTGCAAATGTACTTTTACTTCTCATCGGAATGCTGACAAGATCTGGCTGTGTATGTATCATAAGCGTAAGCATAGATGGTGCATGCGTTCTAACTGTATGGTTCTGAGAAATTCGTGTTTTTTTTTCAGATTTTGAAAAATTTCGAAGATGACAACAAAATCGTGATAATAATATTGAACGGATTTTGTAATACATAATTTTGCCTTTTAATTTTGCATTTATTCATTTTAGTTTTTATACAAATTAATACACTAAGTATTGGTGAAAAACCTTATTTTCATGTAAATCATCGGTCTATTGCTAAGAAATTATGTCCTTTGACCCAGCTACTAAAATTAATTGCAAATTATGACTCATGTTTGCTTTACTATCCAAAAAACTCTCAATGAAACTTTGGTAGAAGGTGTTATGTCATATGCGATTTATGACAGTTTGAATAAAAAAGGTTCATAAAGTCGATTTTTTGTAGAACTCCTGTTCCTTCTTTATAGATTTTTATATAAAATCAATGGACAACAGCAAAATCAGAATTCCTAGAACTATTCAACCACTTTTGTCAATTGTTTAGAATCTTCGATATTTTCTTTTTTTTTGTATAACATTGGTAAACCTTTTTAAATTTAAAACAATAGTATAACAGGTCTGCCAGATATCAAATATTATGTTTCTACTGTTTAAATTTTCTTTCAGCAGTCAATCAAAGAATTTTTTTTTGCAATGTTGGTCATAACTTAGGACCAATGAGGACATGTGGTAGCTTGAATCACTATGGATAAATTGAATACTGGCAACTTTTGATGGCTTGGCTTCAGAAATCTGAATTCTTAAGGATATACCCAAATAAACAATAAAGCTGCTGGAGCATTTTCATACCACATCTGTCATTTTCTTACTTGGTTCTTGACCCTCCTGAAACTGTTATTGGATGACATTGTTCCAATCACAAACAAAGTTGGAATAAAAGGGTAAATTATGATTTCAAAGCTGCAAATTAGAAATGATGGAAAAAAAATCATAAAGAAAGAATCAATAAAAGAGGAATCACAAACGATAAGCTGCAATTCTACATCATTTTAAACGTTATAAATTTTTTTTTTAATAATCTTTGGATTTGGAGATTTCCGAAAAAAAAACGAAAACGGATACATAAATAAATGTCAAAACATAGTTGTAACAGAAAGTTCTAAACAAAATAACAGAAACAGGTCTTTAGTTCAATCAGGAAAAATAGTAAAAATCCGTCCGCGGGTTGGTTATGAAAACAGAGAAAAAAAAACCCAAAAAGCAAAACCAATCAGCTTAACCACTTAACAATTAAGCTATCAATCTTTTAAAAAATAAGACTTTTGAAAGATGCTTCTTTTCTTTCTGGCTTGTATCAATCATAAAAATGTGTTTAGTAACAGGGCTTCAATCACTTCAGCATTTTTAAAAACATTTCTGAACGTTCCATTTTCAAAATTTTAAGTTTAGTAAAAGGTTTTTCGAAAAAAAAAGTTTAAACTATTCGAGAAAAGTAGCCAAAACTAAATAGCTTTGCTTTTTTTCTTTTTCTTTCGATTATTGTCGTTTTAGCATCTTTATGGCATTCGCTACTTTATATAAACGTTGCAGTTGGCAGACAGTTGTTGAAAAACTTTTCCGGTACAACTGTGATCGGTTACTCTTGAGCTTGACCTCGCTAACATCGGCTCAGGAAGCAACCGACTTGCCAACTGAGCTGTATCACAGGCCTTGTATTTTTTTTTTCAAAACATTCAAGAACTAAGAGATAATTCTTACAAAATTCACGTTAACATTCTTGGAAACAGTTTTAAACATTTTTAATGTATCATTATCAAGATTTTAAGTTCAGGAGAATTTTTTTCGGAGAAAAAAATGACATAAACTAAGCGAGTGATACGTTTGTTCATTGTTTGATTTCCCAGGTTTCCCCATACAAAATGTATGGGAAATTATACACAAAAAGGCCTATTAATTTTTTCGCAAAGTCCAAAACTTCTAGTTGAGAAATTCCTCCTGAGTACAATTCAATGAAATTTTAAGATTTTTTCAGTGTTACCAGAATTAATTATGACTTTCAAAGGGAAATTTATATTATTTTTGATGAACTGATGATGTTAAACTTCAAGTCGTTTGAATGTCGCCTTAGAAATTTCCAATAAAAGTGAAATTTTGTAATGTTTGTTTTTTTTTTATAAAAGGATCAATATTAAGGAGTGAGAGCAGTGAAATTTTGGCATTTAAAAGCTTCCCCATGGCTAAGAGCTACCCTTATAGCCATAAACTATGGAAAGAAAGCTTTTCCGCCATTCCAAAAACTCCATCTAAACGAAAAAACCTTCGATATATTGAGAATTTTGGCCAGGGATTTTTCAGGTTCCTGAAAAAGTCAATATGAATCAACAGTTGCAAGCTTATTGATAATGATATGAGAACATTCAAAGAAAATTAGCAAACATTTGTCACTTTGAATAGTTAACCCTTCATTATGATGATGTTTTATTTTTCCTTCAAAATCATTTTTAACAGTTGGAAATAATATGTAAACCAAGAAAAAAAATATGAAAATAAAATACGATTTTTCACTTTTTTTATACATTAATAGTTGCAAATTTGTTACTTTATGAAACGAAGTGTTAATTTCAACTACTATTCTATTTCATTGATTTTCTCTTCTTTGTTTAAACAAACACGTCAAGTAACTCTCTATTATAATTATTGGCTTTTCTATTCAACTACTGGTTTCAAATTAATTCGAAAAATTTGTTTAAATTGTAAGTAGTGGTTGTTGTTATAAATTATATCTAATAAATGATGTATTTTAACTTTTGATCATTCATACCAAAATTTCAAACGACTGTATGTTAGTTTATTAATATTTGAAAAAAAAATATTTTATTTATTTAAGAAATCACATTGTCATGTGTTCAGAAAATGAACAAATAATAGACGAATTATTGCATTCTAACGATAGCGCCTCCAAGATTGATGGATTTTTTCAACAGCAATTTATCTTTCGTGTATAATTCTCTAGAGTCTAAGCGGATCTACGTTTAATGACATTTTACTTACATTTACACAACACAGTAAAGACAAAAGTAGTCGATCAACCCTCGGTCAAAAGAATCGATTAACTCTGAAAGATGATTATTATTACCCAGACTGTTCAGAGATCCGGCAAGTGTTTTGTTTTGGCAAAATTTTTGCGGTTGAGAATTGTTTTCATTACTTTTGTGAGGTAAAACAAGTTAGGGATTTAGCAATAACACCACAGAAACCACAGCGCAATAAAACTCATCAAAGATTGATTGAATCTCATTATTGCTTAAATTCTCTATCTTCCTAAGGTAGCTAGGATGTCATCGCTGGCATTTTTTTTGTTAACTTATACTATAAGTATTATTTTCTCAAATTTTAAATTCCAACAACTGAAATTTGCAAAAAGGAAACAAAGTGCTCTTTATTTTTTCTTTTCATTGTAAACCCAAACGAACGTTATCAAATATCAATTTTCCAAAAATTTTACAAGCCTGTTTTGAAAACAAACTTGAAAACATGAAGAAACAAACACTTCAACACCTTGTCGAAATGTTTCGTATTCAATTACTAGAGCCTAGCTAAGTTGAATGGACCTGAGACCACATCTTTACAAGCACCAGACTGGGGGTGGCGAATCATACAAACCTTACAGCAAACCATAGGTTACACCGTAAAACTGATTAGATTACAGCCTGAACACAACTTCCCTAACTCCGGGGAATGATTCGGATTGTAAGTGTTGTATCGTGTGTTGTATGTATCAATTTTCAAGTGCACTGCCTCCCAGAAGTAATATTCAAGCGAAAAAAAAATCGCGTGCAAACCGGACACGATTATCTATCTATCTCTAAGTCTAAGCCTAGGAGGTTTGTTGGGGTGTAATAATGCGTGGTCTGTTGTTGTTAGCTAAACCACAAAATGGCCACTCCCGCTCATTATCCTGGCTGCCCCCAAACGGTTGGCTACAAAAACTTCATCACCATCATCACGATTGAAGAAACATGATGTCGTGGTGCACCTATGTATGCGCATTTCCTTACCCTTCGGAAGATCACTCCTAGGCACAACAGCAAAAAAAAGGGAAAGTAGTTTCATTGCCCGGCAAATCGATAGCCTAATGGCTCCGGCTCAGATATCCTATGGTGAGCATAATTTGCAATTATTGCGTATGGTGAAATTATCAATGTAGATTAGAGTTGCTCAGCTAGGATCGCAAGCTAGTTCGTAGATATACGTGATTGCCTCTAACCACAGCTCGGGTGGACATTGATCTTTCGATGGTTTCCTGCGGCGATTTCGATCCGTATTATTACACCAAATGGATATTATGTGAGATTTTCAACACACCATTTAATTAAATTTTACCCAACAAACGACATAGATGAGTTTTGGTTTGATATTTTATACCATCATCTGCTATATTATTTCTCCTTCTATGTTTTAAAAAAGTGTTTGTTATTAGTTATTCTATTATATATCTACTGTATGTATTATGAAAAACGTGAAAAAATGTTTGAAGACTCTTCTATTTGAGAAAATGAAGGTTCTCATACAAATTCTACTCAAAGTATGACAGAACTCGAACAATTGATTGAATTGATATTAATAATGTTTCCCATTATGAAAACAAAAGGCTCCCATGCAAAATCAACATAAAATTCGGAAAATGTTCATAAAATGTTCCTAAAATTTTTGAAAAAAAATATAATTTGACATACAAATTATTTATTTCAATAAATGACTACTCCCACTTTCGATTAGGGAGGTCCCATACACATTTAATATAAAATACGAGACAACACGAACAAATTTCAAGTGTTACTCATCAAAATAGTAAAACACGCCATTACGAAAAGTACGGTGGGGTAAAAGTACTTTTCGAGATTTCTGAGAACTAGGAACAAAACAATACAAATCTGTGGCGTGGATCGATGGTGATCTGCTTATTCCTTTTTAAAGTGATTCAAAAAAAAAATCTAATGAGGCAAAATTTCGTGAGAGAGTAAAAATTTAAAAAAAGTGTGGATTCTACCGAAGGAAATCTGAACTAAAAGTTTGAACATATTTTCACATACAAACAGGGTAACAAAAAAGTCCAGTCACACTGGAAAATCTCGATATTTCAAAAAATAAGAAGAAAATCTGAATCTGGCCTCCAAAGCTTTAATCAGTAACTCATGAAGATACTTTACAGACTTTTTTTTTTTCCTGGGATTTTAACGCCTGGACGTTATTCATCCCCTACAATACTTTACAGACGATATCTCGGAATTACACCACCTTTCTCTGTTCGAACCAGCTTCAGACGTCTCGGAAAGTCGTCGCAAGCGGCGCGCAAGTACTCCATCGGCATCTCGTCCCAGATTTTCGAAACAAATCGCTTGAATTGCTCCAAATTTGTTATTTTATAGTCGTTAAGCTTCGACATCATGTATCTTGACACGAAATAATCCAGTGGGTTCAGATCCGGAGACGGCGGAGGCCATTCATTCTTCGAAATGAAATTGGTCAAGTCTTCCTCACATCACGCCTGAACAACCTTTGCGGTGTGGGATGGGGCGCCATCTTGCTGGAAGCAGTAGTAATCGTCTTCAAACAATAGTTCAGCTTGAGGCAGGTCATTTTTCTTCAAAACCGTGTCCAGGTAGTACGCTGCGTTGATATTGATCCCTTTATCGATAAAAATAAGAGGCAGTTTACCTCTCTTGCAAATGGCTCCCCAAACCATCACTGACGTCTCATTTTGGAACCGGGAAATGTTCAGCTCGTCCGCAGGAGCTTGCTGGAGGCTCACACTCCAAACTCTATCATTTTGGCGATTGACTGTTTGCTCCAAAACGAACAGCTTTTCGTCCGAAAAATAATCTCGCCATCTGCGCGCCAACCGAGCAGCGATAACAGCTATTCTTAACTCTGCCTTGGCTCACAACTCAATGTAAACAAACTGCACAGAAACGAAACTCTGCCACTTTGGTCAGCAAAGTTAGCCCTTTCATTTGACATATAGATGGCACCAGAGAGATGCAACGTGTAGGCTACAGGCGACCCCAAAAAAGTGTGACCGGACTTTTTTGTCACCCTGTACAAAGTACACTGGTAAGGGCAACCATCTGCGCAAAGAAATATTTCGACTGTTTTCGCAAAATGTCATTCATAGAGACAGCATGAAATTCGTATCGGGTGGAAAAAAGAAACTGATGCCATAACAGAGATTCATTTCAAGTGTTGTGAATCTAATTTCTAACTTGACTTGAATCATAAATAATGACGGATTTTAACCCACGGCACAATTCTACGACGCAGTGTTGAGTTATTTGGCTAGTATAGTAAAATGAAAGATTTAAAATATGATGACGATGACCTGTATTTATTTAGCTTTGATATTAACTTACTGTTGTGCCCGTCTTCGAACACTTCGATGGCCGATGAGCCGATGGCTATCAAAATGTCAACCGTACACGAAAAACTTAGAGTGTAAATTCATGAAATATTTATTTACGGATGTTTTTTTTTTACCATGAATTACATGGTCACAATGAAGTTCACTGGAAGATGAATGTGATACCATGGTTCTGTTGTATTAGAGCGGTAGCATCAATCAGCTTTAAATTCTACTCATGATGATTTTTGACTGTTACTCTCTTTTAAAACGAGGGGTTCATATGTAAAACAAATGTAAGAGATTCATTCAAGCTGAAACAATTTTCGAGAGATTTCCACCACATTTGGTAAATTATTAGGTTTGTATATGATTTACTGGTTTATTGTATAAAATTACCCTTCAAACAAATGAAGTAAGGATGGATATCGGTAAAGACTTTCCCAACGAAAAGGGACCAGCGATTGGAAACTTGGGACCAGCGATGTGTAAACTCGCTTCGGAAAGAATCATTTGGCTGATTTCTTCCGAGTTTAACTTGTTGTGCAGCGTTACCACAAAAAATCCCTCTCATAAGTGTGTCTTATTCTCACCCATAAGAGTCCCAATGTAACAGAAAGAGATACACTGCTGAGACAGATAAAAATGTGGCCTCGTTGTTGTTGTGTGCAGATTGATTTTATCTTCCTTCGTCAATGTACACAAAACGAAGAGAACAATTCTGCATTGATGTTTTCCATGCCTCGCAGGAATGAAATCACATCAACGCAACAACAGAACGAAGCTTTCCGTACACGAATGCACACGAGCGATCGTTGCCCGACGGACCGAGTGAACATAGCCTCACACCAACCTTGCCATATCTACGGATTTCTCTGTAGTTCAACGGATTTTAAGCTTTTCTACGAAGCTACGGATCGATGCTTGAAATCTACGGGTTTTCAGCATTTTCTACGGATTATCGAAAAAAATCATGGGATTCTGCGGATGAATGAAAATTCTACCAGACGACCAAAAAAAAGGTTGTCAAGGTTTTTTGTCAAAATCAATACATTTTCCGATTTTCGCTTGAGCGGTTTTCAATCTGGCAACGCTGCCTCGCACCCTTCTCTCGCTCGTTTCCCGTTCACTTGTATCCATCACTTTTAGCCACGCCCCGCCCCGATGCGTTGTCCGATAAATGTGCTCGGCTGCCGAACGAAAATGATTTGAATTTTGAATTCGCAGAACTGTACGTTCGCTTCGCTAAAGCGGGCCATAGACTACACAAATTGGCCTGTACAATTTCGATGATTCCACGTCGATTGTTTGATCTATGCTCGCCCACACACTATACAAACATATTTCACGCGAACACAAATGATTGCTGGCGAAAACAGCAAAAGCAACAAAAAAAACCATCTCCACCCCGGCTGGGAGAATGTTTTGTACAAAATATTTCGATCCCGACCGATTTTACTCCAACCGTTTGGGCGCTGATTCAAGCAGTGCCATACATTATGCAAATCGTGCTCACAGCGACAAAATTTCATCGAATTTCATCGCATTTGTACAAATGTTGTGTAGTCTGTGGCCCGCTTAATGTTTCTCCCGATTGCTGTTTACTCCTGCCGAGTTTACCCGAGCTTACTTCCTGATGCTTTCCGAGTTGAACTATCGATAGCATCATTGCAGTTTGAGTTTAACGAAATAAAATCGTTCTGCAAAGAAGGGAAAAGTGCTTCTGCTTGGGACATAGAACTTCCGATCTCTAAATTTCACGGGTAGTACCCGCGTGCTCTCTAGCGAATTGAAAAACCGCAAATTCGACATCGTAGCGCTGCAAGAGGCATGCTTAATGTTGCGAGATTGCCCGGTTTGCCCGTATATTTAAATCAAACTGGTGTTAAAAAATTTTTTGTTTATACGTCCAAAACGAAATTTTTAGAGCAACTTTCAAAACAAATCATGACAGGATTTTTGGAAGCCTAAAATACAATTTAAAATCTGCCGATAAATTTTGAAGAAAAACATTTTTTTTAAGTTCTTAATTTTTGATGAGTAATTCCGGTTTTGACCAAATTTGCCCAGATATTGCCCGGCTTTTAGTCGACAATTTTGAAATCAATTGCCCGGATTTTGCCAGGTTTTTACATAATATAGCCTGGATTTATCCGGCCCATATACGTGTTAAAAAAAATTTTGGCATCCTTGAGTATGCTGGAACAGCTCCACGGTACGTGCGTTCCGAAATAGTCATACCATCTCCCAGAGCTGCGGCAACACACACGGGCTTAGAACAGCTTTTATAGTGACGGGAAAGATGCAGAAGCGCGTGATCGGGTGATTGCCGATCGACCCACAAATATGCCGGTTGACATTCAAGGGCTGGTTCTTCAACATCAGCATCATCAACGTGCACAGCCCTTACCTCGGTGACGACAAAGACGAATTCTACGCGCAGCTGGAACGTGAGTAAAGTCTGCTTCATTTAATATTGGAACAAATTCTTTTGCTCATTGTGGCGCTCCTAGTGGACGGATTTGGAAACTTTTTTCACCCACGTGTCGGGAAATTCATTACCTTTGATCATGTATTTATGTCATAACACCAAACGATAGCATTTTGTAAACAACCGCCATGGAAGCCGAACGGAGAGATCAAATTGTGCACAGTTTTCTTACGAGTACGAGTACGAGAATTTCTTCGAAACAGCAATGAATATTTTTTTTAATTTGTTTTTATGAAAGAGTAAAGAAAATGCTACATTTGTATGAAAAACAAATTATGAATTCGTTAATAAATGACTGAACTACACGCAATTGTTTGTGTTCCAATATTAAATGAAGCAGACTTTACATCCGTCGAACTTGGTCAGCACTTGGTCGTACAGCTTTCGAGCACGGATTCTGGCCACATTGTTCTGCTTCAGCGTCCGATTTGGCTGTTTGCTGGCTCGGAATGACCTTATTCCTTCCCGGAGACGAATTCGTCGCACCGTACTGTGAGCGGCCTGGAACTTATTGGCCAAATCGCGGTCTGAAAGATTGGGATTCCTCTTGACGGCCTTGATGACTTTCCCACGCAGTTTCCGGTCGACAGTTCCACTCCGACGCTTCGAATGCGGCTTCCGAGCCGTCGTCAATGTTTCCTTGTACTGCTTGATAACACGCCAAACGGTATTTCTGGGCATTTTAAGCTGTTTAGCTAGCTTCGATGCCGACAACAATGGATTTTCAAGAAAACTGTGCACAATTTGATCTCTCCGTTTGGCTTCCATGGCGGTTGTTTACAAAATGCTATCGTTTGGTGTTATGACATAAATACATGGTGAAAGGTAATGAATTTCCCGACACGTGGGTGAAAAAAGTTTCCAAATCCGTCCACTAGGAGCGCCACAATGAGCAAAAGAATTTGTTCCAATATTAAATGAAGCAGACTTTACGACCGCGCGCTGTTTAAAACAAGATCGTCATCGGATTTTAACGCTCAAGTTTATCAGGAGGAGGTATTCAAACAGCTGTCCAACGGAAACGGCCTCAGACTGATAGATTTCGCCGCCTCCAGCACCGCCTCCCACACTAATACACCTGGAGATCACCGGAACAAACGTAATCACAGATCCACCACATTTAGATGGACAGCAGGCTATTCTCAAAAATCATCGACGTAAGATCCTGTCAAAGCGCCAACATGGAGTCAGATCACTATTGACGATGGTAAAGATGCGCCCAAAAAACGATCCGTAGTGAGCGACATACGTAACCGACGCCCACCTCGGTTAAATATCGCATGACGGAAGCAACCTGCGGTCGAAGCACACTACGCTCATTCGCTCAAAGCCGCGCTTTAAACAGAGGGCGTGCTTAACGCAGTCCCCCTCGAGGACTGTTGGAATACCATCAAAACAGTCATCTACAACGTTGCGGAAGAACTTCATCGGGAATGTGGAACGAACTCGACGGAAAGACTGGTTCGACGTGGAGTGTAGGAGGGTGATGGACGAAAAGTACGCTGTGCAGGCGGCAGTAGTGCGAAGAAGCACCCTTCGAAACGTGGAAAATAACAGACAGCGGAAGAGGCAGCGAGCTCGAATCTTCCAGGAAAAAATGCACAGCTCGTTGGAGGAGGAACTCGAGGAGCTGGAGCAGCAGCATCGTTCCCAGGAAACACCAACGTTCTATCAGAAGCTCAACGCATCCCGCATGGTAAGGAAGGAGGCATCCTAACAGACAATCGTGAGGTGATCAAAAGTTGGAAGCAGCAGTCCGATAAACACCTGTACGGAATATGCCGGAGACCAAGACAATGCGGAAAGATACATCGCCGGCGTAGCAAACAACACGTAGTGAGCCACTCCCAACGATGATTGAAGTTAAGGAAACCATTTGCCAGAGGTTTCGGAGACTCGCAAACGCAAATCGGGCCTTTCTGATCTGGGTTTCGATGTCTTTCTTGGTACCACCATCAGCCGTTATCTGGCTGCCAAGATAATGGAAACACACCACTTTCTAAACTTGTTGCCCAGCTACCACGACATTGGAAGGATTTTCTGTGTTGATTTCCATCGCCTTGGTCTTCCCGACATTGACTTTGAGACCTGCTGTCTTGAAACTTTCGATGAGGTCGTCGAGGGGTTAGGGAGCCCCTTATAAAATTATAAAAAAATTTAAATTAGGTGCACGCACAAGCTGGTGATGATAAAGGGTGATACGATCAAAATTTGGTCAATATCAACTTGACTTATTTCTTTCAATTTTGCATTTAAAAATCCTGAACATGCCTCATTTTGAAGGTATGTGTGTGTAGAATGTTGCTCTTATTTTGATTTTGGACTTCACTCCTCAGTTGTTGAGATGCCGTCCAAGGAAGAAGAGCAGCGTATCAAAATTTTGCTCGCGCATCGCGAAAATCCGAGCTTCTCGCACGCAAAGCTGGCAAAATCGCTAAAAGTTGCCAAATCAACCGTTACAAATGTAGTTAAAGTGTTTGGGGAACGTTTGTCGACAGCCAGGAAGTCTAGATCGGGGGTAAATCGAAAACCGTAAGCCACGGAGACTACAAAGAGAGTTGCCAGTAGTTTCAAGCGAAACCCTAACCTCATTCTCCGAGATGCCGCAAATAAGCTGGGCCTATCGTCTACAACCGTGCATCGAACCAAAAAACGAGCCGGACTATCGACTTACAAGAAAGTAGTGACTCCAAATCACGATGATAAACAAAATACGACGGACAAAGCGCGATCACGAAGGCTGTACACGACGATTCTGACGAAGTTTGACTGCGTGGTAATGGACGACGAAACCTACGTCAAAGCCGACTACAGGCAGCTTCCGGGACAGGAGTTTTATACGGCAAAAGGAAGGGGAAAGGTAGCAGATATTTTCAAGCACATGAAACTGTCAAAGTCCGCGAAGAAATATCTGGTTTGGCAAGCCATCTGTACCTGTGGCTTGAAAAGCAGCATTTTCATAGCCTCCGGGACTGCCAACTAAGAAATTTACGTGAAAGAGTGTTTGAATAAACGTCTGCTGCCTTTCCTGAAGAAACACGGTTGTTCCGTACTGTTTTGGCCGGATTTGGTATCTTGCCATTACGGTAAAATGGCCATGGAGTGGTACGCCGCCAACAACGTGCAGGTGGTTCACAAGGACAAGAACTATCCCAACACGCCAGAGCTCCGCCCAATTGAGAAATATTGGGCTAATGTCAAGCGGAACCTAAAGAAGACCAAAAAAAAAAACTGCTAAGGACGAGCAGCAGTTCAAGACAAACTGGCTTTTTGCGGCGAAGAAGGTGGACAAGGTGGCTGTACAAAATCTGATGGCAAGGGTTAAGTGTAAGGCCCGGCAATTCGGAATTGGAAAAGCGGAAGCCTAACTGAATATTTTCCTGAATTTTATACTAATGCCGTTTTCGTTTTCTCCACAAGCGCGGGGCAAAACTTTTTCTGAATAAACAAACAGAATCGTTGCCCGGGACGATGCAAATATATGGTTGCTATACTCACACTTATGTTTACCCCCAACACTGACAACTTTTACGGGGTGCAACCGCCTGCTTGAGGTTCAAATCTCGGGCAAAACTAGTGGACTTCTGAATTAATAACCGAACAAAATAACAGCAGCTAGGGCAAAACTCGTGGGTAACTAGGTTGCCACTGCCAATAAACGAAAACACTATAATTAAACTTGAAAAAGAAATTAAATTTGATTTTTTAAATAAACGATTTGACCGATTTACACGCGTTTTCCCTTGACCAAATTTTGACCGTATCACCCTTTACGCCTTAATGATTTATGCTTATGCAGCTTATGTATTGTTCCTCCCACCCTCGAAACTGTTCAATGTTTTTTTATTATATTGTAAATAGAAACAATTTTTGACAAGCAGTTATCATAAACGGGGTATGCTTTTGCAAAACAAACTTTCCGTCGATTATCGGGATTTGCGTATTTGCGGTGAACTGCTCTGAAAAAAAAACATTTCTCTAGGAACAATCATTCCACTATTTGAATTTCCTCAAATTTGATACAGAGGACTGAGTAGAACTTTCTGTCGGTGTTGTCGATCAATTTCTAGAAAATAGCTCCATGACTCCTTTGATATCTTTACCTTACAGTTCGATCATTCATACACGGAGAAAAATTACGCGAATTATGTGAGTTCAAGCAGGAAAAATCCATTGCTATTTTCATTTTCAAAATATAACAAATTGAATTTATAAAAAACCATATATTCATCGATTTTTGTGGTCTAACATGATCGAAATTTTCTGGGAGAAGTCAGCCACCATGGTCCTGAAAGAAAAAGAGGTTCCATTAAAATTCTGACCGACATCTCCTTTTTTAAATTTCCTTATCAAAAAATAGCTCGTTCGTCTTGGATATTAAAGTTGGCTGACCAATATTCGAGGTCTAGCCCTTAGTATTTTTAAAAAACACATTTGGAAACTGTATCTAATTTATCAGAATATCACATTTTTCTACAAATTGAGCATTTTAATGCAACAAACAATATATGGCTTTTCAACACAGCTGAAGGTAATATTTATGCAATTGTGTTCATTTTTTGACGATTTGAATATAAATTCAAACAAATTGACTTTTGAACACAGAAATATGAACAATTTTCGATCATTTAACAAATTTTCAACACAGACAGAAATTATATTGCTTGCTTTCAACAAAGAGGGACAACGATAATTTTTTTTAATGCTCATTATTTATGGTCTAGATCCGGAAATCCAATGCAAAAATAGTTCCGATGAGCCTGCAGAATCAATCTTTAATCTGAAGCCCTTTTCAAAAGAATCGACGGAGAAAGTAACAATTTTAATTGCCATTCTATATAAAACTGCAAAACTTTCGTAACTATTTTTGCTGGTATGCAAGAATGCTGTGTACATATACGGAGCTTTCAAGTGACGTTGAGCGCAATGGCCTACGTGTTATTTTCCAAGTGCTATGGGTCTAGCCAAGCATCAGTGATATTAGAGAACTAACTTTCAAGTTAACTATGAAAAAATAGCCTAACCTATCAGATTTTTGATTGTTAAAGCGATAAGCAGTTGTGAAATCCTGTACAGCCGAATCAACTTCACAACAACGCCAATTTGTTAGTCAATAAAGATGTTGATTAAGCAATATTATGGGTTCAATCAAAAATGTGTGATATGAAAGAGCCAACAATACGCATTTTGTTAATAACCTGCACATAATAGAGTTTACATACCGCAAAACGTTCAATCGATCTCATTACCCAACAACTCAGCTGTGCAGATGAACTTAATTAATTTGTTCGTGCTTTCATAAACATCTCCATCGACGCATCTTCGCCAAACGCATGGCTGTGGTTATGGCTTTTCCAATACTTAAACCAAGAGGCGGCAGCAATAA
Source organism: Uranotaenia lowii (assembly GCF_029784155.1). NCBI lineage: Eukaryota > Metazoa > Arthropoda > Insecta > Diptera > Culicidae > Uranotaenia > Uranotaenia lowii. The sequence goes on from NC_073692.1 coordinate 363,782,843, forward strand.
AAACGCGCTGAATTGGTTGGAGGTGGGAAAAATGGATGATTAAAATAAAAATTGCTCCAAGCAAACCAACCGAACACACGCTCCCCGTTTCCAAGCCCATCGAAGCCCAAGGCGTAGAGAAATTAATCAATTAAATTATTGCCAACAACTTTAGTTGAAAAGTGTGTGCCTACGAGCAGAGTTGATGAGTTCGAAGAAATTGATTCGATATGGTTAGAAAAGCTTGATTACCCTATGAGTAATATTTGTATTGCGGGGTTTTGCAACTTTATCGTTTATCTTTTTCTAAAACCAATCAAAAAAGGAAAATCATTTTCGAATCCAGTACCTAAAGAAATCTCATATCAGATCTAAGGTCATTAAACTCGGTGTTTAAATGTTAGTTTCAATATGATTATAAAACGATATGACTTTGATGGTTTCTGGAAAACCCCTCTATAACTAAGCCATAAATGAACGTCCTCCACAGTGTATACTTACTTTTTCCACCCAAAATTCAATCAACTGGAACATCGAAGTCGTTCTTTTCAATGAACTCTCGTCTATAGTCAATCATCCTTCCGGTATGCAAAGCACCACCAATCGTATGTTCAACCTCTAGAAAATCGATTTCGCATGACTTCCGCATTTTCCACAGACTTTTCAACGGTCGGACATCATCGAAACGACTAACAACTCTAACAACTCGATGTTGTTCACAGTATTGTGAAACACTAATTCTTGGGTGGTACTTATGCAAAAAAAAAATCCAACTAAACACACATGGGCCGCCACGTGCCACTGCCAAAGGGTGTGTGTGATTTATCGGTGCCCACCCTTAACTTAAGCCATTCTAACCGCACTGTTTGCAATGGTAGAGTTTTGTTATTTTTTTTTTCAATTTCGGTTTTAACCAATCGAATGCACTGCAGGAATTTCATTGCTCTTCGAATGGCGAACGTCTGTCTAATTGAGATGGTTTAACAGCGCATCCTTGAGGCAAAATTGATTTGGTGTGCGTACAAAGCATTTGAAATGCAACCAAAACGCTTAGCAAATTGGTTAATTTGAAAAAAATAAATTGATTGAGTTAGATGTAAGCAGGTTTGTTTGAAAAAAAAAATAGGCGTTTGCATTGAAAAATAGCTGGGCCATTCGCCCAAAGGGAGGTGTTAATGAGGATTCGTTCCATTTAAATTGGTACACCAACGAATATAGATTAATCCTAAAATCGGTTTAGGAGTGAGCTTCAGTGGATTGATTTGTTAAAAGGATACATAAAATTTTCTCCAAACTAAGGTTTTGGTTACCTGTTTTGGATTTCAAATTTATTAATTTAGACATACAATTTATCAGTAAAATTGACTCATACTAATAACAATTCTGTTTTCTCTTTCTCATTTGCAGGGCGTTTCGGTCGGGTGATTGTCATCTCCAAAGACGAAAACAACAAGAACCTTCTGAGGAGAGAAGTGTGGGAGGAGCTGCGGCTGCTGGATGGGATCATCCAGAATGCAACGGCCCACTACGATGGGGAATCGTATACCTATCGGGACATTTGTGCCCGATGGGAAAAGGAGTGCTTTACCAACGATATCCTCAATCTGGACCAGATTATTGATGAGGTAAGTTCAAAATACCTTCTTTCAAGAACATCAGATGCAATACTAAGATGAGCTTTCATAACGTCGTATAAAACATCTTAAGAATTCATAGAAAACTGCTGCAAAAGTAATCAAAAAAATTTTAAAATTTGTATTTCACATATCAAATATGTTGTCCCGGCTACACATATTCTATATGGAATAAAGTTGCGACTAGTTTATGTCAGTTTTTTTTTTTCGTAATAAAACCGTTTGTTTAAATGTTGTTTCGTACTATATAATGAAAGCTCACGCAAGAATAGGAATTTGAAATTCTATTTAAAAATAGGTTTTATAAAAATGCGTTTATAATTTATGAGATTCATACACCAGTATAACGTTGCATTGACCTCACATAAAATCACTTTTAAATTCCCATTGAAAAAGATATAAAGAACGTTTTCGTCGATTCTGCTCATTATTTTTTTTATCTCAGAACAGCTTTTTAATTTTTTTTAAGAAAGGCTTAAAAAAGCATACAGAAAATTATAAGACCTTATGGTAGATGCAGTTACTGAAATCTAATTGTATTATGTACTTCCCACAGCCTTTATAGAATTTCCCCCCTATGACCCATATGGCAAATAGTTTGAAATCTTACTAAAAAATTTATTAAACATTTGTAGGATTTGTTTTACAAGTTATATAGAACGCCAGAGGCATGAAATAACACTAATATGTTTCTTAAAATATAACACCATTCACACAATAGGGGAGATAAGGGCATAATGGCCACCTTAAGAAGGACGTTTATTTAACCATAGGAAACAGTAATAATATGTGAGTTACATCATATATTTGTGTTCAGATACTAAAGGAGTCTATTTGGTATCTGAAAATTTGAAGAAGTAGATAGAAACGTCTAAAAATGCATTTCAATTTTTTTTTACGAAAGCTGAAAACCAATCACTGGCAGTATAAGCACCATTAATCCGGGTACGATGATCGATCTAGTAGCGAATTAAACTCGATGAAGTCAAGTGTATTATAGAGCTACAGCTTGACTTGTTTCATCTGACAATTTGGCCTATTGGTAAGATATCAGAGAGATATTTAGAGGACTCGACTTTGATTCCTGGTCGCTGCGATTTTTTTCCATATACCATCCATGATCAGTATGCTAAATCGTCAGATGAAAACTAGTCAAGCTGTAGCTCTATACCATCAAGACGCCATTCACCGCCCAGTTAAGCGGTTTTTCAACTTCAAACATGTGTAATAAAAAAACGACGGCAGATTTTTATTCGCTTTCTTTTCCAATACATCCCAAAACTGCTCTACTTTAAATAAAAAATTTAGTGGAATGCGAAAAATGTACGCTTTTCGAAATAAATAACTAAACTTTGGGGTGTTCAACTGGCCCCATTACCGCCCACTCGACTTTTCCGGGTATCGATAATGTTTTCTTAAGGAAAAACTATCTAAACAACACGGAAACTTTTCTTTTTAGTATTTTCCATACAACGAGCTGTCAAAACCATATTTTGGCTCTTTAGAGAATACATTTTGTGAAATTTTTTCCGCAAATTTAGTACAAATTTTAACAAAGTGCGTTGACTGACAAAATGATGATTCCCGACAAACAATCTCAAGTAACCGGTTACTTTCAGCGATAAAACATCATTTTCTAACATAATCAAACTAAATGCTTCTTACAATTTACACATTTGACACAATACATGCGTTAAAAACAAAGAAATTGTGCGTGACCGGTCATTAGAAACCCACACTTTTTTTATACACCAATTACCGCCCATCACTAAACGTTTCAAAAAACAACAACTATTGAAAAAAATCGAAAATTTGTTAATGCAAATCTATTCTACGAAAATAAAACGTCGTTTCAAGTCGATTTTAGGTCCAATAGGTACTATCTAGTAAACAAAAAACCTTTTTGCCCTAGGAGTACAGTAATGCTTAGCTCGCTAACAGGCGTCGAATTCAATAATTTGACCGGAAACGAAAAACCAAATATTTAATTTCTGGCTATAGTTAGCATAATTAAGTGATGTTTTTCAGTGAAATGTTCGAACAATGATGCCGACACAGAACACAGGTCTTATATTTGGAGAAAAGATCCCAGTTTTTTCAAAATACACACAAAAGGGTGATTTTGGGCGGTAAATGGTGTCTGGGCGGTGAATGGCGTCTTGATGGTAATTCAATTGACTTCATCGAGCTGAATTCACTGCTAGATTCGACGGCAGAAAATGCTCATTTTGCCCCGATCAATGGTGCCCTGTTCCTGAGGTGGAAGCAATGCTTAATCATGGTGAAATACAGAATTCTATTTTTTTTTTGTTTCGATTATAGTCGTTTTATGGCATTCGCGACTTTATCAACGTAACAGTGTGCGGATCGTTATTGAAAAACTTATCCGGAACAACTGTGTTCGATGTTTACTCTTGGGCTCGAACTCACGGACATCGGCTCAGGAGACAACAGACTTGCCAACTGGGCTATACCACAATCCACATATACAGAATTCTAAAATCCATATGCCGTATGAGAATTATGAAATTTATAAATCTCTGGACATTAGTTTACTTAAAAATAATCCTTCTTTTTTAGATTATCGATCCAGTAAACAGTAGACAGTAAACACTGAACACATTTAACTTTGTATTCAATTAAATATTTGAGATTTTGCTAAAAGAGTTGTGGACGAAAAATTTATCAGATTTGTTTTTAATACACTGACTTTGAGTTTCATATCAAATTTTTGAACCTAACTATCTATTTCGACTGGTAGTCTTAAAAGCAAGGATTTTTTTTTTTGTAGAATTGAATTGAAAAAAGTAGATATCAATATTGATTGTACGTTACAGATGAATAATGGAGAAATTTAAACCACCTCTAATTCTTTTGTATAAAACATACGCCGTAATTTTCATCCATTTGGTTTTTTTTATCAAATCCGTACTAAGCTTTTTTAACGTTATCAACTATAAAATTATGATAAGAACGAAGATTTAATGATCTAATGATGAAAAGTGAAAAGTCAAAATGGTAAACATGTTTTTTTTTTTTATAAATTAAAGGAAGCAACCTACGAACTAATTTTTATTTAACCAGTTCTCTGATTTTTGAAAAAAAAATTTGGCAATTCCTGGTGGTGAAAGAGAAATAAGAGAAATCAAAAGTGGGAAAGATCACATGCGGGATATACAAGCAGGGTTGCCAACTTTTTTTTCAAAAATCTGGGAAGTGGTGAAATAATAATCAAGCTTCGTTAAAGTAACGGAAGTTTCGCTCAAAGTGATGACATTTTTTTGGTCATCGCTCCACATTTTCACTCTTATATGTGTTGTGAACCTACTTGGTTGAATAATACTACTGAATCAAAGCAATCGAAAGATTTCCTTTAATTTCCTTTTTTAAATAAAAATTAAAGGGAACACATTTTCACTTTTTAACTTCAATAATGGTACCTAATCGAGTTCCTTACTACCCATTTTTTGTAACATTCGTAAAAATCAGGCATATTTTCGAAAATTAGGAAAAATCAATGGCTTATCAGGTTGTCATGCTGAGCTTCGGAAAATCAGGCAAATCCTGAAAAATCAGGCACAATGGCATCTCTGGTGTTTCGATAGAAGGTCCAGCAGTTGATCGGCAGAGCTCGATGTGCACGCTCGTGTCAGTCGATTCCGTCATGTTCACCGCGGTGAAATTGGCTAACGCGCCGTTGTACTGAAGCGGAGATTCCGGGGTCAAGTCTTGCCGGTGAACCGTTGTATCTTTTCCCAAAATTCATAATATTTACAGTTTATGTTCTTTCTCTCTTTGATACCTCATGTTTCTCATATACTTTCCATCACCTTCGAAAATTTCAAAACCGATGATATGAAATGAAAAAGTTTTTAATTTATTTTTTTTTACGTTTATTACTGATTGTTTTTGATGAAAAACAATGAAACGAAGGGCTTGAACTTGTTTTTTTTTTCTTGTGATCTTTGTGTGATCTTGTGTTCTTTTAAATATTCTTCTTTTCTCAATGTTTGCCTGGTTTTATCCAGGCCAGCTCGGGTTTTCAAGGAAAAAAAGGGAAAGGTCAGGTCCAGCCCGGTTGCCCGAATATCGAGGAAAAAAAACCAAATTTTGCCCGGATTAATCCACAATACTTGCAAAAACCAAACAAAATATCAAATTCAGCAAACAATTTATGATTTATGATAGACGGCCGTTAGGGAAACACGCGGCCAAAAAAGTTTTTTTCTGAAGATAGCTGAAGCTCAGTAGGCCGAAACGTAAAAAAACAGCAGTTTTAATCTCGTCCTAAATAAATCACCGAAAAATTATCAATCAAAGAAAACCATAAAAATATTTTTTGTATTTAAATACTCTTTCCAATTTTTACCATCTGCTAGATTAGCACTCGAGTTATTTGGAAAAGAATGTATGGGAGCTCCTCTTCCCCATTCCTATCGAATCAGTGAGTGTAAGGAGGAAGAATCCTTAAACAATCAAAGAAAAAAATACTCGAATACCCCCTGCTATTTTGTTGTTTGTATAATAAGTTCTCGAGTGATCCAAAAATTTTGTATGAAACCCTCCTCCTTCCAATTGAAGAAAGGGAGGGGTCTCGAATCATAAAAAAGTCATTTTACGTACTCGAATATACTTCCATGATAAATTTGATTTTTTGTTTTTTGTTTGGAACCATTTGCTTGATTAGTTCTCGAATTTTACCAAAAAAAAATGGGACGCCCCTTCTTCTTTTTTCTATCTCCACACTGAAAAGAGGGAAGAGTCTCAAGCCATCTTCAAAATATTCTTCCTACCCATATACTTTCGCACGCCAAAATTAGTTCCGTTAGCTTGATTATTTTTCAAGTTGTGCAAAAATTGTATGGAAGCGCGCTTCTCCGCATCCAATTCCCTATTGGAAGAAGGGAGGGGCACTTAACCATTTCAGCAATATTTCTTGTAGCCGAATACACTCTCATACCAAATTTGGATCAATTTACATGATTCTCGAGTTATTCAAACATGTTTCTTTTGTTTAAGAGGCCCCCTCCCCCCTTCCAGAGAGTGGGAGGGGTCTCAAACTGTTGTAAGAACCTTCCCCGGCCCTCAAAGATCTCTCCTGCCAAATTTCACGCAAATCGGTTCAGTAGTTTTTGAGTCTATACGGAACAGACAGACAAAAATTAATTTTTAAATATACATCTGTCAAAATCCGGTAATTTTATTCCAATATTTCGAGCGAAAAAAACCGGGCAAATTTGGTCTAAACCCAGAAATCATTCAACATACATAAATCGAGAAAAAATATTCAAAAGTTTTTTCTTTGATCTAGAAACCTTTCATGATTATTTTTATGGACGCATAAATCAAAAAAATTATAACACTGTTCCTTTTTTTTTCGTTTAGCAAATAAAATGCAACTTAACGTTTTAAACAAACAAATTGTAAAAAAAATGCGAATAATCCGGTCTTTCTTCAATGAAATCCAGGCAACCATGCCGGATCGGACTTTTTCCAAATTATATATTATATACCCGAATAAAACCGAATAAAAGCAGGAAATCTTGCAACATTAGTTTAAAGTATGAAACTAAATTATACACTTTCATTTTAATTGAAACGTTTATTGTTAAATTTAAAATCAGTTTAAGCTCAATAAGATGAAATCATGACCGAACACTAATTTAATTTACTAAATTTTCCCCTCTCATGAAATTTAATATTCCCGTATATATTCCGGTTTTTTATTGAGTAGGTGAATTTTATGATAAATCTTTTCAAAACTAGATGAATTGGCGCTGTTTATTGAATTTACAAGACAAGTTGACATATTGACATACGACATGACATATTAGTATTAGCTTAGCTTAGCTTAGCTTAGCTTAGCTTAGCTTGATTGACTACTCATATTCGCCTTAAATCATTGAACTCAAAATTCTTCATATCTCTCGTGAGCTTCCATTACGTAGTATGAAACAAAATGTAAGCAAAGAGTATTATTACGAAAAAAATACAAAAACTGACATGAACGACTGACAACTTAAAATTTAAACTTTACTGTTCTGATTACTGTTAAAGCAGTTTTCTCTGAATTCTTAAGATGTTCCATACGCCGTAATACTAGATCATACATTATTATACAGCTATGAAATATTTAAGAAAACAATTTTTTCAACGCCATCTTCATTTAAACATTTGTCCTATGAAAAAGAAATCGATTGCGCTTAGTGAAGAACCCCATTTCGAAAATTCCAAACTTTTTACTGAGTGGTTCAATTTAAGCAAAGTTTGTCAGGTACTGATATAAAAAGTGATATGGTCAAAATTTGGTCAATATCTACTGGACATATTTCTTTCAATTTTGCATTTAAAAAACCTGAACACCCCTCATTTTGAAGGTGTGTGTGTGTGAGTAGAATGTTGCTCCTATTTTGATTTTGGTATTCACCCTTCAGTTGTCAAAATGCCGTCCAAGGAAGAAAAGCAGCGTATCAAAATTTTGCTCGCGCATCGCGAAAATCCGAGCTACTAGCATGCAAAGCTGGCAAAATTGCTAAAAGTTGCCAAATCAACCGTTAAAAATGTAATTAAAGTGTTTGGGGTACTGTGCAGACCGGTCCGGAGCTCCGAAGCCCGGAAGTAGAACCAGAGAGTCTACTGTTCACGAACTACCGGGAGAATCACACAGGTACGTTTGTCGACAGCCAGGAATTCTGGATCGGGGGGAAATCGAAAACTGGAAGCCGCTGAGACGACAAAGAGAGTTGCCAGTAGTTTCAAGCGAAACCATAAACTCTCTCCAAGATGCCGCAAATAAGCTGGGTGTATCTTCTACAACCGTGCATCGAGCCAAAAAACGAGCCCTACTATCGACTTACAAGAAGGTAGTGACTCCAAATCGCGATTATAAACAAAATACGACGGCCAAAGCGCGATCCCGGAGGCTGTACACGACGATTCTGACGAAGTTTGACTGCATGGTAATGGACGACGAAACCTACGTCAAAGCCTACTACAAGCAGCTTCCGGGACAGGAGTTTAAAACGGCAAAAGGAAGGAGAAAGGTAGCAGATATTTTCAAGCACATGAAACTGTCAAAGTTCGCGAAATAATATTTGGTTTGGCAAGCCATCTGTACCTGTGGATTGAAAAGCAGCATTTTCATAGCTTCCGGGACTGTCAACCAAGAAATTTACGTGAAAGAGTGTTTGAATAAGCGTCTGCTGCCTTTTCTGAATAAACACGGTTTTTCCGCCCTGTTTTGGCCGGATTTGGCATCTTGCCATTACGGTAAAAAGGCCATGGAGTGGTACGCCGCCAACAACGTGCAGGTGGTTTCCAAGGACAAGAACCCTCCCAACACGCCAGAGCTCCACCCAATTGAGAAATACTGGGCTATTGTTAAGCGGAATCTAAAGAAGACCAAAAAAACTGCTAAGAACAAGCAGCAGTTCGAAGCAAACTGGCTTTCTGCGGCGAAGAAGATGGACAAGGTGGTTGTACAAAATCTGATGGCAGGGGTTAAGCGTAAGGCCCGGCAATTCGGATTAGGAAAAGCGGAAGCCTAACTGAATATTTTTCCTGAATTTTATACTAATTAAACTTGAAAAAGAAATTTAATTTGATTTTTGAAATAAACGATTTCACCGATTTACACGCGTTTTCCCTTGACCAAATTTTTACCGTATCACCCTTTAATTTGCAACGCAATCTTCAAATTATATTTTTCATGGAAACAGCTATAACTCGTTTCAAACTCATGCGCAACTTTCAAGTTTTGTTAAGTCTAATAAATGTAACTATTTTGAGAAAAAGTTTGATGAAAAATAATAACCGATCAACTTCAAAACATAGTCATTTGTAATTTAATCATGAAATAAGTTTGCTGTTTTAAAATTCTAACATACTGTTTTTCCAACTTACAGGTGGAAGCCGGTGAGCTGAATCTCACCTTTCCAGTCATGTTTAATCCGGTCACATGGGATGCACACGTGTTTCCGGTCTTCTTCGGGGGGACACAAGTCTCGGAGGACAACCTGATCATTTCCGTTCCCTCGCTGCAGCTAGTATACTTTGTGACGGCTGATTCCAAACGGCAGGACGCACGTGGTGCCACCTGGGAGGAAGCTTTCCTGGATGCAGTCGGCTATGCGGAGGACAGTGGCACCGTCTTCAAACACATATCGGTGGCCCGATTTGCATCCCGAACGTTGGATCACGAGCTGGAAAAGAACACTCGGACAGTCGTGCCTTACTTCAGCTCGACCTTCATACTGATGGCGGTTTTCAGGTGAGTTCCTACACGATTTATCGTTTTGTTTCAGGAGGAATCATCTAATTTTCCGCCGGGGCATGTGTGGTATTTTTCACAAGTTATTGGAATGGATGAGTGGAATCGCGTGAGCAGTAAATTACTGAGAAAGTATGCCACCGAAACTGATGCTCGAAAGTTCATACTTTTCTGTGTAATATGAAATTTGAGTCATGATGGAGCTTACATTAATAAACCAATATTTTTAGAAGGAAAACTTAATTTTTCCAATTCAATTTTTTTCGTTTCATCACTTCTCGTCATTTTAATGAAAAAATCAAGCAGTTTGATAAAGTATTATAGCTCCAATGTCAAATTCATTTGTGTTAGGGAAAAATTTATTAAAACCCTTTAAAACCTTTTGGAATTCTTGAAAACACTTAAAAATGCAGTTATCTATTCAAATCATTCGTAGAAGCACGATTATTCACTTGCACATAATAGATTTTATGAAAAAACACATCAGTGATACTATTTTTATTTCGCTCCCTTTTTCTTTTTTTTTTTGTCCTCAACGCCAATTGGTTCATCGGAAAAAAGTAGATTTATACTTGAGTTGTCAGTTGATCAATTTTTTTAACTGACAATTTTGACACAACAAACAAAAAATGTTGACAATTGTCTGTCATTCATATTTTAACAAACCAAACACACATGCTACTATTCTTGTTTCGCTCACTGTATAAAGGAGTTGCTTTTAGAATCAAGACCTCTCCTGATTCAAATCTTAACAAATAAAAAGGTAAAAAACCTCACCGATTCACATCAATCCTAATCTATTCTAACCATATTTTTTACTCACATATGCACTTGAACTCTAGATAAATTACCTGTTCACGACTTTTGTGACTCATGCATATCGTTCCGGTCATCGGGCTGAACCTATTTTACCTTCCCCATATTTCTCATAACCACATTAACGTCTTTCTTTCTCTATTCCCAGCGTTGTGACGTGCATGATGGGTGACGTCGTCCGGTCGAAACCGTGGCTCGGCCTGATGGGCAACGTGTCTGCTGTGATGGCCACGATGGCCGCCTTTGGACTGGCCATGTACCTCGGCATCGAGTTTATCGGCATCAATCTGGCGGCACCGTTTCTAATGATCGGTAAGTGAGATTATTGGGGCGTGTTGTGGGATTTTGAGACAATATCGCTCTCTTGAGCTTGGGGTGGGTGAACTATTACCCTCGAAAGACTCGAAATCTGGTAAGCGGACACTAATTGGAACGGCTTGCTTGCTGATCATTCAAGCGCACAACAATGTTGCATTTTGTATTAGGGGGTGGAACAAGTGATAGTTCACGACCACGATCAATTCAAAGGGTTTTTAAGGGCTAATTCAGTTCGTTTCATATTCAATGAGTCATCCTTCTGGCTTTATCATATTGGAAACCAAAATAAAGCCTGACCGTGATTGACGTAATTCTACTTTTCTTTGCCATGTTTACTCGTTTCAATAAGAAGGATTGATTCAAAATGATTCTTGGACTTGTGATATAGCTCAGTTGGCTAGTCAGTTGCCTCTTGAGCCTAAAGTATGATACGGTCAAAATATGGTCAAGGGAAAATGCGTGTAAATCGGTGAAATCGTTTATTTAAAAAAATCAAATTAAATTTCTTTTTCAAGTTTAATTAGTATGGGAGAGTGGGGAATCATGGGCCACTTTTTTTCGTTGTTCCATAACTTCTTTATTATAAAATATAAAATTAAAATAAAAAATGGTATGGTTTTCTACATTTTCAAGGTATTATAAGGTTTTTTTTTTAATTTTATTAAGTTATTTTCCCCAAATTCTGACTGTTTGAAATAAAAGCAATATTTTTTGGATTTTGAAAAATGGTGGGGAATCGTGGGCCACCAAATCCAAATTGACCAAATAACATGCAAAGTTTATGAGTTGACCCAAAACTGTGACTTCCTAATTCATTTCGTTATTTTAAAGCAATTTCAGATAATGAAATAAAAAAGAGAGCTGTGTATGATCGTATAAATTCGAAAACCTGGATCGCGAACGTTTTGGTAAAATATCTTATATAGGATGGACAAAATATTTTTCATAACTCTTCATTTGGCATAAGAGAAATTTATAGATATAAAAAACGTATTTTAAGTTCTGAATGTGTATAAAAACATAAAAATATAGGTGATTCAAGATGTGTGGCCCACGATTCCCCACAAGCTATGATTTACAAATTGATTGCATTTGTGTGACTTATTGATGTTTCATCAAAAATTCCTTTTCCACGTGAAAGATCATGACAAAACTAAGATCATAAGCGTATGAGCATATTTTTGTTATGCCCTTTAGGTTCCCCATCGATGAAATTAGCGGGTGTTTTTTTAATTATGTAATTAAATTTTTCTAACTTTTTTAGTTTGATAAATAAAAGAAGCATATGATACATATTTCAGTCAACAACATATAGGAATATATGCTCACACAAAGCGACGACGATGACAGTTGGTTTGAGATTTTTATCTCAACACATATCTGAGATATTAAAAGTGGCTCACGTTTCCCCATGGCCCACGATACCCCACTCTCCCCTATAAAATTCAAGAAAAATATTCAGTTAGGTTTCCGCTTTTTCAAATCCGAATTGCCGGGCCTTACGCTTAACCCCTGCCATCAGATTTTGTACAGCCACCTTGTCCATCTTCTTCGCCGCAGAAAGCCAGTGTGACTTGAACTGCTGCTCGTCCTTAGCAGTTTTTTTGGTCTTCTTTAGATTCCGCTTGACAATAGCCCAGTATTTCTCAATTGGGAGGGTTCTTGTCCTTGGGAACCACCTGTACGTTGTTGGCGGCGTACCACTCCATGGCCTTTTTACAGTAATGGCAAGATGCCAAATCCGGCCAAAACAGTACGGAACAACCGTGTTTCTTCAGGAAGGGCAGCAGACGTTTATTCAAACACTCTTTCACGTAAATTTCTTGATTTACAGTCCCGGAAACTATGAAAATGCTGCTTTTCAAGCCACAGGTACAGATGGCTTGCCAAACCAGATATTTCTTCGCGAACTTTGACAGTTTCATGTGCTTGAAAATATCTGCTACCTTTCTCCTTCCTTTTGCCGTTTAAAACTCCTGTCCCGGAAGCTGCTTGTAGTAGGCTTTGACGTAGGTTTCGTCGTCCATTACCATGCAGTCAAACTTCGTCAGAATCGTCGTGTACAGCCTCCGGGATCGCGCTTTGGCCGTCGTATTTTGTTTATAATCGCGATTTGGAGTCACTACCTTCTTGTAAGTCGATAGTCCGTTGTAGACGATACACCCAGCTTATTTGCGGCATCTCGGAAAGAAAGGTTATGGTTTCGCTTGAAACTACCGGCTACTTTCTTTGTCGTCTCAGCGGCTTCCGGTTTTCGATTTCTCCCCGATCCAGACTTCCTGGCTGTCGACAAACGTACCCCAAACACTTTAATTACATTTGTAACGGTTGATTTGGCAACTTTTAGCGATTTTGCCAGCTTTGCGTGCGAGTAGCTCGGATTTTCGCGATGCACGAGCAAAATTTTGATACACTGCTCTTCTTCCTTGGACGGCATTTTGACAACTGAAGAGTGAATTCCAAAATCAAAATAGGAGCAACATTCTAGAAATGAGGGGTGTTCAGGTTTTTTGAATGAAAAATTGAAAGAAATACGTCAAGTTGGTATTGACCAAATTTTGACCGTATCACCCTTTATGTCCGCGAGTTCGAGCTCAATAAATAATAAATAATAAACATAAAGATGATAAATGACTATAATCGAAACAACAAAACATAGTACTGCTCAAAATAACCTAATTATTAAAATTTCATTGAAAAAGTATTCATTCTATCAGGGAAGCGTAGATACTCAAATGATTCACATTTTGTAGTATTATTTATATCCTAACACCTTTGTGTGATCAAAGTACATCGCAATCAAGTTCTTGAGTCAAGTCTCTCGACTCAGTTAATTGTTGGAATAACGCGACTCAATCTGTGGCACTGAATACTAATCAGCAATAGCCCCTGTGCTGATTGGAAGACTTTTTGCGGATCCCCTGTTTTATTGCCGTAACTTTTTCGAAATCTCATCGATACGAGTCGAAGCACATCTTTAAAATATTTATAAAAAAAATTAAAAAAGGAATTTAATAGAAATAGTAAAATTTTCAGAGAAACAGATTTTGTTATTTGGAAAATGGTTCAAAAAAATCCCGACCGCTCTGTGAAGTATTTAAAATTATTCCATTTCAAGTATAACCAAAGTTTAAATTTAATCATTTTCAAGGTATTTTCACTGCAATTCGGCGTTAAAATCCAATGCCAGCAAAGGTTTCTCACTTTAATCCAGGTTTTTTTTTTTCATAAAGGTTATCCCCAATCCTTCTTCCTCAACTCAAAAAATTATAAATTTTACTGATAAAATAAATCATAACTTCCCAATGAAAGTTTCAAATCAATTATATTTTCGTAAGTAATTGATAAATTTTTCAAAATGATGTTTCTTATTCTGAACTAGAAATTTGCATCAAAATAATTTCTAAGTAGTCTAGTCTCAAAATTTGAAATAAAATTTCCCAAAACACAGATTTAGACAATAAAAAAATAATTCAAAAATAAATGTCAGATCTGGTAAAAGAAACCATGATTAATTGTTAGAAAAAAGATAATAACTGTTATTTAATATTCATCTTAATAACACTTCATTTCTTCATTTTCACCGGTAGGATTGATTGAAAAAAATCTGTTGTAGTGTTTGAATTTGAAAAAAAATTAATCACGATTTGAAACGTGAATTTTTGATTAGGAAAACAAGATTAAAGGTTTATGTTTTTAGAACACCAAAAAATCAGAATTGAAAAACATAGAAAAAATTATCAAAAATATTTCTTCAAATAAAATAGTTTGGCTTTAAAATTCGAAAAAAATTTTTTTTAAAAATAAAAAATCTGTACTACAAAATTCGGTAAATGCATTTGTAAATAAAAATAAAATATGAAGCTTCAAAAGACAAGTTTTTTATCGTTTAAGGGGGGAGTAGGGTCTAACACTTTCAAAAAATCGATTTTTTTATTTTTTTTTTTATTTCTAATTGTAAAACATTTCAAGAATGTTGTGTCAAATTTTCAAGTCAATCGAAGCAAAACTGTAGAAATTATAGGCCTTTATCTCCTCTTATCTAATACTGCAAGAGAGAGAGAGCAGAAACTTCAAACGCGTTTTTCTCGAAAGCACATTTTTAAAGTCAGTGGACATCTCCATTTGAAAACTACTTCACCGATTCTTTTCAAATTTGGAACATATTTTCTACATATAAAATACCAAACCCCAACGATTTTCTTTTTTTTAACTTTGGGGAGATTTTACAGATAAAAAATGGCGGATTTTTTCGTGAAAATCGTAGTTTTTACTTCAAACAGCCACAAAAATTTCATAAAAAAATTTTTAAGTTAAATAAAAACGTTGTGGTTCAGAAAAACATCTATTAAAAATATTTTGCTCTGATTTTTTTACTTCAGATGATTCTGTGCTGAGATACAGTGTCCACCGCAAATAATGTTTTCTAAAAGGCATCCTCGAAAGTGCTCCGTCACCGGCTCATTTTTCACTATTTTTCTACGAAAAAATTACTGAATGTTCTTTTAATAATGCTTTGTATAATGCAAAAAATTTGAATACATTTGTTGAACGATAGCTTTAAAAAAAATCGTAAAAATGGTGTTTTTTCACCCGTTAGACCCTACTCTCTCCTTAAGAAGTGTTTTTTAACACTATTTGTACCGGAGGGGGTCAAATGACATTTTTTTAACTTTAAATGACTATAACTCCCATTGAAATTGTTTTTTTCGCAAATTTTTCGTCATGACTATTTTAATTTTCAAAATGCGCATATTTATACATTAAAATATTTTTTTTAAGTTTGTAGATTTCATAAAACGTATGTGGTAAATTGTGGTATACCTACGCTAAAACTCTCTTGTTTCTCAACCGATTTTTACAAAATTTATAATTTTGGAAAGCTTGTAACGTTTTTTGTTGACAATATTCAGCTACAATCATTGATTTTAAAGTTATTCGACATTTAAGGAAAAAATCCGAAAAAACATGCTCCGGAAAAAAGACTGTAAGTCAGTTATTAGGATCTCGACCAAAAATTCATTTAGTGCCTTAAAAAGCTGAAGTTAGAAGCTATATGTTGCACATATGGATAAAAAATTTAAAAAAATTTAAGATCATGACCACAAAAAAATGTTAAAAAGTGGTGTAATAATCGAACTTTTTAATGAATCAATTGTCAAAGCTCGTCCAGTCACAGTAGAAATTTTTGGAAAAGTAAATTGGAAAATTGACGTTATTTGTTAAATTATTTCAATAACAAAAGCTGTTAGGAAAATAACATATTTAGATTCAAGATTCAAGATTCAGATTGAAAAAGTTTCGGTTGAGCCTGAAATTGATTTCTTGAAGAATGTATCATATCAACATTTGTAATGACATACACGATTTGTTTTGAATCGAAATTTTTAATAGTAAAGTACAGTATATTAAACTTATAATTGGTTTTGCTTATTCTAGGAGGTAAACACCTGTTACATGGTGTTCATCGATGAATTAACTAATGACTCTGATTTGTTACACTTTTTATTAAAAACCCATTCAAAAGAGTTGAAGTTTGAGTTTGAATACAAAAGATTAATTCAATTGCAAATTAAAATTTACAATAAGAAATTAGTTTGAATTCGTGAACGTCATATAGCGTCGTAAACTGATATGTCTCAAGCCTAGGGTGATTTGAGACAAAAATTCCGCCGGTGACGAGCCAAATTTCTGACTTGTTTGTTAACACTTATTTTTAAACAACTTTTAAAATCAAGTAATTTCCCGATACTAAGAAGAAAATTTTATTTGGAAAAAAATCTCCCTAACCCCTAAAAAATACGCAAAGAAACATTTCTCATTCTAAAATGCCCTTTCGTACCAAATTTGGTTTCTTTCGTATAATTTGTTTAAAAAAATTTATGGGGCTTCCGTCTGCTCTTCCTATCTTACTAAATAGAAGAAAAGAAGATTATCAAATAATCTGAGAAAGATGCTATACAAAATATGGTTTCGAACAGTTCTAGAGATATGGAAAGGTATAGTAAGGTTGTCAGAATTTTTTCAGCACGTACCCGGGCCGGAAAATCCGGGCTATTTTTGTCATAAAACCTGGCAAAATCCGGGCATTTGATTCCTAAATGTCGACCAAAATTCCGAGCAATATCCGGGCAAACTTGGTCCAAATACAGGAATTACTCAACACAAATCAAGAAAAAAACCTGAAAATAATTTTTT
Source organism: Uranotaenia lowii (assembly GCF_029784155.1). NCBI lineage: Eukaryota > Metazoa > Arthropoda > Insecta > Diptera > Culicidae > Uranotaenia > Uranotaenia lowii. The sequence continues at coordinate 363,800,057 of NC_073692.1, forward strand.
TTCATCAGCAGTTTTTAAATTGTATTTTCACTTTCAAAAAAACTTCTCTTGGTTATTTTTATTAAACTTGTTCCAAAAATTCGTTTTTGACGCATAAATAAAAAAATTTACAACAAATTTTTTTTTTGTTGTATTGGCAAATGAAGTGGAAAAATCCGGGCATTTTTAACTGAAATTCGGGCAACCGGGCTGGGCCGGACTTTTGTCACATTTTGTGTCAAATATCCGAGCAAACCCGGATAAAACCGGACAATCTGGCAACCTTATTCTATAGAGATCTGGAAAAAACTAAAAAGTATGTGAGCTTCATTTTTTTTTTTTTTTTTTTTGGGATAGGGAAGAATGACCCTGGCAGTTAAACTCCCTTGAAAAAAAAAAATAAATAAATAAAAAAAAAAGCTTCATTTTTCACTGAAAGAAGGGAAGGGTCCCACATAACTATTGAAACATGAATCGTATCAAAATACAAATCCATACCAAACTCGGTACCTTTCGACTGATTAATTCACGAGATCATTATCTCAAACAACCATAGAATCGTGTCTGGTATCAAAATATCCTCCCATGTAAAATTTAGTTCCATTTGCTCGCTTATTTCTTCATTTAGAGAAAAAAAATAGTATGGAAACCTCATGAGGAGGAAAATTCCTCATTTTAAGTTTCCCGAATGGAAGATGGGAAAAGCTTTAAATCATTTCTGGAACATTTTGTTCACCCAAATATCCTCGCATGCCAAATTTGATTCCATTAGCTTGATTAGTTATCGATTTATTCAAAAATTTTATAGGTGCATTCTTTGGTGGCTCTTAATTATAGGGAGATTTTCAAAAGCCAACATTTTAATGCTCACACCCCCTAATATTGACCCTTTTGTCAAGATGACAAACTGTGCAAAATTTCAATATAGTTTGGACCACTCTGAGGCGAACCTTGAACGGTTTAAAGTTGAAAATTAAAAAAAAAAAAAAAATAAAAATTTTCATTGAACAAATTATAATCATTTTGTACACTGTAAAAATCTCAAAACAAAATTGAAATGTAGAATTTTAGCTGAAGAACAACTTCCGACAACTTCTGAATATGTCTTACTTACTTAGACTTTGCATACATCTGCCAATTCAGACCATCAGTTCCAAAGGATTAACATGTGATCCGTTGATTTTTTGTACAAATAAACAAATAAACAAAGTGAGGAGTAGGCGTTGTCTAAATGGCATCGCACGTGTTTTTTTCGGGTATGTGAAAATTTTACTAAATATATAGTTTTAATAGTGATTTTTTGTTCAATTGTTCGAAAAAATGTTCAACGATTAGTCGGAGGACAACTAAAACACTGACCAGTGGAAGTGATTTAAACGGGCTTGAGGGAGGATTGTTTCATTAAATTGGCTTTGTGCAGGTGGTTTGTTTTTTTTTTTGCCCAACTGAAGTGATATTTTACAAAGTTTCTCCGGGAAAGGGGAGGTTGAGTGTTGGTTGAGTGGTATTGGAAATTACTGATTTTGGTTTAAAAATGTGTTGGGGATGCAGTGCTTAAATATTGAATTTGGCATTTATATGATGATTTTTAAAAATTATGACTCCGTGTTATGACGGGCTGGGAAAGTAAATTCCTAAGTTCTAGCACCAGTCATATCAATCTCAGCATGCTGCGATAGAATAGGTTCGAAGCACTGTGAACAACATAAACATTACTAGAGACTTTTTTGGTATAACAATAAGTACCCTTTCACCATAGGGGTACAAGTGTAAGTATAAGGAAAAGTACATGGTAACAAGGGAAGATGTAAAACATTATTGAAAATGTAAAAATATTTATCTTTTGATTAAATATATTAAGAATAGCTTAACTCTATTATGGGGTTTAGTGGGGGACAGGACATTTAGACGAATGGACAGGACATCAAACGACCAGAAGACTGGTATACAATGGATTGTGGGTTCAAGCCAGCCGGAGTATCTCGGCAAATTTGATCTTGAGTAGGTTACTTAGGTACCTTTTCAGGATTCTTTATTTGTTTCGAACAGTTGCAAGGGAGTAAGATGAGCCAAACCTGCCCCAAATCAGTGGTAACGGACCCCTTGGTTGTGTTGCAATTATTGTTGATGAGTTAAGCATGAACAATATTTGAATTTGCGATTGAGACTTCCCGTACCGACACGGGTCGAAAGACCTATCAGCCACTGTTGGGTTCTCTTACATACATACATACAAATAAACAAATAAACAAAGCTGGATCAAATGTTTTGCGGGGTACATTATTAGCGGTGGACCGAAACATGTATCAGTGTGCAAATATAAATGATTTTGAGTTAATATTGCCAAACAATTTTTAATATTTCAAACTATTTATATTTGGTGATTTTTTAAGATCTTCAGAAATTTTGTTTCCAAACTTTTACGTACGAAGCAAATATTCAAATTTTCGAAAAATATACGAAACTATGCCAAACACAACAACTTAAAAGCGAAATAAACTTTTATGCACTTAGTTAACTGTCATTTCAAAACCTCAGCTCAACTCTTCCACTTTCATTTTTACGGGGTTGCTTTAATAACTTTATTTTTCAATATCAAAAGAACATATCAAGGCTGCACTCAATCTAACAGAAGTTAAGTGACCGGGGATTCTTATCTCCTGACAATGCTCTAGTATCCACTTTGGCGACCGTGACAGCCATCATTCTTAGACGTAGGAAGAACCTCAACTATCATCTTCAGGAGACAAATGCTCACGATTGTTTTCACCTCGTTCTAATGCAATGATCATTTCTTCATTTTAATCAGTCAACGACGTAAATGTACCGACTGCCGTCAGTAGTCATCACCTATGCAGAAAGTCTGCATCCATAATTAACTTACACACTCTGTCTGTCTTCAGTATTTGACGGCTACGAGTTGTTGCTTGTAGGGAGGTGTTTCACGTGTCACAAATTGTCACTTTGCTTTGTCTACTAGCTAACTACCTAGTAGGGGTAAGTCACATTAGCTCAAACGGTCACTGCCACCATCATCCGCCGACCTGCTTTTTGTTGTGGTTTTATCGTCATCTCACAATCCATCTCATTGTTCATGATGGCGATCTTCCTGACGCGGCTTGGATCGGATGAGTAAACGAGACTCATACCTCTTCATAGCTTGAAGACGAGATAATCTGCGTGGGAGAATTTTTAAAACATCAGCCAGACACCACCAGCCGCCAACTCAAGAGACGACACTTGCAAGAGTAACAAGCCAAACACACTAGAAGAGACAGTGAAACTTTTCTTTTATGGAGGCCAAGTTGACTAATGCCAGAGTGTTGGCTATTGTTGCGGCGCGTCTGTGGAATTTAATTATTTCCGATGGCAATGACTTTGAAGACATATGCACTCAGGGGGGTACTTTGCCTGGGGGGTGACTATGAGTTAACATTATTTTTAATTATGTGTTTTCATTAATAAAAGGTTTTCAAAATGTCACCCCGCTGAAGAATGAATTACGAGTTTGTGCTGTGATTTAAACTTTCGGATTAGTTCATCCATCTAATAGAGATATGAAACTTTGACTAATTGAACGCGTATAAAACCTTTTATTTAGTTGAAAACATAAATTAAATGTTCGCTTAAATGTTCGTTTTCAAAACTTATTTTCTCGTGCGATAGAGTCAATCCACCGAGAGTAGAGGATAAGCAATATGACGATCGATGGAAGGTTACAAAGATTTGTCAGATGTTATTGTTTGAATTTTCGCGTGATTAGATATGATCTAAACAAGATATTTAAAAGACAACCATGAAAACAATACACTACCTACTACCTATTTAATAACTACTATCTTTACACCATAAATTCGAATCCACAAAAAATCGCAATCGCTAACCATAATTAAACGAGGTTTTGCAATAGCAACATAATATACGAAAACCTTTGACATAACTTAATAACGTGATTCTCACGCCCTCACCTAAAAGGGAAAACAGCTTTTAGTCAATAGATATCACGGTATTTTCGGTCAATCCAAATAAGCCAACAACAATCGTGCCCGCCGTCGCAAAACTGCTGAAGATAGGCGAAATTTTTTGTGATATTTCACAACAAAATTGACGACACTAATTGCAGTTTTGCAACCAACTTGTTGACAATTACTACGATGAGACACCTATTCGCATGCTACTAGGGGAGACGAGGCTGATTTTATGCAATATACAAACGGCTTGGGCAATTCTTAAACGATGAGCCAACGCTTCATATTTTGATGGAACATTTTATTGGTCAAGGACATTACTTGAAATTAGACAACTTTGAATTCAAACATGAGCAATAGTTTGAACTTGTTTAAAGTTATGTTGTTTATTGACATAATAAACTAAATGAATTCTGACTGGTCAACGTATCGTTCTGTCCTGAAAATAATTATTGACAATTAGAAAAAAATGTTTTTTTTTTCTTTTCAAACTCAATTTATCATATTTCAGAATAGTTTCCATGGTATTGACTGTTCCAGAAATTATAAGCACACCTAATGTTAACGGTCACTTTGAATCGATTTTTTTTTTTCGAATTCTACTGGCTGCGTCCTTTTGTTTACACATTTCTGTACAAGGTAACACCAAAAAAACATTTAGTTTGTGATTAAATTTCAAAATGCGTGGTCTTAGTCCGGAGAAAAGAAAAAGTATCGTGCACAAGTGATGGACTGTGAGTGGAATTTCATTCAGAAAATTGAGAATTGAGAATGTGAGCGTCGGAGCGGCACGGATAGCTATTAAAAAATATGGTGAACATTGTACATTCGAAGATGAACCGAGGAGTGGTCGAAAATCTGGTCCTGTAAGTTCTGCTATCGACAAATTGGACTATAAAACTCTTCCTTGGCCACAATTCTTCACTGTATGGAACGACAAGGATATCCCCGAAAAGTAGAAGGCCATTTTCACCGAAAAATTTGGCAAGAAGGTTGTGGTATGTCAGACAATTTGCGAGTAAGGCAAAATATCTAGCCCGTACGTCACATCGGAAACAATGAACACCCAGAACTATTTAAAAGAATACCTCCAGAAGCGTTTATTGCCGATGATCAGCAGTTTATCATTAGGCTAAAGACACACTAGGGTGGTACAAAAGCCAGAACGTCTGCTTTGTGCCAAAAACATGAATCCGCAAATTGCCCCGAGGCACGGCCAATCGAGACTATTTGGGCTTTGACCAAAGCAAAGCTACAAAAATACATAAAACCAGCTGATGACATCGGAAAATTTAAAAAAGATAGGTCAAAAGTATAGACACTATAATTTCATATAGTCTGGCAAAGAGAATGACGGGAGCCAATCGAACTGTCATTCGCGCGGAGCCAATCGAGCATTCAACGATAATGTTCAAGCTCTTCATAATTCTCTCCAGTTGCAAAATAAAAAATAGTTTCTGAAATTCGTTAATAACATGCTATTTTTATCACTTCAACTAGAAATCGTTTTATATGATGAATTATAGGTTAAAAAATAGTTAAAAAAATAATGCTAAATAACTTTAGTTTATGTTAACAAAATTCCAGAAAAGCTTTGTGAATCACAATACTTCAACCATGATTTTCCAAAATTAAGAAAGTTTGCTCGATTGGCTCCCGCAAATGACAATTCGATTGGCTCCCGTCATTTTCTTTGCCAAACTATATGAAATTATAGTGTCTATAGTCAAAAGTGGTGAAAGTGATGGATATGTAACTGAGCAGAAGCTTATTAGTCATGTTCGAGGGACAGTGCGAAGTCTGGCTTATGATTATTTTAATTTATTTGAATTTAATATACCAATATTTTTATTTATTGTTTTGAAAGTGTACTTATAATTTCTGGAACAGCCTATATCATATATGGTTTTCAAACTTTTTCCACTCACCGCCCCTTTTTGCTAATTTTTTTAGCTCAACGCCCTCTTTAAATAAAAACTTTAAATTACAAATCGCTGATTGGAATCTTTGAACTAGAATCCATAGCCAGCCGAGGTTCATAGAGTACTCTGAGGGTGGGTATCTTCAGAAAAGAGCAATAAACTATATAAAATGCTTGCAAAATTTGATAGAATTTAATTTAATTCGATCTAATACGTTTTAATTTTTGATCAACATCTTTGCAGCAGAAGAACTTTTTAAACTTTTCGAAATTCACGTTTCAATTTCTGAATTTTGTAAAAAAAAATGCTACTTTCAAATAAAATCCATTATTGTAGAAGTGAAATAACGACAAGTCTCAACTTGATAAAAAAAATATGACAACAAATAAAATAAGAGGAATGAAAAAAAATCAAAATGATTTGAAAAAGGTTATCAACACTGAAATCGGTTTGAATTTACATCTGTGCTCCATTCGCCCGAAAGAACGCTACACAAGCTAAAACTATTTTAATTCAATTCATAATTCAGTTTGAATTTAATTTTTTTAATTGTTAATCAATTTTTGAGACATTTTTAAGATCACAACAACTAACTTGAATTTTGGTAAAAAAGATGCTTTAACAATTGAATTCAGCATAATTACTGCATTCACGGGTCTCAAAATCAACATAGATTTCAATAACCAACTTATTTTAAAGGTTTAACCAGGGCAATTCTCACAATTTAATTTTTTTATCGATTGAACTAAAAATGAAAATCTCGAAACTTTAAACTATGTGGAAAAAAGTCAGAATTCTGTAAAAAAAATTTCAAAATCTATGATCAAATCTGTGACGGCTTTTTAAACATATTTTTAAGGAAGCATTTTTAGTCCAGCAAATTTTTTTAGACAATACATTGCATAAAATGAGCATTGACAAGCATTGGCATTCAAAATTTACGCTTATTTCTATACATATTTTAGTCTCAAATCTTATTATAATTTAGTGTTTAGTGCTGCAATGTCTTTACATTGTTGTGCATTTAATTTAAACATTGTCATTTAAATTCCACGTTGATTCGAAACTTGTAAAATGTGAATTTTATTATGCCTTACCGCCCCCCCTCAGCCCTTCCAACGCCCCCAAATTTCAAATTATGATTATTCGGATTTAAACGTTGGACTGACTTGTGTAAGGTTCAACTATCGAGCACATATATTTTTCAGTAAGATAGCCTCAGATTAGTTTAAAATGATTTTGAATAACTTTTTGTTTTCATAGGAAATTTCTCTTATTTTTTAAATTTTTATGGAAGTGTTAGATTACAGATATTTTTCTTGACTCTAATCTAACAAATTCAGCTTCAAGGTGGCAAACAAATGGATAAAAAACTTTAAAAAAAATGCTCCATTTTACTCCTTCGACAGATATTTAACTTTCAATGTGTGTTGAGCTTCAACTTCAATTTACGAAAATCCTCAGAATTACTGGAGTGAACTCTAACAAAAAAAAAGTCATATTTTGCCAGTGTCCTTATTTTGTCTTTTTTAAATGGATCATAGTTAATAAATAAAAAAAAATAAAAGGAAAACATTAACCCTAACAAGAGTTGCCTTGCGCTTAAGCTTACCAGATTGCCCGGACTTGTCCGGCTGCTTGATACAACATTTGGGAAAAGTCCGAAATCCCCCAGAATTTTATCATAAATTCCTCGGATATTGCCAAGGTTTATTCACTTCATTTGCAAAATCAAACAAAAAACTCAATCGAGTCATTACTCATTACCATTTTTCATTTTTCGTCAAAAAAAAGAATTTTATTGAGCAAGTTTTATCAACATAATTATGAGTTGTTTGTGAAGCCTTAAAAGATATTTAAATCTGCTGATGTGTTTCAATAAACAAATATTGGTTTAAGCATTTTTTTTAATTAATTTTTATTAAATTGTTTGGTTTCGCCCTGATTGGTCGAAAATAGCCTGGGTGCCAGTTCAAAGCGTATACCAACTAATTCAAGAAATCACATATTACTTGTACTTATTTTTGTACCAAATATTAGCAAACAATTTTTTAAACAAGGCCGTACAAAATGTCAATTTTTTGGTGGTTCGAGATCATGGCCCTAGGAACGGGGTGGGAGGATTTTTGTGTTTAAATATGATTCTGAATGTCTCACATGGGTTAAACAAACGGTAAAATGATAAAGTAAAGTTCCATACTTTCAATCTTTCGACAAAGTAATAAATATTTACACAAACCATAATTTTTATGAGGCACATATCTAAAAATTTTTGATTATGAATAGAATTTTTGTTTTGTACTATTATAAGATAAATTCCAACTTTCACGGATTCAAAACTTTATTTTATCAATACCAAAGTTTTCCAATTTTTTCATGTCCAAAAAAAATTTCATCATGAAAAAGGCGAAATATTGCAAAAAGTAGTATTTTTACTGTCTTTGGTTTTTAATTTGAATGTCCTTAGTAGTGTAAAGGGTTTGTATCAATCAGTTTTTATAATTCTATGTATCTATTGAAGTTCACTTACACAAAGAACAAATTTTTTAATTATTATTTTCACACCTTTGATTAAACGAAAAGTTTACCTTTTTCAAAATGTGTGAATTTGAAATCAGTGAGTTGTGCACCAAGGTTGCCGAAAGCAGAGAAAAATCTGCAATTTCACAGAATTTTGTGTGAAATTTCATCACTAAACCTGTGTCACAGAACATAGAATTTTGAGAAAATTCACAGATTCCACAGAATTTTTGAACTTTTAATGAATTTTCAAAATCATAAGTTTTTTGGTCACCTTTTTTTAGATTTTTTACTTTGAATTGGAAAAAAGTTTGAAAAGAATGGTAGTTTTAAATGATTTTACCCAACTAAAATGAAAAAAGACCCAATTTATCATCAATTTTCAATTAAATTAAAGACATAACATCACAGAAAACCATCACAGAATTGCACAGAATGCTTCAGATTTGCAATTTTAGAGCGGCTAACCAAGCACAAATAACGCAGGGCACAACAAAGGTTGACGAAAAAAATTATGTGATTTTGAAAAAAAAATCTGACTCTCCGTGATTTTACCCAAAAATTCTGTGATAGTTTTCTGTGATGCTATTTCCTTTAATTTTATTGAAAATTCATGATAAATTGGGTCTTTTTAACATTTTAGCTGCGAAAAATCAATTTACATTACCAACCTTATCGTACTTTTCTTATTCAAAGGACGACATCTAAATTTTTTATTGGCCAAAAAAATTATTATTTTGGAAATCCATTTAAACTCAAAAATTCTTTAGAATTCTGTATTCTGTGACACAAATTCTGTGCTGAAAATTTGCTCAAAATTCTGTAGAATTACAGATTTTTCTGTGATTTCGGCAACCCTGATTCTAATGCTAATTTCGAGGAATGGAAAAATCTTAATTGTTCTTTTAATTCTGTCGGCTATTCAAATTCTATAGAATTAATTTGTAATTTGAATCATTCCTTCGAACGTAATTGAGATTCTGCTTTTAAATATGGGAGAGTGGGGAATTATGGGCCACTTTTTTTCATTGTTCCATAACTTCCTTATTATAAAAGATAAAATAAAAATAAAAAATGTTATGGTTTTCTACATTTTTAAGGTATCATAAAATTTTTTTTTTTAAATTTTTAATAAGTTTTTTTCCCCAAATTCTGACTGTTTGCAAAAAAGCAATATTTTTTGGATTTTGAAAAATGGTGGGGGATCGTGAGCCACCAAATCCAAATTGATCAAATAACATGCAAAGTTTATGAGTTGACCCAAAACTGTGATTTCCTAATTCATTTCGTTATTTTAAAGCAATTTCAGATGATGAAATACAAAAGAGAGCTGTGTATGATCTCATAGTTTAAAAAAACTGGCCCGCGAACGTTTTGGCAAAATTTCTTATATAGGATGGACAAAATATTTTTCATAACTCTTCATTTGGCATAAGAAAACTTTACAGAAAGGTAAAATGTATTTTAAGTTCTGAATGTGTAGAAAAACATAAAAATATAGGTGATTCAAGATGTGTGGCCCACGATTCCCCACAAGCTATGATTTGCAAATTGGTTGCGTTTGTGTGACTTATTGATGTTTCATCAAAAATTCCTTTTCCACGTGAAAGATCATAACAAAACTAAGATCATAAGCGTATGAGCATATTTTTGATATGCACTTTAGGTTCCCCATCGATGAAATCAGCGGGTGGTTTTTAATTATGTAATTAAATTTTTCTAACTTTTTTTTAGCTTGATAAATAAAAGAAGCATATGATGCGTATTTCAGTCAACAATACATAGGAATATATGCTCGCGCATAGCGACGACGATGACAGTTGGTTTGAGAATTTTATCTCAACACACATCTGAGATATTAAAGGTGGCCCATGGTTTCCCCATGGCCCATCATACCCCACTCTCCCCTACTTTTTTTTCGGGGAGTTTTTTCAGCTTGCAGTCTTATTTTTAGCAAAAACGACGTATTGATTTACGTTTCCAACGTTTCGATCCTTATTGGATCTTCTTCAGGGACGAAAAGATGCCGTTTTCTTGTGAGTGTCGACTCGGCTGGTCGTGTTCAGCTGTCTTTTGATTGCGTACAGATGTTTGCGGATAAAAATCCGTCTGTCTAATGATTTTGGCATTAATTTTCCACAGCATCGAACTTTTAGCACAGTCTTCACTTTTCACTTATTTTGTTGTCACTATTTTCATGGTTCACTAGTACAATTCTTAAGGAGAATTTTGATTTTTATTTTTACTTCGACTTTTTCAACTTTATTGTGTGATTAAATATTCAACCAGGATTGATCTCTTGAGTTTGTATAAATAATATGCAGTTTTACTTTGAATTTTATTAAGCAGAAACGTAGCTTGGTTTTAAAATAAATAAACTAAATAGGTTTTTTTACAAACTGCTAAAGATATTTCTTTAACTAAAATGAAAACAAAATTAGGGCCTCCTGGACAAATTGCCCGGGGCCCCAGACGGCTTATTTCGTATATGCTTCCTTTGCAAATTCAAAGAAAAATTTAATTTGACTGATCAGAATTACCTATATGAGGCCCTTGAAGCCAAAGTGGTATAAGTGCATTAAAGCTTATCACGAGAAAACACACTTTTCTATACACTTTTTTTCAAAACTTGTATTGTTCTTTTGAACTTAAAGTTATGCAAATAAAATTCTAAAAATCTAAAAAATCAAATGAAATATGAAAAATCGTTTTGCATTTTAAACTCAAAATCTATCATTTTTGCACTTATACCCAAGGTTGCCGAGAAAAATTCTGTGTTTTGACAAAAAAAAAATTCTGACTTTCTGTGATTTTAACCAAACATTCTGTGACGGTTTTCTGTGATGCTTTTCCATTAATTTCATTCAAAAATCATGTCAAATTGCGTCGTTTTTACAATTTACTTAAGAAAAATCAATTTATATTACCAATTTTTTCATATTTTTCCGATTCAAAGACAATCATCCAAAATGTATATTGACATAAGAAATGAAATTTCGAAATAACGTCCAAAATTTTAAAATTCTGTGAAATCTGTGAATGTTGCTAAAATTCTGTGTTCTGTGACACAGATTCTGTGATGAAAATTGGCTTAAAATTCTGTGAAATCATAGATTTTTCTGTGATTTCGGCAACCTTGCTTATACCCCCTTTGGCTCTGAAGCCTTCATATGTATTATGCATCAATTTTATAGAGATAATTTTATCCAAATAAATATGCAAGTTTTATTTTAGAGTCCTTAAATATGATTTAAAACTGGCTGATGTGTTTCGACAGAAAAAAAAAATTACAAGTTTTTTTTTCTTCTTAACTACTTTTGAAGAACTCTCAAATTTGCCTGGATATTGCCCAGATTTTGAGTTGTAGACTTTGAAATCGAATGCCTGGATTTTGCAGGTTTTGAGATAGAATAGATCAGATTTGCCCAGCCCGGATAAGTGCGGAAAAAATTTGGCGAGCTTAGATGAGTAGATTAAGTCGATTCGGGATCTTTTTTTAATTCATCAAACCCTAAGGCCGGTTTGGTTCAAAACTCATTCATGATTTTTTGAAAAAAAAAAAAAAGTAACTTTTACATGAGTAAATTTGAAATATAAAGTTTGTATGGGGAAAATTGAACATTTTGTTATGGAAAATCAACATCAAGACCGTAATCAACCGTCACCAAAGTAATTAAAGTGTTCGGGGAAAGTTTTCGACAACTAGAAAGCCTGGATCTGGGGGAAATCGAAATTCGAGAGCCGGAATGACAAACATAAGAGTGGCTAGCGTTTTCAAGCATGTTGGAGACATGCTGTGACTCCAAATCACAACTATAAGCAAAATCTTACGACAAAAACAAGATCTCGGAAGCTGTATACGACATTGTCGACAAAGTTTGTTTGCGAGGTAATGGACGATGAAACCTACGCCAAGGCAGACTTCTGACAGCTTCCTGGACAGGAGTTTTATACAGCAACCAGAAGGAGAAAGGTGGAAGATGTTTTCAAGCATATTAAACTATCAAAGTTTTCCACGAAATATCTCGTTTTCGCTAACCAGGAAATTTACGTGAAAGGGTTTCATCAAAAGTGTTTGCTGTTTTTCCTGAGGCCTTGGAGTGGTATGCTGCTAACAACATTCAGGTTGTGCCCAAGGATAAGAACCCTCCTAACACACCAGAACTTCGCCCAATCGTAAAATATTGGACGATAGTTAAGCAGAATTTTTAGAAGACCCATAATACTGTTAACAGCGAGAAGAAGTTTAAAGCAAACTGGCGTTCTGCTGCGAAGAAAGTGGATAAGGTGACTATACAAAATCTGATGGCGGACGTCAAACGAAAGTCTCGCATATTTGGACCAGGTCGACCGGAATCTTAACTGAGTATTTTTTCCGTATTCAACTTGAAAAAAGAAAAATAGTTTTATTTTTCTAATAAACCAATAATCGATTTACACGCAATTTAATTTAACCACTTTTAGATCCGAAGACCGTTTACCTTGATTTTGAAATATTTAGGCTAAAACAAGCCTCAATGTCTGTCTTTTATTAGGCTAAGGAGTTTCACAATCGATTAAGCTTGAATAGAACATTTAAATTGACGGACAAGAAACACGGAACTCTAATGGTGCAAAGCAGAACAAATTCCAAAACTGCTTTGGCTGCTTTGGCTCATCATCTTCAAAGTCGATGATGCAAAACCATTTTTCAAGCTTAAAACCTTTAACCAAACGTCAGAACCGGAATCTAATCGGATGCACGTACGTGCAATTGAAATATGCATGGAGGTTCTACCTACTTGAAATTTTATTAAACGTATCCTCAAGCCATTTGGTTTCACATTTAGCAGAATCAATTAGTTTCGGAAACGTTCGCCAGCCGCCCATCATCATCATCATCATCATTGGTGACGTTCCGTTGGATTCTTGAGACTAGCAACGTTCTAGGTTCGTCTTTGGGTATAGGTACGCATGCACCTAAGTACTTATCGTAGTGAGTTTGCGACTTCAATTTCGCGACATAACCACTGTCCCTCTCAAATCCGCACACCTCCAATTACGTGTGGAAAAAACAAGTTTTACCACTAATTTCGATCGGAACGGTACTTTCGGATGTTTAAGGACGGCGGCAGCGGTATCTAGAACCCAAATTAACCGAGTGAGGGTCAAACGTTTCGAAACCTTAACGTAACCGGACACTTCCCATCGGATCCGTTCTTCGGTCAACTGGTTGCCTTTTTGGCCACAAACTTCCATCGCACCTAAAGTGTATGTTAATTATTAGCTAAGTTATTTGACTCCGACAGTATACCAACAAACGGTATCCGATTCGAGGGGGTTCGTTTGGTCCAAAAACGATTATGTCACTCACATGCAGTCTCAGTCCCAGTTTAAACAAATTGTGTGTGAGTGTGTTTTTTTTCTCGATTTTACTGCAAAGACATTTTCAAGCAAACGATCTAACTAGTAAAACGAATGGCAACTGATGGACGTCTTAAACTTCTACCGGCCAGTCCGGATAATTGTAGCCATCTTTCTGAAGCTGAACACGCGTACACAGTAATAATTACCAATTGAAGACTAGAAAATGGTCTCGCTCATATAACTAACCAGTCGGAGTAGTGGAAGCCTTTAGGAGATTTATGGCCAATTGCTAGTTGTAAACAACTTATAGAATATGAACAAGTACTTGCATGTGAGTTATAGATTCACTGAATTGATCTTCAGCAGCATGTGATTTGTGTTCGATTACGAAATTCGATTACAAGATGCATAGGAGCTCTTTGTTCAAAACACTCTTAACTCGAACGATTTGACATTTTAACTTTCCTAAGCATTCTGTCAACATTGACAATTTTGACCATTTTAACAATTTCGACAATTTTGACAATTTTGAAAATTTTGACAATTTTGACAATTTTTACAATTTTGACAATTTTGACAATTTTGAAAATTTTGACAATTTTAACAATTTTGACAAATTTGAAAATTTTGAAAATTTTGAGAATTTTGAAAATTTTGACAATTTTGAAAATTTTGAGAATTTTGAAAATTTGTCAATTTTGACAATTTTGACAATTTTGAGAATTTTGACAATTTTGACAATTTTGACAATATTGACAATTTTGAAAAGTTTGACAATTTTGACAATTTTGACGATTTTGACAATATTGACAATTTTGACAATTTTGACAATTTTGACAATTTTGACAATTTTGACAATTTTGACAATTTTGACAATTTTGACAATTTTGACACTTTGACAATTTTGCCAATTTTGCCAATTTTGACAACTTTGACAATTTTTACAATTTGTGACAATTTTTTGCAGTTTTGACAATTTTGACAAATTTGACAAATTTGACAATTTTGACAATTCTGGCAATTGTGACAATTTTGACAATTTAGACAATTTTGATAGTTTTGAAAACTTTGACAAATTTGACAATTTTTTTTCATCTTTTACAATTGATGATATTAATACATTCTTTAAATGGCCTGCTGGCCTGTTCTCGTGGCAGCGTGGCTATCATTTCTAAAAGTCAGTTTTAAAAACTGATATCAGGACTAATTTTTTTTCATTAGGTTATTTGAATGTTTGAGTAAGTAAATAAAACAAATAAGTAGTAGGACTGGGGTAAGTACCGCCATGAATCGAACAAAAACAAAAACATAGATGAGTTGAGTTGATTGGGGGAATAAAGTTGGATGCAGAGAAACCGGCAGCACCACGTGGAGGGCAGCGGAGTATCTAAATAAGACACTGGTGGTCAAGATAGGTACATGAATAGGTATAAAATTGGTAGATAAAAGTGTATTACATTCGAAAGAGCCGTGTAAACGCAGGGTCAAAAACAGTTCGAATTTTCGAACGATATGTATGTGATTTGAAACAAAATTACAATTTAAGCAAACAAGTAATCAGTCGCATTCTTTGGAATAACTTGTGTGGCAATAAGTAAAATGTATGTTCAAAAGCTTTCAATATTCTGACTAAGAGACAGTTTTTCTTTGGAAATTTATCAGTAATTCAGCAAAATATTTGAATTTTTGGAAGCATTTTTTCAAATGTAGTTGTTAAAATATACCTAAAATATGGCTGGTAAAACTTGAAATGAATGATCATTTATTCTAGATCCTTCAACTATAGGGAATTTGGCGAAATTTTCACTCGTTAAAATATCCACAACTAAAATATTTTTCCATCCGCATAAGCGCTCATTACATTGCACAGGGGTCCAGAACGGGAATTTAGTGAAACAAAATTAAAATAACCCAGAAACAGATTTAGACAAAAGGACGTTTTCAGCATTCGTTAGTTATAAGGCTTTTTCTATCAAAAAGATGTATTTTTCAAACCTTAATATCCCGAATTGGCGCAGACAAAAAAAATAACAAGGACAGCGTTGTGCAGTTCAAATATAAATCTATTATTTCTGAAATTTTCCCAGATGCGTTTTTTATGACTCGAGAATAAAAACCGAAGTTTGATAATTTTCAGTACAAAATAACACATTTCTTAAAGGAATGTCCTCTAATTTTTCATGAAAAGGCGCATTTTCATCGTACAATGAATAGCTAATGCAATAAAATAATTAAATAAGCGAATGAGCCCCATTTATTACCATCTTGATCAAATTTATATCATTATTGTTAAATTAAATTTCAATAAATTTCATTTTCCTTGGAAATACATTTCAACAGTTTATAACAGTGTAAACTTAAAATTAGATTTCAATTGCCAGCGGCTATAAATAAGTGGAAAGAACTCAAGTCAGCTATGCCAATGGTTTAAGTTTACACTGTTATAAACATGGTTGAAATTTTTTCAAGGAAAATAACCTTTTATGAAATTTAATTTAACAGTAATGGTATTAGTCTGACCAAAATTATACCAAATGGAGTTTATTCGCTTATTTGACTATTTTATTGAATTTAGCTTTTAATTGTACGTTGCGACTTTCCACTTAAAATTAGAGGACCTTCCTTTGAAGGGTCAGTCTCATGTGTTATTTTGTATTGAAAATTAACAAATTTTGGTTTTTTTTTTCTCAAATAAAAAAAAACAACGCATCTGGGAAAATTCCAGAAATAAAAGATTTATATTTGAACTAAACAACGCTGTCTTTGTTGATTTTTTTTTTGTTTGCCCCAATCTGAGATATGAAAGTTTGAAAAATACATCTCTGTGATAGAAAAAGCCTTATAACTAACGAATGCTTCAAGATTGACATTTGCTGTCTAAGAAGAAAAGGTGCACATTTTAATTTTATTAAAGTTCTTAGAACACACCGCTTATAAATAAATTCATTCATTAGAGCTAGAGCTGAAAAATTGTTTTTTTAGACACGCTCTAACATTTCTACATTGAACAAATCATAGTGCGCTTCTTGATCGTCATATGAATTTTATGTCATCAAAAAAGTTGCTTTAAAAGGTATTGACTGCAACTTTGTAGAAAACAATTTTACTCTATCTTTTTTATTAAAAAAGTTTGTGAGTTAAACTCAGGGAAAAAATGACACGTCTTTATATCTGAAAATGTATAATTAAAGCGCATTATTAGTTAAGCATCTTTGCTGAAGACACTTTTTGTTTAAGTCTTATAGTTTCTGCGTTATATGATTTTATTTGATTCACAAAAAATTCTAACCAAATCTAACTCAAAAAGAAAATGTATAAAGTCTGAAAAAATACATGTGTTTTAAAGCCGTGAAAATGAACCCAATTTTCATTTTTGGTGAAGATCTGAAGAAACCCGGCGCAACCCGTCAGATAATAAGTAAAATGCATGAAATGCAAGAAACAAGGTAGTAGTAGGTAGATTCTGTTATGAAATTTGCTCGAAATTCTTTAAAACTGAAGATTTTTCTGCGATTTTGGCAACCTTGGATAGACCGTTTAAGTTTTGCTTGAGATGTTTGACGGGAATTTTAATTGCTTGGTGAGCATCATAACATCAAAAGATGTATGCTTAGAGTTAAGGAAAAAAGATCTCTTCAAAGAAACTTGAAGTTTCACTGATCTTCAAAATGGAGAAAAGAAATCGATTATTGTTCTTTTCCATCATATCTGAATAATATGGACAAAAACATACGATTCTCCCCTACCTTCTTCCGTGGACAAGCTTAAACATTTTTCAAAACCCTACTTCCCCTGCCCTGATTTTCACGTGAACAAATTGGAAATCTATTACAGTTGGAAAACACTTTTTTTTTGTTGTTGAAATGATTGAAAACAATTTAAAAAAAAATAAAGATTTTTTTTAAATTATTATTTTTATCACTTGCTTCCATGGGTGTTCACATTGGTTTGTCACGCCCATTTAGTAGAAGAAAGTGATGACACTTGTTCGCTGAGTTGCATATTCTTCAGTCATACGTCGTTACGAAATAACCTTCAGTAAAGCTCAAATATTTACAAAAATGTGAGTCAAATTTAGCCCCAACCTAAAACTGGATTACGTGAGATAGTAACTTAAATTTGCTCGAGAAAAATTAACAAGAATTGACGGCTTTAGCGGATCCCGAGCATAAATCTCGACTACAAATTTGAAGTAAAAATTTGTAGTAAAAATGTTATTGTTATGTATACATTTTTTTTAATTAGATCTATTTTTTTTTCTTGAATACAATAAATTTCTGGACTTTAGAGAAGAAAAAAAACTTTCGAAAACATTTATTATTTAAGCATGTCCACGAGGACATAACTCTAACCCCTATAGGGGGAAGTGTTCCTATATGCGCATATTGGGTAATATGCGCATACAGCCGATTGACAATATGGCTGGAGATTCATCATATCTAATTAGTGCAGTTTGAGGGTAATACGCTTTTAACACATGGCATAAAAAAATTAAATTATTATATAAAGTCGAAAAAATTTAAAAATTCAAACAAGATTTTTGTCAGTTTTGTTATAATATATTGAACTTTAATTATTGTGCATACAGATTCTGTGAACAAAAATTTTAGTGGTTTTTCTTTCTTATTCATCTGGAAATCGGAAATTCAGCAAATCGAAGCTTTTGGCAAAGTTGTAAATGATAAGATATTGGAATAAGAGACAGGTTCTGAATGCCCATATCAAGGCAGGTTAAATGCCTATATCAAGAAAAATAGATTAGTCTTATAATTTTTTTACTTTTTATCATTTAAACATGAAATCTACGCTCAAATCACAATCTTACTGCGAAAAAAGAAGAACTTCCTACTGATCCGATAAAAATACAATATGAACAAAAGATTACCCTGAAATATGGCCATATGGCATACTTAACTATGTTTCGTGCAAAAGAACTAGTGATGTAAAAAATTTCACCAAAATTTCGGCCTTGACGTATGCTTAACATCCTTTTCTACCATTTTCAATTAAATAATATCAAAATATTGCAAATGGTAATGAAATATAGCTAAAAACATAAATATGCGCATTTAGCCCGTCAGTTTCGGAAATCGGCTATTTTGACTTCTTTTATTATAAAATTATTTTCACAAAAACTGTAAGAGATTTTAACAGAAAAATTTCACTAACGTATATAAAACAGATGTCCGCTCATGTGCATATAGTTTTCAGACTCCTATCTTTTGGAGTATAGGATAAAATGAGTGCTTTCCTTAATATGCGCATATAGCCTTCCTCTCCCCTACCCCCTTTGTGGACAGGCGTGCACATTTCCAATCCCCCTCTTCCCTTAAGTTGTCCACATGATATTTGACCGAATCTTACTTGTTTATAAGCTTGTTAGCTTGTGCTGTTGTAATTTTAATATTTTTTTTTTCTTCTCACATGCCGAAATCGGACACGAATGCCAAAAAGTTGGTAAAATGTCCCAAATTAAATTAATCAATCAACATGCCGAAATGATGATTTTTAAATATCAGGTGCTTGGAGCTGAATTGTATAAAAGCAGATTTAGAGAAAACACGCTTTTAAGTTGTTGTGTTTGGCCATGTTCCATATATTTTTCGTAGCTTTGAATTTTCCCTTCGAACGTAAAGATATGGAAATAAAATTCTAAAAATCTGAAAAAAAAATTTTTTTGAGGAATTTTTTGGCATCATTAACTTAAAATCAACCATTTTGTCACTTATACCGCTTTGGTTCTGAGGGCCCCATATAGAATATGAATCTAGTTGAGGTTTGTAATGTAAAACCCACGTGAAATAATTTTTTGAAAAGTATCACTCTAACTTAAGTTATCTGGAATCTCTAGAGTCAGCATTATAGAAATTTTCTGCATTTATGAAGGCTTAGCAAATCATGGTTAATTTTATTCAAAACTTGGCAAAATCTGGGCATTTGAATTGAATTTTTTCAACCATAAATCTGGACAAATCTAAGTAGAATCCAATGAGAATAAAATTCAGAGAAAGTGAAGAAAACTTCTCACTTATTTCAACAAAACACGCCAGCAGCGTTCAAATTGTTTTTCAAACTCCAAAAATAAATCAGTTTAGAAAACGTGCCCAACTCGAGTTATCTGTAGGGGAGATACCCCACATGGGCCACTTTTTTCTTTATTAACTTCTTTATTATGAAAGATAAAAGAAATATTAATGGAAAGATTTTTTACATTTTTAAGGTATCATTAGGCCATTTTTTATTATTTAAACAAATTAATATCCCCGAGTTATGTTTCAAAAAAAAGTAATTATTTTAGGATTTTGAAAAATTGTAGGGAATCGTGGGCCACCAAATCCAAATTGGTCAAATAATGTGCAAAGTTTATGAGTTGACCCAAAATTGAAATTTCATAATTCATAATTTATTGTAAAGCAATTTCTGATGAGGACAAAAAAAGAGAGTTGTGTATGATCGAATAATTCCTATAACATGGGTCGCGAACGATTCAGCAAAATTCCGACAAAATATTTCTTATAACTGTTCATTTGGCATAAGAAAACTGTAAAGATACGAAAAACGTATTTCAAGTTCTGAATGTGTATCAAATATAAAAATTTAACTGGCCCACGATTTTCCCACAAGCTATGATTTACAAACTGCTTGCGTTAGTGTGACTTATTGATTTTTCATCAAAAATTCCTTTTCCACGTGAAAGAATTTGACATAACTAAGATCATGAGCATACTTTTGTTATGAACTTTAGGTTTCCCATCGATGCAATTAGCGGATGCTTGTTTAATTTATTGTATGTATTTTTTTCTTTAATTTGTTTAAGATTCATAATTGAAAGAAGCATTTGATGCTCAACAACATATAGGAAAATATGCTTACGCAAAGCGACGAGGATGACAGTTGGATTGAGATTTATATCTCAACACACATCTGAGATATTCAATGTGGCCAACGTTATCCCACTCTCCTCTATGTTTTAATAAGGTCGGAACAAATATAAATTCTTCTTTTGCCACCCCTTCCCCATCGATTTTTTAAAATAAAAAATACTTAAAGGGGGGGATAAACAAATTTTGAAGATTTTTTCGTCGAATTTATCAAAAATTGCAACAATTACAAGAACGAAAGACAATCCTTGAAAGATGGGAATTTTATCACTTTTTAACATTCTACATTTTTGCATATTTTCGTTCTTAAATAGCTCAATATTCCGTATTTTTAATATGGATTTAACGGCGACTGAAAAATCATTTTCTAAGCGTTGTCGAAATTTGAAAAAAAATACAATAGCTAACATACTGGGTTGAGAATTCACCATATTTACCTGGAATGTTTTATGTTGCTTTGTTAACTAAAAAAATATAACCCTAGCTAATGATCAACGTTAACAGGATATAAATTTTTCTAAAAGATGTAGATTTATTGAAACTTTCGTAAACCTAGGATGAGAAACTAGATTAGTGTATTTTTTTAGGTTTGTGTTTGTATTTCATTTTTTTGTTTGTTATTTTTTGTTTTTGTTATTTTGTTATTTTTAGGTTTGTGTTTGTATTTCATTTTTTTTTTTGTTATTTTTTGTACAAAGGAGGACGTGGAAGACCTCTAAGGTTAAAGCGTCAATCAACTAAAAAAAACTAACATAGTAACGAAATTTAAATTAAATTAAATTAAATTCATTGCTAAATTTATCACATTTGAGTTATTTGATAGAGTGCTACTTCTAAAAGTAGCGGATTCGCGACAAACGAAAAAACGAGAATCTTGTATTTGGTCCGTAATGCGTTGACGTAAATTTTTTTAAAGAGTTTGTAATAAAAATTCAAAAATTTTATGCGAGTAATATCTGCATAACATTTTGAAATTTTCTACACATTACATTTTTAAACTGTGACCCAGAGATGGGTCTTGACTCAAACATTCAGTCAGCGAAACTTTTTTTGTAGAGAAATGAATCCAACTTAGATGAAATTTCAGGGACTAGATAAGAGAAAATCGATATTGAAAAACATGCGAAAAAAAACACATTACAAAAAAAAAACAATTTTATTGTGTTTTGCACTGTGCACTGTGAACACTTCTCATTGACGATATTGTTATGAAAGTGTAACCGCATAATGAAATAGTTTACATAACATTGCGCAATTCTAGTATCAAGAACATTCTACTAAACTCAGCAGAAGCTATAAAATATTCCATAAAGAGCGCGCATCGTTTGTCTACCCCAACTTAACAACATAATTACCATCGAATGTCTTATTGTTTTGATTAATGTTATTCGTCGTAATTATTTCTTACGCAGGAATCGGTATCGATGACACATTCGTAATGCTCGCGGCGTGGCGACGCACCTCGGTCAAACTGTCGGTGCCAGAACGCATGGGCCATACGATGTCCGAGGCGGCCGTTTCCATCACCATCACATCGCTGACGGACATGATCTCGTTTTGGATCGGCATCGCCAGTCCGTTCCCTTCGGTGCGGATCTTCTGCAGCTACAGCGGCCTGGCCGTGTGCTTCACCTACCTGTGGCATGTGACGTTCTTCGCTGGCTGTATGGCCGTTTCGGGGTACTGCGAGTACCGGAATCTTCATGCCATCTTTGGCTTCAAGGTGCTGCCCGAGTCGGTTGCTATCAAAGGTAAGTCGTTGTCTTATTCGAAACGCAAATCAAACTTTGCCCACATAAAAAAACGGATAGGGTTAAACTATTCGATACGCATATCGAATTAACTAAAATGGACTTCACCGTCACCGTCCTTCTTTCTCTCTCTGTGTGTATCTATCAGTGGATCAGTCAGCGAGAAGTTCTGTTCTAAGGAATTCCAGCCATAACCTCCTACAAACGCTCTTCCAGCCAGTTGCTATTTTAACGCACTTCTAATGTATCGTTTAACCCACTTAACGATCGTCGGCTGGTTTGAAACCTTACAAAAACATGATCCTTATCACGCACATTACCTTCCTAGAGGACCGCTGACTGGAGAAGGTATTCTTCAGCTTGATGCACCGTAACTGTGAAATGCAGTATCTTTATCTTTGGTCAGAAATCCGCAACGGCCAGCGGCCACTCTTCCTGCTAATGTGTGGGATTGATGTGATTCATTTAATTGCCCCTCAATCCATTCTTTTGCAGTTCACATTCCGAACATGCGGTGAAATTGAAGCAGTTATCTTAAAGAGTTTCCGGGATGCTCAAGAGTCACCCACCGGTATCTTTCCATACTTTTCTTAAAAACTTTTTGTTTAATATGTTTTTAGGTTAAATCGATTCTTTCTACCAAATATTTCTATTTTTTTTTTTTGAAATTGAAAACAAAATTTGAACATCCCTAGCTCCCAAGTCACCAAGAACCAGGAAGCAAATGCGTGCTAGCAGAAACGAAGAAAACAGATGACCATTTCTCTCGCCACACATTTCAATGGCCCCTGATGTGGTATTAAATGTGGCAGATATCTAACTGTGCGACATGCTAGACATAAAAGTGTTGTTGCATGATCCTATTACCAGCATCCGACACAACTCGGTTAAGAAGTCTTGATCTCTTGATGCGCCGAAGTCAATTGAATCCAATCGATGGGAAGTGCTTCTTGGAAGTGCATATTTTATTTTATACACATGCAAGGATGGAATAATTTGATAATAATTACATTTTTTTTCTTTTCAAAAAAGCCTGCCAACTTTGTGTGGGGTTTAATTTAAAAAAAAATGGCTGAGCGATAACTTATTATCTGCATGGACTTTGTTCAGGATCGCCCCTGAAGGCACGGATCGATAGCATCAGATGTTCCGAGATTAAATAAAAACCGCACTCTTTCAAAACAAACATTACAAACTTTTAGTGGACTGTATAACGACTTAAAACTATTTTACAAATTTGGACTTCCGACAAACAATTATTCTGACACAAACTATGGCATCTCTGGGCCTCTGACTCTGGCCGCACGGGCCGCTGATGATGTTACCGTGTTCCGTCTTCGCTGGTGGTTGGTCGGGAAAAGAGACCGAGTCAAGGATCGACGGTGGCTCGATCCTTCGGAAAAACCTCTTCGTGTCCGAGGAAAACCGATGATTTTGGCGCGCATTACCGCCGTTAATGCGCGCAGCATCGCCATGTTGCTACTGGGCCTTTTCTGGTGTTAGGGTGGTTCAACGGAGCTCGTTCGTTCCAGAACATGCCGCCCGCCTTGAAAGGTGACGGAACGGATGCATTTCAACACCTTCCTTGTTGGGCCAACCGCTGATGATGTACTTCGACCCTCGTTTTGGCTTCGATCACACCGATGACCTGCGCTCGTTGCTATGATGTGCCGCCCGCCGTTGACCCACATCGCTTTCGACCTCGCCTATGCTGTTGCCTATTGCCCTTTTTGATTGCAACCTCTCTCCCAGCAAACATTTATGAAGGTATAACACAGGAACAACAGAATTATTCAAACCAATATACCAGATGAAAAGATTGTATTAAACTTACCAAAATAGCATATAGCTACAAAATTGGAGGCGATATATCTACAGCCACAAGATTCCAACGATTCGATTTTCCCACCAAATGCAAAATAAACGAAAAAAAAATGTCCCCGACCGTCTCTTGAATTCCAGACCTCCGAGTTGGCTGCCGGATGTCTTACCACGATGCCAACTCATCATCTGATATGATCCACGCTATAGCTCTATGGGTGAGATTCTTTTTTTATGAGAGGAGACCGAAAAGAGCGTTAATTGAAGGACCGCCCATTTATCGTAAATTAGTTCACTGAAATCGTAAACGTTGAATTAGCATATTCTCAACGTTTTAGAGACATATATACGAATTGACTAAACTGCTATCCGATTCAGCTTTTTTTAGGCAAAGCTTGTCGTAAATAAATTATGGAAAATCACTCAATACCAACGTTTTTACGATGGTTATTGAAAATGTCTTAATATTCGATTTGGATTATCATTTCTATTACGATTTCATGTTAGCTGGGCTGGTTGTCCGCCTTCGTCCGATGGTAGTCTTGGTAGGTGCCTGATAGCTTGGGAAAGGAAGTATCACTCTTCAAATTTTGTCTGATATTTCAGAATACTTAACCTCTCTGAGCGTGCGCTGGCCTTTGCCACGACCAGCGTTGTGATTCCAACTCATGCTCTGACTTGATTCCGAATGCCTTTCTGACTGTTCAAACTCTGAGCTTTCCAAGCTCTCTGACTTTCAAAAAACTGACATAAGCCGAACAATCAAGTTCCCAAGCTCTTCCGACACATACTCAGACTTTATAACTGACATACAACTAACATAAAAGCTGACTCAACATACATTTCTTTCCAACTTATTTCTGACAGATATTCTGAATGAATTGCTGACTTTTCTCAAAATATTTATCCGACAACCAATACTGAATGATTTTCCAACAATATTCTCAGACTGATTTTCTGAATGTTTTTCTGAACGTGTTTCTGAATGGGTTTCCAACAATTTTCACTGACCGTTTTTCTAAATGGGTAGCTAAATGGCTTTCTGAATGGGTTACTGACTGGGTAGCTGAATGAGTTTCTAACAAAGTACCGAATGAACCGCTCTGACAAAAGTCAGACTGACATACCAATTCTCGACCAATAGTCAAACCGTATCTTCAATGACTCAGACTCTGATAGCTTCATTCCAATTGATTGATTGTGTGTGTAAGTGATGTGTGTGTGATGCAGAGTTGCGTTAGAGAGTCCTGGTACTTAATCCAGGATGATGCTTGATGAGAGACCGCCAAATGCTAGTTCTGATCCCGTCGATCAGACTAACCGAAAACCGAAATCCAACGCAACTCTGAAGTGTACCGAATGATATAACCGACTGATACCGAATAATTGAATCCCTTGGATTCCCGATAACTCCTGATGGCGGAGTGAATGCACTAAAAACTTCCGTAAGTAATTTGTGTATTCGGAGGCGCGCTGGAAAGCCCTGGTATTGCCATGCCCGATTGAAGCAGAAATGACACAGCAGAAGTAACCGTCATATGAACATCCTGATCCCGCGATCAGGTTAACCGTAAAACGAATTCCAACGCCTACTCCGAACATTTCCGAATGTTAATACCGATTGATGACCAAATGATTGATTTTCCAATTGAATTATTACCGAATGGAACCCCGTTTGGTTCCCTTTATGAGTTTTCCCCAATGATGTTCAGTGTAAATTGTATGTGTATTACAAAGTGAATATCTGAATGATTTGCTGACCGACTTCAAATGACTGACTGTGTCTCCGAATGATTTTTAGACCGATTTGAACCCAACTGGTTCCCGAAAAATATGAATGGTTTGCCGATTGATACCGAATATGAATCCATTTGACTCACAAAAAACTGAATGATTTTCTGACATTTTCGAGGTGAACCTGATCCGCTGTGCTCAGGCTCCTCTATACTGAATGGTGTTCTGATAGTCTGAATGGTTTGCTGACTGATTCGAGGCGTACCTGGTCCAGGCCCCTCTATACTGAATGGTGTTCTGACTTAGCCTGAGTGATTTGCTAAATGATTTACTAACCGTTTTTCCGATAAACTGACAAAATGACCAACTGAGTTTCTTTTCAAAATAATATAAATAGGCTTGTTTTAATTCAAAAAGCTTGTTCAAAATGATTCATTCAGGCTAGAATTCCCGCATGCAAAAGGCTATTGTGGGTAGCCGAACAGAACATGCAACGACCCTTTTGCTCACACACTCTCATGCCATGTTTTGAACTGAAGCAATTAAAGCATAGTCGTTTTGCCTTAACAAACTCCAACCGTTCGGATCCAGTTTTGGCCTTGAAGGAAGCACACTCGAATAAGTAATGCTGTCCTTTGCAAAAATGGCATTTTGCCCGGTTACCCACTGTTATCCGCAAATTGTTCATCCGGTTGGAGTTGTGGTTGGACTCGAACCATAAAATTTTCGTATTTATATTTTCAAGCACCGCCTGATACCCGCCAATGTTATTCCCTGCACGATTACTTGCAACCATTTGCTCGCACAACAGTTCTTTTGTTGCGAGCAAATAGTTGTACAGAGTTCTGTCGATTGCTGCCACACTTGCTGCAGCTTGAGATGCTTCGAAGAGGCATTGGTGAAACCGCTCCATGTTGTTGTCTCTCGGCTGCCGGGACTCGTGTGCAAAATGGCGAAAGCGACCGTTCGCATTGCTAAAAGTTACAGTCCTTTTCTTAATCCCACCGTTTTGTTTTCCGACCTGCCCGTTCGATCCCAAGTTTGTTTTCAAGATTGGGCGCATGGTCTTGCTGTTGCACTCCGAAAAATGAGCTGTTCCGTCGGTGGTTGGTTGGAAAAAAGACCGAGTCAAGGATCGACGGTGGCTCGATCCTTCGGAAAAACCTCTTCGTGTCCGAGGAAAACCGATGATTTTGGCGCGCATTACCGCCGTTAATGCGCGCAGCATCGCCATGTTGCTACTGGGCCTTTTCTGGTGTTAGGGTGGTTCAACGGAGCTCGTTCGTTCCAGAACAGACTTCAAAGTTATAAACAGTGTACTTTCAAAATATTCTATCAGAAACGTGATCAAAATTGCATTATTCTGTATAGCGTTATTGTGTATACATAAGGATGGCCCTGAGTTATTTGGAAGTTTTTAAAAGCTAAAATTTTACTGCTCCTACCGATTGCCAGATTTTTTTCAGTTCGTATCCGTAATTAAAAAAAAAATATTAATACATCAAAACTCGTCGACAGATTTTAAATCGTATTTTAGGCCTCCAAAAAACCTTTCATGATCGTTTATTCAAAGCTTGCTCAAAATATTTCGTTTTGGAGGCGTTTGTTGTTTTTTTTGGATTAATTTGCCAAATAAAGTGAATAAATCCGGGCAAAATTCAGGTATTTTTAAATGAAATCCGGGCAACCGGGCAGGGCCGGACTGTTCTCAAATTTTGTATCAAATATCCGAGCAAACCCGAATAAAACCGGGCAATCTGGCAACCTTATCCTACCCCGTAATCAGTGTTCCGAATATCACTCATTTTCAATGAATGTTTCTGATTGCCCTTCGCACCTGAACGTACAGCGGTCGGGTTTCGTTATTGATTGCTACTCGACCTACCCGATCATCGATCGTTCAATTCATCGCTAAAATACAGATCACCTCGCACGATGCTTGCTGTCAAAACAGTGCAGCACCATCATCAAATTGGAATCTCACCAATGCGCAATGCATATGGCGAATCTTGTTGGTCTTCGATCAGGAGCGAATGAATCAGGCAGTGAGTGAGTGATACATGAAGCCGATCATTAGCGTATTTTGTTTGATTTGATATACATCATTAATAAATTTATTTGTTGTTATAACGTTTTTTAACATCAGTATGATAAAAATCAAATTGTAGTTGTGTTTGTGAGGGAAAGATGTTCACTTTCGCCGTGTTTTTCAATTTTTAAAAGTTCTTTTATTAAACTGTCGTCCGTCACGTTAAAATTACTGAGAATTTATGGTGTTCCTCACAATTGTTTGATTTTTCTCGTCCTGCAAAAAATAATTTTGAATTTCATATAATTCAGGCAGATACTGAGTGAGCTACATTCAGAATGGATCAGTTTGTATCTCAATCATCTCCGATATGCGATGTTTGCTAAACCGATTATTCTGAATGATGCGACTCGGTTTGCATAGCTGATAGGAGCGCTGATCGAGATTGCATACCAGCCAGGCGAAGCAGTTACGAGAGGCGCTATCCCATTATACAATCAGAATGTTTCCAACAGGAAACGCATCCTGAGTGTTTGTTTTGATTGATATTCGTAACACTGCCCGTAATATTGATCTTATTGCAAGCGCGTTCCTAAACCTGACTCTAGAGGAGATATTTTGAAAATTTCAAAAATGTGAAGGTGAAAAAACCGTTCGAATGAGTCTTCAATATTTGATGCAAATTGCTCTTCACACTTCTCTTGAATTTCATTAAACAAAATTTGAAGTATTTAAAAAAAATTTAAATTAGAGAAGAATAGTGAATTTTTTTACAAATTTGCTCGATATACTTATTTTGATGTCCTTTTATATACAGCTCATATGATTATATAAAGTCAATTTTTTTACCTGGTAGTGTAAAAAATAACCCCTCATTAACACTTTGAAGAATTTTTCGAATGAAAATAATACACACAATTTTGGAAGAAGAAAATGTAGAAAAAAAATCTACAAGTTATCTACAAAAAATTTCTAAAACTTTTTTATACCGTACTAGGCTCCCAACAAAAAAATTCGATGATACCTACTAATTTTGCAACTATACGTTTGAAAAAAAACACAAACATTTGATAGAAGTAATTGTTAATAAATGCTATGGATTTAAAACTGATCGTAGAACACTGATACTATTTTTTCAGAAGTTTTCGGAAATGTCGTTTTATTATTATCAATTCCAGTTTCGATTCAAAACATAGATTTAAATCTAAAATTTGATTATTAAAATCAGATTCTGGGGTATGAACCTTTTTGAACTTTATTTATTTATTTATTTCAATCTTTGCAGATGCTCTAAAAACTAAGTACAAGAAAAATATCTAAACTATCTTATTCTAGATTTAAAAACAGTTTTGGAAACATTGAAATCAAAATCACTAGATATTTCATTGAAGCGCGCGCAGCATACATCTAATGGGTTGTTTTGACCGTATTGGGTTCGTCGCAGGGCAAGTCTAAGAAAATAGCGCGTCCGGGTTGTTCTGATGGGAGCATTTAACGGCAGTAGTGATAGCAGTTCTGAGCAATCCACGTTGTTCTGCAGGAGGTCGAAGATGAAAAGCCGTTGTAGGTAAACGCGCCTTGATTCCAGTGTCGGCAAATTCAATAACAAACAGCGTTGTTCATAAGGCGGGAGGTTATGAGCGTCGATCCATGGTAGTTGACGCAGAGCATATCTGATGAAGCATCGTTGTACTCTCTCGACCCTGTTTACATGCACAGTCTGATATGGTGCCCAAATTTGCACCCCGTACTCCATAATACTGCGCACAAGAGCGCAGTACAAAGATTTCAAACTGTAGAAGTCATTGAAAAATGATGTGTTTCGTCGTATAAATCCAAGGACTGCAAAGCCTTTCGCTACTGTTGCGGAGATATGCTGGGAAAAGTTTAGTTTACTGTCCAAAATAATTCCAAGGTCCTTGACAGTAGATGTGCGGTTCAAAACGGTCGTTAGTACTTTATATTCGAAATTCAGTGGACGACGTAGACGAGAGAATGAGACGACACTGCACTTAGTAACATTGGGTGCCATACCATTTTGATAGCACCAACTTGAAAGTGTGTCTATGTCCTTTTGAAGAGCACAACAATCAACCAGAGAGGAAATCGTTCGGAAAATCTTGAGATCATCGGCGTACAGTAATTTTTCTGATTCGATCGTGGAACCTAGGTCGTTTATGAAGAGAAGAAAGATCAAAGGTCCTAAATGACTTCCCTGAGGAACTCCAGAAGTGATTTCGAAAGGTGTCGAGTTAATGTTTTTCAGTCGTACAAAAGCAGTTCGGCCTACAAGGTATGAGTTGAGCCACCTACAAAGCCAATCTGGGAGTCCAGTACGACGCATTTTTTCAATAGCCAGCTCGTGTGGTACCTTATCGAAAGCCTTGCTCAAGTCTACATACACAGCATCGACTTGTTGACGTTTGTCTAGTCTAGGAACCAACTTCGAAACGTAAGTCATAAGGTTAGTGGTCGTGGATCTACCTTTCATAAACCCATGTTGATCTTCCGAAATAGTACGACGCACCGATTGGTAAAGCACGTCAAATACTAGACTCTCAAACACCTTCGGAAAACAGCTCAGAATCGATATTCCGCGATAGTTTTCAGCTTGGTGTATGTTTCCGGATTTGTGAATCGGCGTAATCGATGCATTTTTCCAGGCATTGGGAAAAATACCCTCCATCAATGACTGGTTGAAAATAATCGACATAGGAACGGACAATGAGTTAGCGCATTTTTTTACTAGAGCTGGTGGAATTCCATCCGGCCAGGACCTTTCGATTCATCCAACGCGGCCATCTTGCGGAACACATCATTCGGTGATAAAATCAGCATATCCAGGTTGAAGTCTCGGCTCTGCAAACTATTCAGGTACGATTCCGACAAAGGTGGTGAGTTATTACTTAGCACGCTCTGAAAGAATGACGAGAATAGATCTGCAGCAGCACGCGGCGTCGCAGCGGTTGTGTCGTTGTATTTAATGGTATGAGGTACACCTTGAGTACCTTTTCGTTGTCTAACATATGACCAGAAGGATGCGGGATCAGCTCGAGCGTTGTCCTGAATGCGATTCATGTAATCACAAAAACTAGTCACATGCAAAGAGTTGTAGGCGCTCTCTAAGTCACGTAACTCGTTAAAGTGATCCATGCCATCCCTGCCATCATCGTTGTGAAACCTTTTCCTTGCCTTCCGGAGGCGGTTGCGCAGGTTGCGGAGTTCGGGGTTCGACCAAGGTTGACGGGTTCCAGAATGTGCCCTCCGTTTTTTAACAGGAACATCGTTTCGGAATATTTCATTCAAGATATCATAAAAAGTTTTCACCACGTGATCTATTGAGCCATGCAAAATATTTCTCCAATCGGTAGCAGCCAAAGATTCATTCAGTGATTCAAAATTGCATCTTTTAAAATCAAATTCTATTTCTTCAGGCAATTGTGTTTTCGAATTCTCCTCACACAGCAAAAGCATCACAAAAGGAGGATGATGCAAATCTACATCAAGCAAAGTTATCGGCGGTTCAAAAATAGTTACGTTGAAAACGTCATTCATAAACGCTAAGTCGAGAGTTTTCATGTTTCTATTCGCAATGTGATTCATTTGTTGAAGCCCTACAGATAGCACAGACTCAACAAGAATAAGTTCTTGCTCACTAGAAGCGTTCACAGGTAGATAAGCGCTCAAATCCTCATCAAATTGCCATCTCAAGTTGGGTAGGTTATAATCCCCGGCAACAATCAGTTTATCGTGCTCGTTGGCTAGCGAGCAAATTTCTTGCAGGCAAGCAGCGTGACGTTCGTATGCCCAACTTACTTTTATGGATTTTATTTTAAAATTCAATTTTAATATCATTTCAACTGAAACAAAAGAAGTAGCTAAAAATTAACAACGAATAAATTATTTTTAAAAAAAAGTTGAAAGCCGTATTTTTATTTGTTTGTACACTTTATACTCAATTTTTTGGATAATTTTATATATTATAAAAAATGATAGAAACGGTTAATCAAATTAAATAACTAAACTTTCAGATTCAGAGAGGGTTTTATATTTAAAATCAAAAGCTAGCTTTCTACTTAAAGTTTTAATAACATTAATTAACAGCATTTTTGAACTATGTAAGCAAAACGTAGTTTTTATAAATAATCAGGCGCTGAATCTAAAAATTAAATTCCGAAAAATCTCAGTAGAACAATTTTTTTAATTGCGCTCCAAATATTAAATTTTGGAAAAATAAAAATAGTACTTGTACTTTTATTCCAATATCTCGGACTACATAGCATTAATTTTAAACCATTTTTTTGCATATTAAAGATAAGTCCCATTTGCTTTGAAATTTTCAAGTCCGAACAGCCTTTTTTCTGAAATAATTGCAAAATGAAGGAGAATCGAGGGTATAAACAGCCATAATTCCATTTTCTTAAGCGTGCGGTGGCTCAAACAGCCTTCATTGGATTTCTCGGAAAAAATGCATAAGATATGTATTAGTTGGCTCAAAATTTTCAAGTCCGAACATGCTTTTTCTGACTATTTAAAAATTTTATTGAACTGAGGGTAAAACAGCCATAATTCCTGTTTCCAATCCGTGCGGAGGCTCAAAAAGGCTTCGTTGGATTTCTAGGAAAAAATAGCATAAGGAAAAACTTATTTTTTTCAAAATTTTCAAGTCTGAGCATGCTTTTTTCTGAAATAATTGAAAAATGTAGGGGAATTGAAAGTAAAATCAGCCGTAGCTCCATTTTTCGAAGCGTGCGGTGTTTCAAACAGCCTTCATTAGATCCCTCGAAAAAAATCACACAAGATAAGCCCCATTTGATTCAAAATTTTCAAGTCCAAACATAAGCTTTCTTATCTATTTGAAAAATGTAAAGGAATTGGAGTAAAATAGCCATAACTTCATTATCTGAAGTGTGCGGTCGCTCAAATAGTATCCATTTGATTCCTCGAAAAAAAAATCACATAAGAATCGTCTCATTCGGTTTCAAATTTTTAAGTCCAAACATGCTTTTTTCTGAAATAATTAATAAATACAGGGGAATTGAGGGTAAAAACAACCATAACTCCATTTTCCAAAACGTGCGATGGCTCAAACAGCCTCCATTCCATTTATCAAAAAAAAATTACACACGATAGGTCTTTTTTTGTTCAAAGTTTTGAAGTGTAAATGAGTTTTTTTCTGGATTGTTTACAAAATATAGGGGAATTAGGGGTTAAAAAGGCACTATAACTCCATTCGTAAGCTCGTGCGGCATCTGAAACTATGTCCAATCGCTTCTCTGGAAATTTTCACTAAAGGAAAGTACTTTTTCATAGATTTGTTTTGTGTTGGAGGGAGGATATTGAATTTCTTCGCGGTTTATACACTTTTTTCCCCATTGTGCGATGGTAGAGAAAATGAATTTCAAATCAAAACATAAATTTTAAGTGGTTATTTTACTTAAACTGTAATATTTGCATTTTTGAATAATTTAACGAACCGCAGTTTTGTAATCTTAATATAGGAAGAATTAAACATGATAAATCTCACTAGCCCCTAGCTAAAATTGATCATCAACTTACCATAAGGTCATCCACCAAATTTTAGTTAGATCTAACCATGGGGAGGGGTTCCTTGAGTCGCAAGTGTGAATGGGATTTTAAGGTATTTTGCTTGAAAGAAGCAAAAAATACTGATTTTTCATCAATAACTTTTTTATTAATTGTTTGATTGCGTTTAAAGATTATTTTTTCTCAAAGCTTTCATTGGATCAAATATTGCACCCGAAGACTGCAATACGATTGAACTTAAAACAAAAAAGTTATTTCAGCTCAAAGATTTTATTTTCTCCGCAAATTATCGCCTGGAACGCAATGCGTTAAATGTACTCATTACGTTTTAGACGACAATTTGCGTAAAAAATACAATATCTAGAAAACGGAATAGATATCATTTTAACTATTTCTGACATCGTTTTCTTCAGTTTAGTATTTTATACGTACTAAAAGTTTCAATCAATTTTACTTTGTTGTAGACTGCGAAGCATTTTCACTAAAGCTTTAAAAATATCCAAGATTTTGGTTAAAACTTCTTCAAATTTTACCCTGGTGTCAAGTTTACTGCAAGTTTTTGGGAAAATTGATATTTTTTAAATCTTCTAAATATTTACACTTTTGCCAAAAAATTCCACA
Source organism: Uranotaenia lowii (assembly GCF_029784155.1). Lineage (NCBI taxonomy): Eukaryota > Metazoa > Arthropoda > Insecta > Diptera > Culicidae > Uranotaenia > Uranotaenia lowii. The sequence continues at coordinate 363,834,176 of NC_073692.1, forward strand.
AATTAAATGATGAATTTTTAGGTATCTAAGAATAGAGCTGATAGAAAAAAATACAAATTGGAAATCAGCGCCTAAAAACAGTCAAAATCAGTTTTCAAATTAAAACACCTCGGAAAAATGTAAACTTAGTTCCTTGTGTTATAACTATAAATGTGTATTTTGAAATCTTTAAATATAAATCGCAAAAAACTGTATTAACAAATATTCATTATCCCTTTTTGGCTCTGAACATTCTAAATGAACGCAATAGTTAAATCACACAATCTTTTCTTCTGATTGTTGTTGCTGGAAACTTTTATTCTCCTCTAACGAGAACTTAGAATTCTCGATAACAGAAATATTCGATTTCTGTTTTGAAGTACCTGTATTTTTCACGGTCATCCATAATATGAATTTGTTTAAGTGATGGATTTGAAACGGAATAAAATTAATACGTATCCAAAATTTAAATTACGATCTCGAAAAACCACATCATGAATTCATCTTTAAAGCGTTGAAAATAGCATTGATATTAGTGCTTTATATTTTGAAATGAGCTAAGGTCTCTCATTTGACTTTATAAATATCTAAGTTTAAAAATAATAATTGCAAAAACTGACTTTGAACTTCTAATTTTTATACCAATTTTAAATGTTTATTAGCTTTTTATTCTGAAATCAAAGTTTTTTTTCAATATTTTGATTTTGATTCTGAATTCAAGATTTTCCTTTGAACTAGGTGTCTTTTTAAATTCCTAAAAAGAACCAAGATATATTTATTAATTAAACATAAAACATGATTCCGTACATGGTATATATCTGGATTACAGAAATCTTCTTGCTTCTTCTATGTCAGCGAATAACAAAATATACTACATGAAGGCAAAATTAACTTCTTAATTTGATTTTTACAAATTTTTCATTCCATTTAAAATCATAAGAAAAAGAAGAATTTAGAAGCTCTGAAGTTGAAGCAAATACAAAACTCATAACCAATTGCTCGTGTAAATTTGGGCATGTGAGAGCAAATAAGTGACTTTTGTAAAGTTGCCCTTGCATTCCATTATGTTGCTAAAACGAATAGTGGCTAAATGGTTGGCTAAATTTAATAACTCAACAAAAGTTATTTGGTGACATTCGGTTCAGTAAATTGCAAGTTTCGTCTGTCTGTGTTGGCAAACCAACTATCGATCTTAAGCCTTTAAGTTGAGCTTCCCAGATTGATCGAATTGTGTTAAATTTATGTTAATTTTATATGAGAGTTCCTCCTTTTTGGATTCGGAAGGGTTCGAAAATATTAGGTATAGAAACTTTTCCCGGTTTTAAAAATGGCTACACACCAAATTTCACGTTGGTCAGTTAAATATCTTCCGAAAAATTTTCGAATTGTGTCATATTTTTATTAATTTTGTATGTGAGCCCCTTTCCTTTAACTCGAAGCGGTTTGAAAGTATTTTAAAATCCACCTTCGACACCAAAAAAAACATACAAACAAAATTTACCTTGATCGGATTAGTAGCTTTCGAGGTTATAGGGAACTGACAGACAGACAAATGAATAAACATATGTCTTCAGCTAACCTAAAATCTCTGTAACTTTTCTCACGTGCGTCAAAGCGATTTCAAGTGTTCTACAAAGATGATCGTCACATTTACAACTTAACGTCACATAGTTTGTGTTGTTCGGCAGTGTTGGCAGAATAAATTGCGCTTTTTTTTATAATTTCCACTTTTTCCATTGAAAGTTCCATATAAATTTGAAAGTCTTTCAGGGTTGCCTTAGAGTTGAGCGAATGAACTTAAACTTTGCCAGTATTGTTTTATTATTGTTTGGATGAAGATTCGGAATGGGAGCTAGGTTTCAACGAAGTTGGGAAGTATGGGCCACCCTAATATACAGTCAGGGACAAAAGTTAGTAACCAGAAATAATTTCCACCATCATTTTGCTCATATGCCTCATTAAATGGATGTTTTATGATTTAATCTGCACTGATACTATATGAGTTCCTAAAGGCTATTATGAAATATTTTTTTGGAAAAATTAATCAACAAATGTGTTAGACCTACTTTATTTTTATCATTAAAGTTTAATGAGACTAAAGTTAGTAACCGTATAAGGAAAAGAAATGAATTCATCAAAATTCAAAAGTAAAACTGAATCTTATGTACATATTTAAAAGAGCAACAATTATCGAATCAAGCATCGAGTATGACCACCTTTGATATATATTCTCGAGTATTCTCGAGCTACGCCTATTATTTAAGGTTTCTGGTCAATTATATTTTCTTGTTCCCTATTGCACCTGAAAATCTTGTTTTTCAGAGGATTCTTGACCTGCATCTAAAACAGCTCAATAGAGTTGAAATTTGACAATTTTGGAGCTATTTACAGGCGTTTAGGAAGATCATACAGTATTGACTCTCTTACACAATGATTGATTTTCTTAGTTTTAATACAGTATTGGAAGAAGTTATGACGTGCGTTGAATTGTGGAACTCCATGCTTTAATATCTCAAACAAACTAAATTTTAAATGCTGCAAAAAACATGGATGAGTATAGAGTATTTTACTGACATGTAGTCTTAGTCACTGGCCTTCCTTCAGGAGCTCCCCGCTCCAAACCAGAGCAAAGAAAATTCATCTAAAACGAGATTTATTAGACTCCATGACCAGAGAAATTCAAAAACGAGCTTAAATTGACTAAGTATAGTGCCACATGAATCTTTTGAAAAGCCGTATTTTCCAGTGCTGGTTGAATAATGTGCATTTTTCCTCCAAAGTAGAATCTAGTGGTAAAAATAATGTCCCCATCTGAAAACATATAACATTTTCTATTGTTACTGAAAAATACCGTCAAATAAGGTTAATTTGATTATAACGAAGTAGTTATGATTCAATTCAATCTTGATATTCACTGATATTAAGAACCAGTGATAGTTGTGCTTGTTTTCCAAAGGGAGCAAACGCAGCGTTTATCGCACCTTCGGTGGTCTACCAATATGCGATCGTACATTGTATAGAAGCCATACATTTTGATCATACCGCGTGCATCAAAAGCCGCTAATCGGCCACGTTAATATCAATTTCAGACGGTCAAAAGAATCATGTTCAAGTTTTATTAACCTTAATAGAATTTCTTAATGTGCAAACCTCAACAAAATCCACATAAAAGTTGGAAGAAAAAGACTAAGATTTATTTCGGCAGACGAAAAAATACAACTATCAATCTATTTCTTCACACAATGCTATTAAAACTATGACTTTTCAAGTTCTGTTCTACCATGAATTTGTGACATGGTATTAAAGCTGATATGACGTTACTAATGGGCTTAATTACAAGGAAAATCTTTGCACAAATAACTCGGCCCTTAGAAAATCAAACATCAAACCCGTTAGAAAAATAACAGTTGGATGAACTGAACTGAACTGATGCACATCTTCGGATCCCAAACCATAACCTCTACATAATCGCTCCATGCTTTCACGTTTCCGTGGGTTTTCCTCGTGAGATCATTTTCAGTTGGGAGGCCCACTCACGCAACTGTCCACGAAGGGTAAAAGCTTAATTAAGATTATCGCGAAGCTATAGCCTCAGCCAAACATAAATGACAAAGAACGCTTTGAATTGAAACCTCTAAGGGAAGAGGAACATCTAATATTGTTGTTGTTTAGTTTTTCTAGTACAGAGGTACGAGTACGAGGTACTTTCTTTATCTTCTTTTTGTCTGGTGCCAGATTAACAGTTACCATGAAAATACTTGAGCGTTGTTGACGGTTCTTGGTCGCACTAATTAACTTCTTTATTGGATTATTACATGTTGAGGGCCGCGGATGTTGCGATTTTCGTCTTTCTTCATGTTCTAGACCAACACTTAAGTATTGTTTGATTGCAAGTGTAACTGTCTTGTTAGCTGAAGGAAATGTGCTGGTTAAATGTTGAGCCGTTAAAGATCTAACTGCGTGACAATTTCGTTTCTTGCCGAAGTCGTTTGCTAACGAGATGGCGGGCGACGGGAATTTCCAAGAACTAAACCAACTACGGATGATGACAATCATGATAAAGTACGATAAAGTATACCTACGTGATTGTCATAAACAATTATTCTGTAAACTTAGGTTCGAGTGCTGTTTATCGTAGTGGAGAACTTTTGTTGCTAAAGAATGGTCGTTTTGTTAACGGTATCAAATTTTATCCTAGTTCTTAGAAACCATTGTTTTAGAAATCGATATATCCAAAAATTTTGAAATAGGATGGAAATAAATTCCACGAAAGAAGTACCTGTTCAATAAAAAGGCATCAAACTGGAAGCAGAAAAGACGACCAAAATTACATAAATTGCAAAGATTATAAAAATTACAAATACAATGACAAAATGATGTCATCTACCAAAATGGCATTAAAGACATAAATCACTAAATTCAGAAAAAACATAAAACAACTAAACATCGATAAAATTCAACAACATAAAACAACTAAATATGAGATGATTAGTATCTAGGTTACTATTTGGCGAAAGACATGCTAAGGAATATTTTCAGCATTTTCAATTCCTGAATAGTGGTATTTTGATGTCACAAAGACCTCTACTGTTACGATCCTTGTTCAAGGTTCTCGTCGACAGTTTGGATTTCGGTGGCAAGGCCACCACGAGCTTCTGTGTCTGCCATACCTCTCCTTCGCTATTCTTCTGGATTCCATTCGAGTGCCTCTCTGCAAATTTCGTTTTCATCTCTTCACAGCGTGTGCCCAATCCATTTCTACTAACGTTCCCGAATCTCGATTTCTAGCGCATTTTGATGACAACCGGCGATGTAGTTTCACGCTTGAGATCCAATCCTATCGCCAGGTGCCTGGTGGCTTGGCCCGGATGATATTCCGTAGGCAGCGATACACGTATACTTGCAGTTTTCGCGTCGTTACCGCATATGTGCATCAATTTTCGCACCCGGACACCCATACGGATTTGACGTTCGAGTTGAAGGTTCGGATTTTCATTTCTAGAAATATCTGACGTAAACGGCAGATGTTTCGGAGTCTCGCAAATGCACTGATCCTGGTTTCGATGCCTTTCTTGGTACCACCATCAGGCTTTCCGACATTGACTTTGAGACCTGCTGCCTTGGAGTTTTCGATGAGGTCGTTAAATATTCTCTGCATATCTTGCAGTCTTAGAGCGAGCAAAACAATATTGTCTGCCAGGTCAAGATCGTTTAGTTGCTCCATTGTCGAAGGATCCCACGGCAATCCTCGGTTCGGTTAATAGTCCTACGATTCGGTTAGGATCTCATCCATAACGGCGAGAAAAAGTAGCGGTGATAAAATATATCCTTGTCTCACTCCAGCAGTAACCGGAGTTGGATCACCCAAGACACCTTCATGCAAGATCTTGCACGACAATGTTTCGAACTGTACTTGGATGAGATGGACTAGTTTCTCTGGGACTTCTCTACGTCTAAGTGCAGCCCTGTTGCTTGCATGAACAGACCCAATTGGTACACTGAAAGTCAGGGCGGACTCTCGGAGAAGCAGTTATGTTTCCATAGAGGATGCAGCACCGTAGACGCCATTGAGATGGAGGACAGAGCCAGGCTAATTAAGAAGAGAGGGCTCCGCTTTTGCGCGGTTTTCACTCTGGACATGAAGAAAGCCTTCAACAGCGATTGCGTCGTCGATCATCCAAATGAGGGTCCCGGCACATCTATATAGGCTTGTGGAAAGTTATTTCCACAATCGTCAACTACAGTATATGACCGGTGAGGACATACGGACACAAGAGGTTTCGGTGGGTGTGCCACAGGGTTTAATACTTAGACCGGTCCTCTTGGAACATTACTTACGACGAGCTCCTACGGATGAGCCTCCCATCGGGGCTGAACTCGTAGGATTTATGGATGATGTAGTTCTCTTGGCGAGAGGCTCCTTTACAGCGGAGGCACAGCCACTGGCCACAGTAGCTATCCAGGCAGTGGAAAGCGAGATGCACTCCAAGTGCCTGCGCATAGCCCACCACAGAATCGAGATGGTGCTAATCACCAACCTAATCTCACTCCAAACAGGTACCGTTGCAGTTGGACCGTGTGATATCGTGTCCAAACGCCCAATTAAGTACCTTCGGGTGATGATCGACGAAAGACTCAGCTTCACAAGTCATGTCGATTACGTGTGTAATATAGCGACAATGCCGACGGTCGCACTCACACAGATGATGTCCTCGGCATTCCGAAGTAGCAAGAGGAGGATACTGTCAAGCGTGACCATGTCAACTTTGCGGTACGGAGCGGTGCCCTGAAGGCCTGGAGGATAGTGCAGTGTAACCTGCAGAAACTTAGCAGCGTTCAGCGGCTGATGAACCAGGTTATCAGTGGATATCGGACTATTTTGTCCGAATCCGCCTGCGTCGTGGCGGGCGTCATGCTCATCTCGGGTTTGTTAGAGAAGGATGTCTTTTATTACGACAATAAAGACATGCCCAACGTACGAGATCTCGCCAATAAGGACTCGATGTCCAACTATCAGCAGATGTGAACCAATCAGCTGATCCTGCACATCTGAAGCTGACACGGTGAAGTGGACTTCCATATGACGCAATTCCTAACAGGTCATGAATGCTTCACTGCCGGTTTGGACACTTGGCTTCGCCATATTGTTCAGATTGTGGTGACAAAGACGAGGCACTCGTGGTGTTTGCCTGTCCGAGGTTTGCGGTGGTATGTACCAACATACTTGACGCCTTTGGGCCCGACACGACAAGATAACGTGGTGCAGATGATGTGTACGGATTCCAACACTTGGCATGCGGTCAGCGGTGAGTTCACCTGGGTCATGACTGCCCTGCATAGGAGCTGTACTAAACAGCAGTCCGCGAACGATGTAGGATGACTCCATCGCTGGGGAGCATTTTAGTAGAGTGCGTTCGGTCGCTTGATCGGAACTACAAAGGTAAGGCATAATCTTCTGCGTAGTGGAGACCATGGGTGCGCCCAAAACGGGTGTAGGATACCCCACTGTCGGGGAGTATCCGAGTGGTGCCGCTTCCTACGGGGAAAGCTGCGGGGATAAGACAATACCTTTCTCGTAGCGAACCTCGTAGAAAAAGAATAAACCACTGTCAGGGAATACCCACGGGTAGAGAGATTCTCGATGCCGGGCGAGCCTCCGAGTCGGTGTAGGATGTCATCACTGTCGAAAAACATCCATAGCGATCAAAGTCCCGAATATGTGCAGTGACAGGTACGAGTACAGGACTAACTAGATCTGGCACACGACGGGCAGAAAAGGCCGCGGGCCAAAAATCCTAGGGTTGCCAGCCAACTGACTCCATACACAGAGGGCTGTTGAGTAGCGTGCGTCCGACCCCACGGTTTGAAGCTACAAAGATAATTGGCAACCTCTTCTACGTAGCGGATGTGGTGGGTGCTCCACCTTCGGAGAGCATCTGAGTAGTGCGATTTCCAACGATCGAAGCTGCGGGGATAAGACTTTATCTTCTTCGCAGTGGAAATAGTTGAGAAAGGGTTATTCCGCGATCGGGGAATACCCATGGGTAGAGTGGTTCTCCACGCCAGGTGAGCAATTCGAGTCTATGTAGGATGACGTCTTCGTCGGGATCATCCGAGTAGTTGCGTTAAGTTCCGCGCGTGTGCTGTGAGATGCGCTAGTCCAGGATAAGCTTTTCTCGATCGGCAGATGACGGGCATAATGGTGGCAAACCTCGAATCCTGAAGATAAATGGACGGGCTTCGAATAGTTAGAGGATAGGTCAGGCTTCAAGTCTTCAGGAAGAGAGGTTTGTGTGTTCAATCCCGAGTCTTTACGATAAGTCAATCCCGAGTCTTTACGATAAGAGGTCGAGGCTAGAGTCGCAAGAGGAGAGATCACGCCTTCAATCAACAAAAGGAGGTACATATATAAGTGTTTACCTCGAGTCATTACGAAGAGAGGTCAGATCTCGAGTCGCTAGAGGAGACGCGGCATCTTTCAGTGGCATTCTAGCATTACGCCAATAAGTCAGCGATAAATGTCATATAAAGTAATCGGATATCTCCATTGGCGGCGCCTCTTTCTCCCTCTTCGGCTAGGGAGTTTGTCCAGACTCTCTTGTATCGTCTTCAAGCTCGTTTAGCTACTTTTTCCAGCTACACATATCGTAATCGGGAGGCAGCTTTGGCCGACCCGGTATATACTTGCTCAATTTTTGCCGTTCTCATATCATCGACCTTCCTCCAGGATTGACATCCATTCACTTCTTCTTCTACAAACTTTACCGAGAGTACCATGGCTAGTCGTGATAAAGGCATTCTTGATTCCACACCACTGTTCTTCGACTGTCCCATCTGTCGGAAATTCCAATGCTCGAGATTCAAGCTGTTCAACGTATGCTCTTTTCACCTCTTGATTCTCCAACCGGTGGAGTTCGTATCGACATCCGACTATTTCCTCTCACCGCTCGTGCAACTCTCAGTCGTATCTCACTAAGGACGAGGTGATGGTCAGATGCAATGTCTGTGCTTCGTTATTCGTTATTGCGAACATCAAGAAGCCTTCTTTTTCATTTTCTGCTGATCAATTTGATTTTCTAGGCTTCTAGGCTTCTGGCTATCTAGGGATACCCAAGTGACCTTATGTGCTGGTCGATTAAGGAAGAGCGATCCATCAATGTTTATTTTCCACAATCCTACAAACAGCAGTTTCCGCTCATCTGTCCTAGACCATGGCGCCCCATGATACGCTCAAATTATCGCTGATTATCGGAGCCAATTTTGCGTTGAAGTCCAATAAAAGGATTTGAATTGACTGATCTTGAAAAGATGTGAAACGTGTAACTGTTCTTTATTATGTAAGTTTTAACTTTAATTCTGTTGATACTGTTTTGAACCCATAATGGGCATGTAGGATTATTTTAAGGGAGCATGTGGTCTAGTGGATAGGCTGGCGCGAGTCTTGTTTTGGTATGCCAAGCGTACTGGGTTCAATTCCCGGTATCGGCGAGAAAACTTTTGGGTTCAAATCCCATGAGTGGCCGACAGGTAAGATATGATTCCTCTTATAACTGACTATATAATAAGAATGTTCAATCAGTTGTCAGCTGGCTAGGTATATACACGAGTGCGGAATACCTGTCGTAGATTCATAACACTGAAAATGTGATGAATTTTATACGGTTGCGAAACTGATTGTCTCGTTCTCCAAATACGACTCACACATACACAAAACACATTCATTACATGACAGTTCACACGAATCCAAGGTGTCGGGTATGTGGTGATTTGCATTGAAGATTAGCCGAACTCATGATCTAAAGAATGCAGTTCAGCGCATACGTTAGAGAAACTGCGGTGAATCTGTGCCCCCATGATGGATCTACATACATACATACATAATGGACATGTAGGATTAGTTTAATTATTCAAAGCTATGTTTTTTAAAAATAAATATTTTCAATCAACGAATATCGACCCTTAGATTAAGCTTTTCCATCACTTATGAATGTACAAAATTGCTTGTCCTTTTATACGATTTTATCCTAAGTTACGGCAGTTCAATTTAAATGATCATGATGATTTAGCGGCGACAGCATAACTACATTTTTCATGTCACCATCTAAGTCTGTGCAATATGTTTGCAAACAACAACTTTCAAAGAAATTCTGTGTAAACAACCGGTTTTTCGATGTGTTTTCTCGAATGTATGTATGTATGTACTTTTACTCCATTGGCTTCAAAATTTACAATTAGTTATGTCAATTACATTCAGTCTAAAGAGTAAGAGTCACATCGCTTTAAATTTTCCGTTCATATCAAAAATGAATTTTATTCATATTTCAACAGATCAAACATATCAAACCATGTGAAGCTAAACAATACTGGATATTCCATCCCATTTACTACAATCCACACATAAACACAAAGCTCGTTGAATGAACGCAATTCAACAGATGTCCAACCAAATTATGAAATGCTATCATGACAAACCCGGGATCCACTTCACGCGTACGCCTTGTTGCTAGAAACCAGTCTGTTGATGCGGTGTGATGGATGCTACTTTACCATACATGACCCCCATTCACAGAGAGGGTGATACGTAATCAAAATAAAAATAATAATAATAGTATGCATAAATAGACTAGACGTGGGTCATTGCTTGTGAAATATGTTTGAACTCGTACTACACACTACAAGCAGACACCTCAAGCAGCTGATTGATGCCGAAGACAGTGGAATCGAGAAAGCTCACCCTGCATTGAATGTGGAGTGTTAATTTCTGTCAAAACAATAGTCACTTCTGAAGAAACATCATTGACACAGTTGGAGAACGCCTAAAGTTGGTTAAGTCATTAACTCCTCAGGCGACGACCGCAGACAGACAACCTTCTCGGAAATGGGATATGTATTTTAAAAATTAAATTGAATTGAATTGAGGAGAAAAACGGCTCCTATCATCACCTTTCAACGTGGTTACGATAAAATTAACGGTTCGAACGGGTTATCTGCACGATCCGGAAGCCCTCTCGCTCTCTAATTGATTGGCAATTGCTGCTGACCGGATTCACTTACCGCCTTCAGTATCAAACTGTAATAAACTGCAATGGGTACATTGTAGAATGGGCAGATCAAATCAGCCTCCAGCTCTGTTACCGCTTCACATTTTTGCCGAGGATCGAAATTAAATTCTACTATAAATTACCAATGCATTTAATGTGCAGTTACACTTTCCTTCGCGGGTCTTATCGTGAGAGTAGGTTCAAATTTGTAGAACTTCCTCCAAATGCAAGCTTTTCCGGACTTTTAATGGGCCAGTTAAATCACTGACACGGCAATCTTAAACAGGAAAAAATAAACGAAACTGTAAGATTTAAAAATATTTTTAAACTACTGCAGTTTTAAGATAAAAATTATTTCATACTAAAGTGTTAAGAATATTTAACTTTGTTTTAAAAGTTCGTCAACATATAAATCTTGAATATCTGAAAATTTACATTATAAATGAGACCCTCAGAGCCAAAGGAGTATAAGTGACAAAATGATCGATTTTGAGTTATTGATGCCGATTCCTCATATTTCAAACTATATTTGGTGATTTTTTCGTATTTTTAGAATTTTTTTACATATTTTTAAATTTGAAAGAAAAATACAAATTCTCGCAAGAATATATGGAAAATGGCCAAACACAATAATCTAAAAGCGTGTTTTCTCGAAATGAGCTTTTATGCACTTATACCCTTTGGTTCCAAGGGCCTTAAATGTTGATGATGGTCGAAATAAGGGCCTCAGTTTGAATGATTTTTTTTTATATTCTTATCGAAAAATTTGATACACGAAGTGAATACTCGGCACAAAAAATGAATGAGTTAAAGGCCTAAGTAAAACTATTTGTGCATTTATGTATACCTAAAAAAAATTACACACACTCTTGCACTATTGCTTCTTAATGAATTTGTTTTATTATTACATGCGAATAAAATTGTTAACATGTATCGTTCGGGGCAAACGATTTACAAATCATTTGTTAAAACTGGTCACAACCCAAATTTCATATATTCTCCTTATTGTAATTGAACGCCATCAAACTATTTTAGACACTTGGAGCCAAAGAAATAGCAGTGCATAAACGCTAATTTCACGAAAAAGCGCTTGAAGGTTGTTGTTTCTGACCATTTTCTCATTTTTTTGGAAAATTTGTTATTTTCTTTCGAAAGTAAAAGTAGAAATATAATTTTAAAAAATCTGGAAAAAACAGCTAATATGGTTTGAAATATGAATAATCGATAGGGATTATTAACTCAAAATCGAACATTTTCTCTTATTTCCGTTTTGGCTCTGACGGCATCATTAAGTTTTATACCAAGAAATGTTGAAGTTGTTGTTCTGTTGCTTTCAGTGAAAAGTAATTAGGAAAACATGCAACTTGGAACCATGGGATAGAGGTTTGGGAGTTAAACACCCCCCTCGCATAAACGAAAAAACAAGCGAAGTATTGCACTCTCCATTCAAAATTTCATGATCAAACTATGATGAATGAGTAAATTGATACAAAACTCTTAAAAACTAATTCTGGGTTTTTTGAAATTCTGCCACAGTTTTGAATGACGTTAATTTTATTTTGGAGGTTCTGTTATCGTAAAAAAATTGTATTTTTAAAATGAGATTTTCTGTACCCAGATTTCTATTTGAAATTTTGAATAGGAAAATACGAAAATATGTTCGGAGAAGGTTCCTTTTTTTGTATTTCTTGTCTTCGTGAGAACAATGCAAATAAAATTCCAACATATGGAGCTTACTGGAAAATTCTCTGGCTACAGCTTTACTGAAGACGGCAAAGCTGTAGGAGTAGTAAGAAAATAGTTATAACGCCTCAAACAGAGCATTCTTTTTTCATGAAAAGAAACTGCCAGATTTTCGTCCAATTTTCAGAAATATTATGTTAATAAGAAGGTTAATGGTAATAGAGTAAGTTTGCCAGAATTTGTTCAGCTCGGATATGTGCTGAACAAATTCTGGCAAACTTACTCTATCATCAATAACTGCTGCACAAACCCAGGCTATTTTATCTAAGAACCTAGAGAAAACCGGGCATTTTGATTCCAAAATTTTTGACTAAAATCCAGGCAATATCCGGGCAAAATTGGTCAAACCCCAACAATTTCTCGACAAAAAAATAAGAAAAAAATACTTAAAACAAACTTTTTTTTATCAAAACTCAATAGCAGATTTTAAATTCTATTTAAGGCTTTCAAAAATCCTTTCAAACCTGGATAATATCGGGCAACCTTATTTTAGAGCATTGAAATGTTCTGATGAAATTATCATCATAGTTTGCACCCAAAAATAAGGGCCACCAAAAATTAAGAGTTCTCAGATGCCTCAATTAAAAATTTATGTTAAAACAGGTAGGTAAAACTACCTTTTTTTCTTCACATTTTGATTAAGAACAAATGAACTTACAGTTATTTGTTCAAATCTCATTTCGAATAAAATTCAGGATGACTTTATTCAAAAGAGTAAACGTTTTCTGAAGCCTCCGATACAATCTTACCACGATCTTGATTCCTTGACCATGACAGAATAAAGTTGTATTGAATGAAACCATCCGTAAAAAACCGTTAAAACCATTGTTACCAATGAAAGATTGTAGTTTGGTTTGAAAAATACTGTTTTTGGTAGTTTTATTTTATGAAGGATTCAAAACTAAACTGATTTCAATATTGATAAGCAAAATAATGAACTTATTTTCAAGTTCTGCTAATTTGAGTTAGAATACCCCAGCATTTTTTTTTTAAATTCGATTGTCTGAATTAAAGCAAAACAACTCCAACATCGAACTTTTTTAGTATCAGTCATGATGAACAAGAATATGTCTAAAATTTTATGCCTTCAAGGATCAAAAATTCCTACAGATTTTTTTAAATGCTAACAAAAAAAATTTCTATATAAATTCACAGATTATTGGCAACAGTGACGTCACGGCCTGTATCAATACTTAAGCAGGACTGTCTCGGTACTACCTTTTTTAAATATTCCATGGATTTAAAGGGTTTATTTATTGTATTGGAGATCCCTCCTATTTTTTTACTGAAGGGTGGTACTGAAGTTTATTTTAATTGAAATAATTTTTACGAACTTATTTGTTCCATGGAAGGTGTAGTAAAGCACACCGGAATTGTCACATGTATTGACTAAGTGGAAAAAACTATGGTATTGAAAGACTCCTTCCACTTTCAAACTTGGTTTATTTTTTATTTTTTCAATGAAATTATTTATTGTACTATTGTAATCGAGATCCTTCCCATGTTTAAGCATTACACTAATTGAATCATTTCTAAGTAATATTCATAAAATTGGTATAGAACTAGGTTTGACATAGTTAGATGATTAGTTGTTTTGAAAAACCTCTCAAATTATTGTAAAAGGGGGCTCGCATCCCAAACAATTCACTTGCAGAATTTCTTCCTTATATAAATGTTGGCACTCAACATTAGGAGTGTATTAGCGTACGAGAAATATTTTTTGTTGATTTGAAATAGCTCCCTTCTTCTAGAGTATGGTTGTCAGATTGCCAGGTTTTATCCGGGTTTGCTGGGATATTTAATGCACAATTTGAGAACAGTCCTGCTCGGCCAGGTCCGGTTGCCCGGATTTCAATGAAAAATGCCCGGATTTTCCCGGATTAACTCACTTTTTTAGCATATAAATACAAAAAAAATAATTATGTTTTTTTTTTTTTTTAATTTATGCCTCCAAAACAAGATTTGATGAGCAAGTTTTATAAAAATAATCATGGAAGGTTTTTTGGAAGCCTTAAATACGATTCAAAATCTGTCGGTGAGTTTTTATGGATTTTTTTCTTGATTTTTGTTGAGTAATTTCTGGGTTTTGATAAAATTTGAATGGATTTTTGGTTGTCAATATTGAAATCGAATTCCCGGATTTGGTCAGGTTTTTATACAAAATTGCCCGGATACGTGCTTAAAAAATTTTGGCAACCTTATTCTAGAGGGATTCAGTAAGAGGATAGGTACATATTTATTCATAGCTTAAGAACTAATCGAGCAAATAAAACACCAGAACCAAATTTGGCATGGGATGATATTTGAGTACAAAAAATATTTGTATGAAGATTTGGATTACTTACTTGAAAGAAATTTGGCATGGGAGGGTTATTAGATACTAGAAATGTTTCTAAAGCTGTTGGAGACCCCTCATACTTTATAGTTGGAATAAGAGAAAGAAAGAGCAAGGATAAAATTCTTTTTCATTATGATAACAATACCTAATCAAGCAAAATAATGTAAATTTTACATGGTTTAGACCCCTTCTTCCATACAAAAGGGAGAGCGAAAGGAAAAAATATGGCTCTCATACAATTTCTCTTATACTCATAGAAGAGGGGAGACGAGAGAAAAAGAGAGGGTTTTACTTATATATATATTTTTTTTCGCATATGAAAACTAATGCAGCAAATGAAGCAAAATGATTCAAGTGATGCTATTTAGTTACGAAAAACATTTCTATGTTAATTCGTCTAATTGTTCTCCATTTGACGGGGAAGAGGAGGTGATCTCCAAATATCTAAGTAAAACATACGTTTTTTCATAACTAAAGTGCTTTTGAAGAAAATAAAGACAGAGTACTGATTAATAGAGGTTTTAAACAATGATTGAAAACAAACAAATTTTAGAAAAGGTTTTGGGGTGATCTTTTTTCCTAATGGCGAACGTCTATGGCTTATAAGCCAGAGGTCCATTGATCGAATCCCGCCACCCTAAATCTAGGTTGAGAAATTTTTGTAAGTCTTCGGAAGTAAAAATAAACACTAATATCACGAAATGTAACGAAAATTGTAAACTCTACTGAGTTTAAAAGAATGCAAAATATCTATACGAAGTATTAGAATATTGTAAACTCTACGGAGTATAAACAGATAATCTGGTCGAATAGTGTCAGTAACTGGACTATAATAGGAGCTAGTCAATAAGACAGTTCCGAGTCGTGCTACATCTATATATATAAAAATGAATTTCTGTCTGTCTGTCTGTCTGTCTGTCTGTCTGTCTGTCTGTCTGTTCCCTATAGACTCGGAAACTACTGAACCGATTTGCGTGAAACTTGGCAGGTGGGGGTATTGGAGGCAGGGGAAGGTTCCTATTGTGGTTTGAGACCCCTCCCTCTCTCATGAAGGGGAGGAGGGGCCTCCCAAACAAAAGACAATTTTTTGCATAACTCGAGAACCCATCAAGCAAATGGTATCATATTTGGCATGGGGTGGTATTTGGGAACGAGGAATATTTCTATGAATATTTGGTACCCCTCCCTCCTCTCAGTGGGGAGATAGGAAGGGGGGAGGGGGGCTACCTTACAATTTTTCATATAACTCGAAAACTATGGCATGGGAAGGTATTTTGATACGAAAAATATTTCAATGATTATTTGAGACCCCTCCCTTTTTGCAGTTGAAAGGGGGAGGGGCCTCTTTCATATTTTTTACATAACTCAAAAACCTATAAAGCAAATGGAACCAAATTTGGCATGGGAAGGTATTTGGATACGAAAAATATTTCAATTATTATTTGAGACTCATCCCTCTTTCCAGTAGGGAGATATAAAGGGGGGTGGGGGCCTCTTTTATATTTTTTTACATAACTCAAAAACTAATTAACCAAATGGAACCAATAGTGGCATGGGCGGGTAGTTGCGAAAGTGACATGTTCTAATGATTGTTTGAGACCAACGGGGAGAAAGGAAAGAGGTAGGGGAGTTTCATTCAAGTTTTACTGCATAACTCAAGAACTACAACAGCAAATAGAAGCAAATTTTGCATGGAACGATATTTGTTTACAAGAAATGCTTCTCTGAATATTTGGTATCCCTCACTCCTTCTTAAAGGTGGATGAAAAGGGAGAGAAAAGATCTCCCTTACAATTTTCAGTATAACTGGAGAGCTGATCGAGCAAATTTGAACCATATTTGGCATGTGAGGGTATTTGGATACAAGAAATGTTTCTATTATAAATTGAAGCCCAAACTTTTTTCAGCGCAAAGATATAAAGGGGGAAGGGGGGGCTTCCATACTTTTTTTTTGCATAACTCGAGAATTAATAGAGCAAATGAAATAAAATTTGGTATCCAAAAGCATTTGAGTTCAAAAAATACTTTTATGAATATTAAGTTTTCACCCCTCCATTCAATGAGGAGAACGGAAGGGATGGTACTTCCTTTCAAGTTTATGCATAACTGAAGAATTTACAACGCAAATAAAACCAAATTTGGCATGGGATCGTATTTCAATACGAGAAATTGTATTGTGTTGCAATCCGAAACTCCAGCTGCAGCTCTCATTTTATAGCGGTTGCTTATGAATTACGTTATAATTTGATTTAAAATAATGCAAACAAAACAATAAAAATTTGAATAAATTCTGAACATATCAATCGATTTTGAAAGGTGTAGCAAAGCACACCGGGTCAGCTAGTGGAAAATAAAAAAAAAAAAAGGTCAAATCAAAAGGTCGAGAAGCAAGGTTTCGAGATAAACCCAGCAAAAAGGAATATTTTACCTTTTTTTAATTCATCTACAAAAAGGTAAATTTTACTTTTTTCGCATTCACATAGCAAAATAGTAAATATGCATTTTCCCATTCACTGATTTGGTTAGTTTCTTAGATAAAAATAACGCATAAACAAAATTCATTCAAATTGATATTTCTTTTAGATGAATAAGATCTGGAAAATGACGTGGAAAACACCTCGAAGCTCTGTGAGCCAATCTTAAACAAAACCAAAGTATTATGACGAGAACCAGCATAATCAAATAATATCTAATAAAACCATTACGCATTCCGATTTTCACATATTGGGCACCAAGAAAAAATTTTTCCTGAATGACTGAGCTTAACTTCAGTGAACGGGTTCGGCAAACAGTTACTTTTTTCGAGATGAATTATACCCTTTTGCTTAGCTCAATCCAGGTCAACTTCACCTCGCTACGAGATATTTTTTTTTGGATTTACCTTTTTTTCTGGATGAATTGTACATTTTTTAATCAGGTCACCTTTTTCCCGGTAAATTGCCCTTTTTTCCAGCTTGATTCAAGTAAAATTTACATCACTGTGAGATGAGTTTCACCTCGAAAAGGTAGGAGTTACCTTCAAAGAGCGTTTACCTAGCTATCTCGGTAAATTTTACCGAGATTATTTCCGTGTAAAAATGGCATCGCCGAGTAGAAAGAGAAGAAAGAGAAGAAGAAAAGGTTTCGAAGCATAAAAAAAATCATTTTAGAAAATAAGAATTAATCTTCTTAGTATGACAGTTCGAAGCTGAAGTTGCAGCTTCCATTTTAAAGAACAATTTGAAATTTGAATTTGATGTACTGATAAAAATAATTTTAAAAGATGTTGCAAAGCACTAGCAAATTATATAAAGGCCTAATGTTAATGTTCTTCCCATCACACAAAAGCTTTTATTATTTTTTACAATCGCGAAAAAATACCCAAAAGTTTTCGTAACACAATATTTATCACTCGATATAATGGAAAAACGTGTTTTAAAAAAGTTATTCAATGAAGAATATAAACTAAAAATTAATACACTTTCAAAGTTTA
This sequence comes from Uranotaenia lowii, assembly GCF_029784155.1. Lineage (NCBI taxonomy): Eukaryota > Metazoa > Arthropoda > Insecta > Diptera > Culicidae > Uranotaenia > Uranotaenia lowii. Next base: position 363,852,249 of record NC_073692.1, read on the forward strand.
TCGGAGAGAAAACAATGAGGTTCAGTGAAATACTTTATATATCAAAAAAAAAAATATCCATGTTTAACCTTCTGGTCAGCTAGTATCATTGCTGTGTCTTCTTAATTTACAATGGAGGCATTAATGCAGTGAGCGAAAAAACAATAAAGCATGGATCACGACAAATCTGGACGAACTGTTTATTATACCATAGCGCGCCTAGTTGTCGGATCTGGATTTTTTGACAGTATTTTGTTCGGAAATGTTTCCTCTATCAGTGCAGTGCGAAATCGTTAAAAATAGTAAAATCAACCGTGTGCAGCGGGGTGGATGGAACAGAGATGAAGAGATTGTGGAACAAAATGGCCGCTGAGGTCAGCGAATGGGGTGTCCAAACTATAATCGACGAAAGTTCGAAAATTCATCAAAACAACATCGGAATTTTTTTTTATTATTTTTTTTCTTTAAAGTGCAATAAAAACCACACATTTTAAGTACAAAACATTTTTATTTCGTTTACATAGCTCCGAGATAGAACCGTTTTAATGCGACCAGATTTGTAGTGATCCATGCTTTAGTACCACAATGCAAGGATAGAAAAACTCATTCAAACGAGCGACTGAGCCTGCATCGCTCCGATTTTTGCTCATAAAATTGCCCTGGAACGCGAATGAGGTGTGAGCGAGAATCTCCTTCTCTCACGAATCATGCCCGACCAACACGAAAACACGACCAAAGCTCCTGATTCCTTTTTGCCTTGCTTCCTTCTCCGCACACAAAATCTAGCATCAACCTGACGATTGCGTAGCAGCGAGCCGATTCATGAAACTTTTTACCAACCCGCTCATGAGCCGTGTTAGTAATGGTATTATTCTTTCCCGTGGAAAAATGTTCGTCCCTTTGCAAAGCTTGAGCTTGAACAAACACGAACAGCAACAAAGATGACGCCAAGCCGTGTTGGCTGTAAACACGCGTTGGCCAAAAAGAATGGAAAATAAGAAGAACAGTGTGCATACGGCCGGCACATCCAATCCAATTTGGTGATGTTATTATTCTTTTCAGGCAAATATGCCGAGCCAAAAGAATTGCTTTGCTTCTTGCTAGTGCTGTTATTATTGCTTCCTACGAAAGAATGTGCGTCACTTTTTGAAGCTACGAGCTTGAAGGAACATCAATAACATCAACAGCAACAGTGTGCACTTGTGTAGGCCAAGCCAATCTTTAAACGATCGGTGCCCGGACGGTAGGTACGGACGGTTTGGCTCTGAGAAGGACGAGCCGAAAGATTCCTTTTTCTTTTTTTCTTCCTACTTTTTTCTTCTGAACTGGCGTACTTCCTTCCCTAAACAGACAGCAAGCTCGGTATAAAAATTCTCATGAAGCAAATTCGAGTCTCTCGTGATCCCGTTTCTCAGACTCGCTCATGAATGTTTTTCAATACGATCAGCATAGAAACCGCCGTCGTAGAATCGTTTTTGTTGCTGTTCGTGATTGTATTGAACACAAACGAATAGCGAGCCGGCGACGAAGCATTTTCGTGTGCGTTTCGAGGAGTGAGCGATTTTTATAGTCCTTGCCACAATGTGCTTTTTTTTTTGTTAAAATATGAATTATTGACAATCGTCAAAATTTTCATCTACAAATTGTTTTAAATTGGTCAATGGAAGAATCAAGCATAATTTTCCTTATTTTGGATGAAGCAGTTGGCGTTGGGAACCAAAACTATGAAAATAAAAAAGAGCGAAATAAGAATAGTAGCGCATAGTGTATTTCATCAAAATCAAGATTATTTCTTAAAATTCTCCAAGTGAAAGGGAATAATAATGCTTCTACGAAGTATTTTAATTTGAAATTTGACATCGAGATTTTTTACACTATCAAACTGCTTAGTTTTTTTTTTTTTTTCATTTAAATGACCGGATATTATGAAACACAGATTCTGGCCTGAATTGGAATTCAAAAAACAGGCTTCTTTTTCGGAAATATTGTTTTTATATCAGTTAAACACTATTTTTCCAGATTCAAGTCATAGATGACAGCACCATCTTACTGTTAAACTAAATTAAGACCCATTTTCGACTATTCGGGCATAATTAAGGCGTGCTTGATGATTTTGGTAAAGAAATCAGTACTTGCTACCGCGTGAGCCCCTTGGAAGTTCATAGATCTCTAAACCAAATTAAAAGCATGATGTAAGCTCACTTAAAAGTGAATTTTTTGGACCGATAATCGGAAAAATGTGGTTCTTTCATATGGAACTCGATGAGCCAGATGGCTGACATTATTATTAGTATGATTTGATATTGACTCGAAAGATGTGATAGGAAGAAACTTCGGCGGTGGTTTACTCTTGTACTGGTGAGTTTTTGCAAATCCAGAAAAAATTCCTTAAGCTTGAACTCCTACAAAGCTATGTAGAAAAACTTCTTCGAAATTATAAAAATTGGCCTTGATAAGCATTGCAAATCGATATAGAGTCATAACTTAATTTAACTGCAAGATAGTTCCGCCATCTACGATTTGAATCTCGAAAAATAGTGTAATGATTTTAAAAAATCAATATTTTCGAGTGTGAAGCTTGTTTTCGGATTCAAAGTCAGCCCAGAATCTGTGTTTTATAGTTTTACGTCATTTTAATGAAAATAAAACTAACCAGTTTGATAAGGTATGAAAGCTCAAATGTCAAATTTCTGAGTTCTAATGAAAATCTCTTTAAAACTTTAATTCTTATTTCGCTCACTGTATTTTTCAGTAAAAGTTTAAGTTTATTTCATTTGTGACACTTTACTTTAACGGCGTGGCAAAAAGCCAAAATAATTTTTGCTGTTATACTTGCTTTCCGTGAATTCACTTTCGCGAACATAGACGCAAGTAAGAAGGCGCCAAAAAAATGTCAGTATCAAGAATCAACCGCTAGTTACAATTAACAGCGCAACTCGTCCGGTTTCTCATAAAGTAGGTATAGATATCGAACCCGCGCAAGTTCTAATGATGTATGAATGAAACTGCCTACGTCGTCGTCGCTTATCACTTCATGATCGAAAGAGCGATTTTGTGCGTAAGCTTAGCTAGCCTTATTGGGTTAGGTATCGGTTAGCAGTTTCCGTATGCTTCCGATGCCAATTATTTAGAGGTGGATAATGTGTAATATTGCTCAGCTATGTCGATAAAAATGGCACCAAAACGGACAGGTTGATCTTGGCAAGGGGAATACTAATTGAAAATAAATTGTTCTAAATGGCGATACAAAAAAAACTGTTGATTTCCGGACATCCTGAAGGGAGTGATCGAGTAACTTATTTAAGGTCGCCGTGTAACATTTCATGTGTAATAAACGTCTAAAAATTTATACACATTGCAATGTAATGAAAGAAATAAGAGGTTCAATGTTCTATAACTGTTTCTTAGATATTAGGTTAAAATTCATAATTTCTACAAAAAAAAAATCAGAGAAATGCTCCTTTCTTTTTTTTTTGTTGAAATTTCGCTCTGTTTGATTTCTCGAGGATTCTCTCCGAAAAAGTACCAATTGCAAACCTATACTTTGTACTAGACTATGTTTAGACTGCAATTTTCAATCAAGTTATTTCCTATCATAACCGCTAATATCTCTACGGTGTGCAACCTGTTACTTCAGATAGGCAAATCTTAAATTTATGTTGGTCAATCTAAACACTTTACCGGTCTTCAATTTTTTACCTCGTGACATAACGACACCAATATACTACCGTCTCGTATAAATATCCCATAACTATCATAAAATGTTCGCTCGATAGTGCTAACATTTTTCGTGTCCTGATCTTTATCGTTCCTGCTGAAGTTGTACATAGAAGGTACCCGCATGAATGGACCATCAATGAACGCGAACATCTTGTCGATACGCCTGGGATAAGTCTACATTTGGACGACGTGGTTTACTGTCTAATGTCGGTGGTCGTGTTGGACGATCGAGGATCTTTGGACCCCGAGCGAATTCGACCTTTTTTGTCATCTGATAGCCTCCGGACACAGATCGGGAGGATGATGGGAGAGAAAAGATGCTGGCTGCTGAATCAGCCATCGTCACCGGCTCAGCAGACCGCCCATTGAGAAAAGTGAGCATAAAACACAACCGGCAAAACTCGTTATTACATAACCTACATCGTAGGGTTGGTGGATGTTGTGCCATTCCATGTACCATGAGGTGGGCGGGTAAAAGTAATCGATAACAGGATATTTGCGAATTGTTCATTAACCGGTAATGCTGAGCCCGAAAAAAAAATGCACCCGCTCCGACTGACACAGATTTTTCGATTAGGTAAGGCAGATTTTGAAGGTCGAGTTTGTTTACAGCGCTCAGCGTTCGGCGATGAATCAGGTGGTTTACCACGAGGTGTAACTGCATATCCAAGTTACCTCATTGCTGGAAAGGCGTTGTACTTTCCAATACGGAGAACAAGGTTTTTTGTAACCCCTTTACTTCAATATTTTTTTCACGAATGTTTAGGGATGTGCAATATTTGAAACCTGATCTTGATGCGGAATCTGATCCTCATTTTCATCTTGATCTAGAACCTAATCATGAATCATTGAACTGGGTCTGTAGCTCGTTACTGATCTTGATTCTGGTCACAATCTCTAAGTTCGATCCTAAACCTATTTCTGGATTCATTATTGGGAACAAGTTCAAAATCCAGATTCTGATCCTGGATATTGATCGTGATCTTAATTCTTACTAAAATCTGAAACTGATACTGTTTAAAATAAGAGATCCTAACCAGGATCCTGATCTTCCTTCCCCATTTCTATTCCGATTTGAGATTTGATCCTAAACCTTTATCTTGACCAGGAAACCTGATCCTGATCATGGTTCCTAGATCTTAATACTAAATTCTGGGTCTTAATCCTTGGAAATTACTCAAGTTTTTTTTGTGATCAGGGAAAAGCTCGCGGGAGCGGAATTCCAGTCAGGGTCCTTCTCCAATAAGCGCGTCGGATGTGTTATTGCGTTATTGCTTGCAAATTGGTAGAATGTAAGGCTATGATCGACTTGGCTACCAGCGAGAGAAATCTCTGTTAAGGAAGCACTGATCGACTATGACTCAGTTAGGAACCATCGGGTGTTCCAACAGCAGGATACTGGCTAGCCAAGTTCGACTTTATTTTGGATGTGACGTTTTAGCAGGGTTTTAAATCTTTCTTCCCTGAGTGTCGAAGGAAGTATCTAGTTTATAAAGATGTTTGCTTTATTAAGAAAATGCTTTCCGTCACATTTCACTGTTTGGTTGGCTTATTGATAACTGAAACTCTCTAAGTGCCAGGATGGGTCGAGTTAACAGCTTCCGAATACAAATTTCGTGTAGGATACATTCTGTGGCGGTTGTAGAAGGCTTTGAGACAACGGTTCTGAGCAGTTTGTAGTTGTTTTTTTTCATATGGGTATTAGCTGCTGTTCCCCAGATGAAGAACAAGTACTGTAGCTTTGACTTTGCAAATGCTTGGTACAACAAAGCTAACTGTTTATGGGACCATTTCTTTTCATCTTCCAGAGTAAACCGCATGTTGCGCTTACTTACCTGTTTTTGGAGTTTCTAAATATGGCAGCACTTCAGTTTGCAATCAATATCTAGACCGAGATATGTAGAGTGGTTTACCTTTTCGATTGGTACTGAATCTACTATCAGATCGTCATGCACTTGTTCTGATCTTCTGGTTGTGGACAAAATCATGTATATTGATTTCGTAAGATTCAATGATAGTATGTATGTATGTATGTATGTATGGTAGCCACCTTGGGTGCACGGTTGTACCGCAGTTGTGGCTAAGGCTTCATCTACAAGTCACAGTAAGTTACCATATATCCAGTTAATAACAGCTGGATGAGAAGTTCAAGGGAATGGATGCGTAAGTAGAGTAACTTACAATATCTGAAGGGTTAGGATCGATTGGTCTCGAGATGTTATTGCCGAATATACATACTCACTATGCAAGTCCCTGTAGTCCCCGCCCCCAAGATTTGTTTTTAGAAGAGCACGTAAGATTCAATGAAAGTAGATTTTTATTGATGTTACTTCCAGTTCCATGTCATAGCACATACTTTCGACTATTGCTGTAGAATCATTTCCGGTGTAGAACAGATATGTGTCATCAGCAGAAAGTCGCGGCTTCCCGTTAAAATTCAGATTTGACAGATCGTTCACATATGTCAGAAATAGAGGTGGTCCAAGATTGCTTCCTTGTGGTACCCCCCCCCCCTTTTAACGCTCGATCACTGCTAAATAAAACTAAATTTGATTTATTTTCACTATTCTTTGATACAAAACGCAACCACTGTCACTGCACTTCTTTCTATCAACAGCAACAGAGATGAAGAGAGGGTGGAACAAAATGGCCGCTGAGGTCAGTGAACAGGGTGTCCAAACTATGATGATATTCGAAGAAAAGTTCAAAATTTCATCAAAACCCTATCGGAATTATTTTTCCTTTTTTTTTCCTTTAAAGTGCAATAAAAATCCTACATTTTGAGTACAAAACATTTTTATTTCGTTTTTATTTCGTTTGCACTATACCCTACAGCATTTGTTTCAATACGTAGGGGAACTGGGTATAAAATGCGTAGTCGGGACAAGATGCGCCACCCTCAGTATTTCACTAAACAAACATTGTTAAACATTTCTGAAAATGCCAGTTTGTTCTATTTACACTTTTGTGCGTTTATAAACATTTGTGGACCTTGTAAGTTTTCTATATTGCGTAAATTTTACGAAAAACGAAAACAAATTTATTGGGGAGCTTTTCTTGCAATTTTTCATCTTTTCTCGTAAGGAATTATGACATCTATCAGCAAAACTTTACCTGGTATCTGATCCAATGTTCATCATTGGTCAATTCATCAATTGGTCTTGACAATCATCACACAACGAAAAATTTCCTTATTCAATTATTTTTTCTGTTATTTTTAACGATTTTTATTAAGCATGTCTAGGCAGGGCAAAACGCACTATGTCCGTTTATCTTTAAGCATGTTTTATATTTGTTTAAATGTTTATATGTTGAATTGGAAAACATAACTATTCACAAGAACGCCAGTATATCTGGCAGCACTGCGCGTAGCAATACATTTTTTCATCTGTGAAGTAGAAAAGAAGTGTTTTTACCTGGCAAACACTTTCGGAGGCCCTTGAATTACTAAACACTTATTAATCGTTAAACGGCGCGTTTGGGTACTCACATATGCGCACTTTGCCCCAAACGAAATGAAAATCATACTTTAGAAAACCTTTCAAAATTTAACGATTAAGTCGAATATAATTGGTATAAATGTTCCTGTTTGTATATTTCTGGTGAAGAACAATCCCCTTTTCAAAACTATTGTCGAATTTACTGGATTGCATTCTTCATTTAAGAGTTATGAAAGATTCTTCTTAACGTGGGCGTCTTACCCCCAGTTCCTCTACAAAGCTGTTCCTTCTCGACGTGCCGGAACTTCTCTTATCGAACCACTTTCGACCTACGTAAGAATATATTTTCCTTCAGCGGGGATCAAATTATATATTATGACTTTGACTTACTCTTTTCTTTCGATCTACAAGGGCTTAAAAATTTCAGCATCAGTAACGTAGATCAGGGTTTTGAAAAAACCACGAAATAACAGAAAAAACGTGCAACACAATTTTAACAACTCTAACAAACTCAGCTGATTGATTCCATCTTTTTTTTCTTATAAGAATTTATAATTAAAAGCTTGAAAACAATTCCCCAAAATGGATTTCAGATGCCATTCTCTTGGATTTTACGTGAAATTCATGATGCTAAATGTCAGTTGCTACCAGATTCACGTAGAATCGATTGGAAGCATCATAAGCTAAGTCTACGCGAAAAAAACCGTAAAATTTTGGGGCATTGGATTTCTTAGGCTCCATATGTTTATTTTTTTGATTTCTTTAAATATTAGGTACTAATTTTTTTCGCTGAAAATATTTACAACACATATAAAGTTAAAAAACTTTATTCAACCAAAAATACGGCAACTTCGAATGTTCAAACTAAAACTGCTCAGCTGAAAAAACTCGTACGCAACAAAAGCAGTTAGAATCTCGACTCAAGCTAGATTCACAATCCTATTGAAAATACGACCTAACATTCGCTTTGTCCTACAAGATTTACTAATAATAGTCTCTTTAGAAACAATTTTTGAACGATAAAAATAATGTTGATCCAATCCGTCTGTCTGTCTGGTATCGCACATATTTTCTTTAGCACAGTTTAAATGAAGTTAATTTAAGTGGATCTAAACATGAAATATGACCTTATTATGAATTCAAACCAAAATCTCAATGTTACGAGCTATCTGATTGAAACACATACTGTTTTTTCCTTTTACAGCTAAACTACTGGTTAAACTATGGTATTATATTCTGGAAACCGATGTTGAATTTTAATCGTTACTCTGTAATTCAAGTCGAGCTCCTAGAATCCATTCTTTATGGAATTTGATACTAAGGTTTTTGATATTTTCGCAAGATAACGATTTACAGTACCAATTAAAATTTCCATGAAATGTTTCAAGTTGTAATTTGTGGAAAGAATATTATTATTATTCAAATGGGGGAACGAAAACTCTTATGGTCAGAACTTGGACACAAAAAACGATAAGTATTGTTGTTGAGCATGCTTAATGACACAAAGTTGAGAAGAGCATCGTCTAAAGATCGCATGAGATTTTGCGGCAGTTAGGTCTGAAAGGGCTCAAAAGCTCAAAACTGATATGTTCAAAGTATGATTCAGGGACATCAAAGGCTGAAATCGCAGCTCAAGGAACATTTGAATAGTCTTTTAACTAGTACCAGGAAAGTATTATAAACGAGATTTACTCACCTTTTTCAAGCTTTTGATACAGATGAACTTTCGATGATAAGGCATTTTCAGTGGAGCTAACACTTTTTCGATCGGCTTCGGTGACCAGCTGCTTGTTAGTGCTGGATTTTTTCCGGTGGTATGTTGTGTGTTTCATTTAGGATGAGCCACTTTACTGGAACGTGGACTAAGTAATGAGTGGGAATTCCTCCGTTCTCAGTCACCACATCGCCATAGATGCTCATCTTTTTACCTGACAAATACTCATACAATTCTGATAGATTGGAATGATGCATGTCACCTGAAAATAGTTTATATATTGCAAAATATGTAAGTTTCTAATTCTAATTAAACTCACCTTAAATAGTTCAGTTCGTACGAAACTTCGTACAATTTTGATGGACTCGCTTCGAAAAGCTCCTGGTGACGGTTCTCTGTTTTGCATCAGGAACCACCATTTAATCGATTTTTCGGGAAAACTATTCATTCCGACCCCGCATGAATCACGAACGTTTGTTTTTCTTTTGATCAACGTGATCAACTGAACACTGTGTTAAATCAAGTTGTTCGTAATTTTTAGTGACAATTTAAAATTATACTCGAGTAAATAATGTTCAACCTGGAAAATTACGGTGAATGTCATGCTCCATTTTGTTGCAGGACATTTACTTTAATATTAAATGATTTTCTTTTAACTTTCAGTCAAATTCATTTAAAGTAACAGGTTTATTGTTTTACAGGTTCTATTAATTTACGTGCAACCATTTTAAAGTACACATACATAAAATTCATTATTTTTTTCTGTGTAGTTTCGAGTCTTGCTTACACTGCTGAAGTTTGCTCGAAGCATGTTTCAACAGGTTTTGGATATTCAAGTCTAAGGGATTTTTTTTTTCATGTTGCTAGAAGGGAATCCTTAATTTTTATCCAATTCCAAACGTTGACATTCATCCACGGACATAATCCTCAGACTCTGACTTTTATTTCGATAGTCTTTGAATACTTGGGGTTTCAAGTAAAAAGTTCCTCAATAGAATCAGCAAGCGAGGGTAAATACGCCATTTTGAGTGAGAGTGAGAGATTTTAAACGAGCAAATGACGTTTTGTCTTAAACGCGTGGACATAAGCATTCAGTTTTACGAGTGATGTTGTACGAACAAGACGTTTTAACGTAAAAAAGCGTTTAAAGGAAAAATTGTCTCGCACTCAAGGCACAGACACTACAGATGTTCATGGCGGATTTCGGGTGAATTGTCGAGTTCATTCGAATCGCGCAGGGGGCTTCGACAAGGTGATGGTCTATCCTGCATGATGTTCAACGTGGCGCTAGAAGGTGTTATTCGACGTGCGGTGGACGAAATGCGGTCCACTATATTCAACAGATCCAGTCAGCTTATCTGCTTTGCCGACGACATTGTCATAGTCGGCAGATCATCTGCGGCGGTGGAGTAAATCTACGCAAATTGAAAAGCGAAGCAGGAAATAATTGGGATGATCATTAATACGTCCAAGATGAAGTATATGCTGGCCTGCGGATCCGAAACCTACCGAGCCCGCTTATCCAGTAATATTGTCAATGCAGTTGAAGTCCGAAGTTATCTCGTTAGTAATCGCCAACCTTTGCCTTCCGCTTATGTTGACGAAAACTCCAGTTTGGGGATTCAGCAACAATACAAGGTCACAATAACAACACGGCGACGAGCTGGAGATAATCGAGGACTTTGTCTATCTCGGCTCACTGGTGACCACAGACAATGACACCAGCCGAGCCGTGAGATCCAGCGGCGAATGATCAGCGAAAGTCGTGCTTACTATGGACTCCACAAGCAACTCCCAGCTAACATGAAATCGTAATGGAAATGATAATCCAAATCGAATATTAAGACATTTTCAATAACTATCGTAAACACGTTGGTATTGAGTGATTTTCTATCATTCATTTCCGACCAGCTTTGCTCGAAAAAAGTTGAATCGGATAGCAGTTTAGTCAACTCGGAAATATGTCTCCAAAAAGTTGAGAATATGCTAATTCGACATTTACGATTTGAGTGAGCTGATTTACGATAATTGGGCGGTCCTTCAATTGACACTCTCTCTGGTTTCTTCCTTTGACCGGTTTGTAAACAGAAAATCTCACCTATAGAGCTATAGCGTGGACCATATTAACTGGCATCGTGGCAAGATACCGGACTGCGAACTCGGAGTACTGGAGTTCAAATCTCGGTCGAGAATTTTTTTTTTTCGTTTATTTTGCTTTTTGTTGGAAAATCGAATCGTTGGAATCTTGTCACTGTAGATATATCGCCTCCACTTTTGTAGCTATATGCTATTTTGGTAAGTTTAATACAATCTTTTTATCTGGTATATTTGATCGAATAATTCTGTTGTTCCTGCGTTATACCTTCATAAATGTTTGCTGGGCTGCGGCGAGAAAAATAAGCCCTCGCACGAAGTGTAACCTGTACATGACGCTCATTATACCGATTGTTCTCTACGGGCACGAGACATGGATATTGCTCGAGGAGGACCTGCGTAAACTCGAAGTATTCGAGCGAAGAGTGTTAAGAACCATCTTTGGCGACGTGTAGGAAAACGGAGTGTGGAGGCGAAGGATGAACTACGAGCTAGCGCGACTCTACGGCGAATCCAGTATCCATAAGGTAGTGAAGGCTGGCCGGATACGCTGGGCAGGATATGTTGCGAGAATGCCGGAGAACTGTCCTGCAAAACGGGGTTTTGCTGCAAACCCGGTAGAAACGAAACGAGCAGGTGCTCAATGAGCGAGGCGGCTAGCGAATGTGGGATGTTCGAGAAAACGGAGAACGGTTGCCATGTACCGAGTGCATTAGAGGAATATTGAACATCACTCATCAGGTTATTTCGTGAGACGGAAAACCATGTTAATAAACCATTTGTTAATGTTGGAATGTTTGAACAACGTTTGAAGACATTGAAATTTATAAATTTTGTTTGCCTGAAAAAAATAAGTCCAATAAATGCCAAGGCTATTAGAAGTTATCGTTCGAGAAAACCTTTCGATTTCGATACTATACAAGATTTTCTGAGATTCGAGCCCATGTTTTCTAAACAATAAATATTGATGTTTATTGTTCGCTCCAGCTCATAATATCCACCTTTCCAATAAAAAAAAGCCAAAAAACCATCCAGTCACTTTTAGCCGGGAGCATCCAGCCGGACACACCTTGTTTTGACTAGTAGGTAGGTGAATAAAGTCCAAACGAGCGTGAAAGTGTTTTATCATGCTGGTGGTATGGCCAAACCAATATTTTTGCTCAATTTGCAAACGTTTATGGAATGGAATTCCATCAGACGACTGTTTTGACGTGACCAGACCACTTTTACCGAAAACTGGTGGTAGAAAGTATGTCACACTAGGTGACCAGCAAAGGTTAATGTGCGTCGTAGGTCTATGTTAATTTTTTTTTGGACAAACATTTGAGGATCAAACAATTGTTTCAAATATGTTAAACATGAGTTCAGTTCAACGATTGAGTCTTTGAAATTTTACGAATTATCTCTAGTTCCGTTTAAGTGGAGCTGATAATAAATAAACCGCCTCTAGAAGTGTCTTTTCCGGGAGGTTTATGTATTCATTAAAACTATTTTTCAAATTAAAGGGAGAGTGTCGTGACTGAGATCCCTGGGGTGACTTGATTCCTCAACCACATCTCGAAAATGAAATTAATTTAGAAAAAAAATGGAAATTATTTTGAATAAATTAATTACTGAGTTTTTCAACTTGGGTTGAAAAACTCGACAAAATGTGACAAAAATATCTTCTATCATCATTTTCAAAAGATTCCAACTTGAATAAGTTATAGTAAAAAAAAATCAAATATTTTAATTGTTGGAAATTTATATAAAGTTCATAATTCCATGTTTTCATAACTTTAAGAATAATTTCTCATAAACTTTACTTATAGGTTTAAGTGATCCCTAGAGTTCAAAAGCCAAATGGCCAAAGAAATACTCAATACGTTTTTTCTATTTTTAATTAAGGATGAAGTCTCTTTAACTTAAAAAAAATCACTTTATATTTCGCTCGACGAAAACGCTCTTCAAATTAAAAACTTATGTAATAAAGAAATATGTAAATAGAAAATTCAACATAAAATTTTGTTGTACAACAAATTCTAAAAATATCCAATAAATCAATTTTCTTGTAATGCATTTTCTTTTTGTTTACAGGTAAAAACTTTCGGTGTGTGCAGTAAGTAGAACATTAAACAATATTCAATTACTTAAAAAATATTCAAGTTTAGATCCGTTTTTTTGTTAAAGAAATTCATGATAGTTTTTTAATGAGGCTTTTTTATACATTTTCAATTTTCTCTGGCGAACAGTATTAAAGCTATTCAAATATGAATGTTTCAAATTGAATTAGTTTTTTTTTATAACATTCAATTCATAAACAAATCTATGAGATTTAATAATTTTCTCAGCCAGTGCCCTCAATCGTTTTAAGCTCATTTTTTACCAACACACTGTCTGTTATATCCATTATTTGCAAACGCATAACCTCATAAAACCTTACCCACCGAAATCAAAAATCCTTCATTTCGGCATATCGATCAAAAAAGCGAAATGGAACAAAATCATAAACAAACTTGGCAGCAGCCAGCAAACAAAAGTCAAGATCAAAGCCACAATGCAAGGTGGAAACCGCCATTAAGATCTGGCTGGGGGGATAAAAAAAATCGCAGCGCTAAACCGCAACCGAAAAACCCTTGCGGTCATCCATCTTCCTCGAGCGAGGGGTAAGAAGATGGAGGGCAGCTCCATTATCGACTATTGACTAGGTTTATTCGAATGAAGATCGAAAACGCCCGAGAAATCCTTCACGAGAGGAAGTGCGAAAAACAAGTCCACTAGTTGTTACCTACAGAGCATCAGTCAAACTCTAGTTTTGGGCTAGCTAGTTCGTCTGAAGTCTAATGGCGAGCCTCTGCAAATTTTAGATCGAATCTGGTATGAAGTCTATTTTGGTCTCGATGCCTAGGGTTAAGGAGTAACTTTTTTTTTGCCAACACGTGCCCAGTTTTGGCGGTCTTCTCAATGTAGTTAGTCTCAGTCTTGAACCGAGGTCTTAGACATGGCCACATTTAAATTATGTCATTCGTCATCTCAGCAGAGACATAAGTAAAGTAAGGGAGCGTGGGGTATCATGGGCCACTTTTTTTCTTCGCTTCATAACTTCTCATTTTTAAATGAATAAAATAAATGGAAAAGTTTTCTACATTTTTAGTGTATCATTAGGATTTTTTTTATTTTTTAAATATATTAATTTCCCAAGTTCTGTCTGTTTTTAAAAAAAAAGTAATTTTTTGGGATTTTGAAAAACTGTGGGGAAACGTGGACCACCAAATCTAAATTCAAATTTCATAATTCATTCAGTTATTTTCAAACAATTTCAGATGAAGAAATAAAAAAGAGAGTCTTTAAAACCTGTGTTTGATTACCATCAAGTATAAGGATTCTCTTCTGCAACGTCAACTTTTCTAATAAGGCGATTTAATGCGATGGCAAATATCAAGTCAAGAATATTTCAAAAATCTATATCAAGTTTAAATTAATACTTTGCATGATGTTAAAACGAGAGATTTGAAAATATTAACAAAAGCAGAATTTTTATAATTTCTTCGACAAAGAAGAGCTTATAAAATAACAAAGTTAAGGGAAATAAATTTTCTTTAAATTATAAATCTTTTTAATGACATTTCCCAGATTAAGCTAATTCTTATACCTTATACCCAAGTATAAGGTTTAAATCAACTGAAATGTATGTAGTTGAACATTATAATCCTCCTGAAAACTGGTAGAATTTTCAAAATTCATGTCATCAAGAAAACGTGGTATGTCCAATTAAATGAAGTATGAAATTCTGAACATTGTAGATCAGGGATGAGCAACGTGAGGCACACGGGCCGCATTTTTGTGTGACCCGCGAAACTTCCCGAAAATTGAATTTATTACCTACTTTTTCTCTAGGATAGGATGTTAATCATCATAAAATACTGCTCCATACCAAATTTTAAAGAAAAAACTATATGTCAATAACTTGATCAAATCTTGATCACTTGTTTGCAGTTGCATTTGCTCCACAATCATTCAGTTTGTTAACTTTTGCAGCATAGTTATTATTCAACTACCACTTTGAAATTTCAATCCATAAAAGCGGGTTGGAAAAGCAATCTAAAAATCGGAAGGCCACAGATGATCACACGTACATATTTCGAAGTCTGTTACTGAGACGATAATTTTTTTTTTGTTTCAATAAATTTGCATGATCAATATTTTCAGCAGCAATTTTTTTTTTAAATTAATTAATTAATTTTTCAAAAAGACTAGATCCGGGAAAAAAAATTAAACCATTAACAATTGGAATGTTTTTGTTCTTGAATGGTAATGTGGTAATGTGGAACGATTTTAAATTTCTTAACAACATTACTCAGTTTCAAAGTCTCCGACAAAAGAATGATCTGAACTTTCGACAGAAATAACATCTATAATTTTGTTATTCAACCCAAAAAGTTTGTGACGATTATCTGTAATGCTTTTTTCAGTCATTTCACGGTAAAATCATCCCAAACATCGTTAATTTGAGTCATGTTTCTTGAAAATAAGCAATCCACATTGTCAAAGCCAAAAGATTTTCATGAATCAGGTTTAGAAAGCCTATCCCAGTGGTATTCAAATTAAATAAGATAATCCATGAAATCTGTAAAAAATAAATCTAGAATCAAGAATGTTAATTTTGATGAAGTTTACTTTAAAATAAGGTTGCCATTGCCCGGTTTTATCAAGGTTTACCCGGATATTTAATAAAAAAAAATTGTCAAAAGTCCGGTCCAGCTCTTTTGAGCGGATTTCATTGAAAACAGCCCGGGTTTAATTACTTTATTTGCCAAAACAACAAATTGTGTAGTAAAAATTTTATCTTTATGCGTCCAAAACAAGATTTTTTGAGCAAGTTTATAAAAATAATAATGAAAATTTTTATGAAAGCCTGAAATACGATTTAAAAACTGCTGATGAAAATAATTGTTTATCATATTTATTTTCTTGATTTGTGTTGGGTAATTCCTGAGTTTTAACCAAATTTGCCCGGATTTTTGGACGACATATAGTTAGGAATCAAACGCTCGGATTTTGCCAGGTTTTTAAATAAAATTACCCGGATTTGTCCGGCCCGGGTACGTGCTGAAAAAATTCTGGCAACCTTACTTAAAAATATGTGAAATTATAAATTTTTCACCGTTTGTAGAAAACAAATTGGACCTTTTACACCTAAAATAATCTGCATGTAGCGGCTACGTGAAAAACTACATAGTTTTCATCCAATTGATTTTCACGTAGATGCTACGGTATAAAAATTTAAACGCGTCGCTATAAGAGTCGGTGCATAATGAAGATCAAATAAAATTTACGTGAATTTTTAGTGAATACAACATGATGTGATAATGAATGATTTAAGAAATTCGTTTAGTATTGAAATGTTAATATGGTTGATTTGCTCGTTGCTTTTGTTTTGTTTTTCTATTCATTTTTATTTAAAAAAAAAACAAGAAGTTTCTTTGTTAAGCATTTTGTTCTAAATTTCATTTTGCATTTGAATTTTACTCCAACACTTAATCACAAAAAAAAATCAGCAACAACCCGTATTCCGTGCCTGGTTTGATTGGGGTTTCCTGTAGAATAAAATAAAAAATTGAATAAATAAAAATGAATTTTCTGAATAGTAAATAAGTTTGCTTTACCAGATCAGTCGAGGATTCGTTCTCTTATAATTCCTGGAAGGCACCCGGATTTACTTGATCCGCAAACCTAACGCCAACCTTCCGATGTTTCGAGGTCTGAAAAAATAAAATAATTTCGTTGGTGAGAAATTTCAATTTCACCATGTCCAAATCAACGGTAAATCTCTTCGGCCACGAATCCCGAATATTGTGTCAACTCATCTTAAAAATAATCCTGAGACAACTGACAGAAGTCGTGGTCTTCGGTGTAGTATTAGCGAAAACTAAACATAACTTTTCCAACTGATTTTTTCCAGAATGAACAAAGTCTGCTGCATGACCTTTTCCTTTAAGAATTTGAGAAAAAAATAGTCGAAACCGATTTAAAGCATCCACTTAGATTTTACGTGAAATTCATGAGGCAATTATGTTGAAGTAAAGTAGTTTCTACCGGGGCGTCCTCGCTACACTGGGGTTAATACAAATTTCACGTAGAATCGATATGATGCATCGAAATCTTAGTTTACGTGAAAAACACCGAAGAAATAATTTCAAAATTATTTTGGGTGTAGGATAAAATATAAATTGTGAAAAAACTTTTCGAAAATGTGCACAAAAAAGGAGTCAATAAATTTCAAGAAGTTAGTGATTTTCTTAAAATAAATATTTCTCACTTAAAGTTATCGGTGTTATTTAGCTCCATAAGACTTTCAGTTCACGTCATCAATTCAGATGACTTTTTTTTTTTTTTTTTATACGGGATTTTCATCCTCTGGGATGATTCATCCCTACAATTCAGATGACGAATAATATCATCAGTTCAAACAAAACAGGGGGTTTCCTAGAAAACGGTTCTAAATTTGTACGAACACTCAATAATTTTCATTTTAAATAAAATTAACGGGAAGAAAATATTGTTTCTGTTTGTAAGAATATTCACAAAAAAGTTGAAATCATTTAAAAAATTCAAATTATTGTAAAAAACGGTTTTTAAATTCTTTTCGTTTCAACTCATGTAGGTATTAGTTTTATTTTCGTTTTTTCAGTTATATTTTGTCAAAAAAAATTCGTTTTAAAAAATGGCGTAAAGCTCTGCTAATTTTAAAGAAATATTATATAAAGTGCGGTCCGCCGACAAGATCTCAAATCCAAATTAGCACGATGTTTCAAAAGGTTGCTCATCCCTGTAGTTGATTATTCATCAATACTTGCTAAAGCACAGATAACTGCAGAAAAAAATCTGTAGTTTTCCCAGTATAAATCTGTACCAATGTGATTTTGTAACCTTCATTGATAGTTGGGGAAAAATAATAAAGAATCAGTACATTTCAACTGGCAAAATCAGTTCAAGGATACTTTTAAAGATTCGACACAAAAAATAATAAGATTAAATCAACGGTGATTAATTTTAATCAGAAATGAAAAAAAAAGATAATGTCCATTACATAAACTTTATTCAAAATTTGTGTGCTTTTGGTAGATATTAGCTGCAGGCAGCACACTTTAAATTTTATGTGTGTTCAGGTTTACTTTTTTAAAAAGTTACATTCAATTTAATCATAAAAAAATGCTTCGGAGTGTAGGGGAAAATTTAATTATTGATTACAAGTATTTAGCCTGTGATTAAGGGGGGGTAGGGTCTAACGGGTATAAAAAAAACTCCATTTTCACGATTTTTTTCTAGAGCTATCGTTCAAACCAATGTATTAAAATTTTTTGCATTATACAAAGCATTGTTAAAAGAACATTTAGTAATTTTTTTGTAGAAAAATATTGAAAAATGAGCCGGTGACGGAGCACTTTCGAGGATGCCTTTTAGAAAACAGGATTTGCGGTGGACACTGTATCTCAGCACAGAATCATCTGAAGTAAAAAAATCAGAGAAAAATATTTTTAATAGATGTTTTTCTGGACCCCAACGTACAAACCTAACTTGTACCCCAGAAAATATATTCGATGTTTTATAAAATTTTTGTTTTCAAAATTAATTTCTTCAATTTTAGCGTTTTTGACTGCTTTTTTGCCATCTGTGAAACCGTAGGATGAGAATAAAAATCTTTAAAAATAGCTTTACATAGATTACTTATTGATTGATATATGTATCTAACCTTTACGAAAACATTTCAAAAAATTATAAAAAGCTCTAGCAAGCAAAGTCAACCATTTTTAAATAGTTTTCAATGGATTCTGATTTTTAATTTTGAAATGGTTATAATTTTTTTCATGAAATGTTTAGCTGCTTGTCATGTTAGCTAAAAATGAAACTTAGAAATAGTCAAAACCAAAAACGAAAGACCAACTTCATTCCAAGTTTATTTGAATTTTCTGGATAATTTTATGTGCAAATATTTCTTCTTAGTAAGAAGTTATTACATACAAATTTCCATACAAAATTGAAACGTGTTGCGCTAACTCAAGAATCGAATAAATCATCTCGAATTTTACACTGATGCTTGGTGACCCTAAAGGCTTCGAAAAAACATATGGGAGCAAAAAGTCATTTTTGCCGCGGTCTAAATAATACATAAGTTTTGGAAATAAATAATTTGACTCTAGTTTTTGTTATTCTCAGCATTTACGGTAAATGATAAATTAAATCTTGATCTCTATGTTGACGTTTCAAAAACAGTGAAACGCAAAAAAATGTAAAATTTGGCTTAAAAAATGCTATTTTGCCATTTGGTCTTTTCCGCTTGTTCCTACAGCGGATGCAATTTTTATTTATTTTTCTTCTAGAACTATGAAAACCCGTGTGCCAGGTCACGAAGCTGAAATATCGGTTAAACTAGTTTATCAATTTAGCAATTGGGCATACTTTCGCATTTTTAGGTTGTTAAAATTCGAAACACAGAATTTTTGACGAATTTTTTTGTAGAATTTTACGACAGCGAACGGTTTAATAAATAAATTCTTATTTTAAGGTTTGTAGAGAAAAAAATTTTGTTCTGAAAAACTCACTTGAACTTTCAAGCGTCCAAAGTGACAATTAGAGCTTTAATAGAATCTGCATCTTATATTAAAAACAAAGTTAAGATTCGCGAGCACCTTTAATCCATCTATATAAAACACTCAAGATATTATCTAGAACAGATGAATGGTACCTTTACAAAGATTGATAAATTTAATATTGTATTGGAAAAAATAAGCTAAACTAGGGCTGCTATGCGTCCCGCAAAAGAGAGACATGTCCCGCTTTTTCGTGAAAAACTTTTACAAAATGTACCGACTTACACTGGAAAAAATTTAATTTCAATCAATTAGTTCAACACAAAAAATCTCTAAAATACGTCTTTTTTTCTCAAAATAAACAACACAACACCAAAAAATCTCAAAATAAGCATCAATTTTTCAAAGTTTACTTAAAACATTACTGAATAATCTCAAAGTTACAGTGAGATTCCGATTCAGTTAAGCGTTCTTGGAACACACTAAAAAATAGCAATGTAATTAAGTTAGGTTTTCCCTCCACAAAAGACACTCGGCTCCTTAGGCCATCAGGCAGCTGAGCCTTCAAAAAAGAAAAATAAATTCTATTAAAAAAAAAAAAAGAAAATTATATTAAGCTGCCCCCGCCGTTTACAGTAGTACTTGAAATATATCTCTCTAACAAAGTGTTGCTTTGCGAGAACCGTGGAAAATAACCTTGATTATTGAAAAAGAAAAAACATGTAAATGGAAGTCATGTAAGAAAAACTGAGCAAAATCAATCCGCATTAGCAAAACCTTAGTGTACTTTCTATGAATAACTCTGGCTGATGGTAAACGTATAAGTTTGACAGTTAAATTTAACTTTTTAAGAGTTTTTGAAAATGTCCCGTTTTTTTCTCGTGAAATGTCCCGCTTTTTTTTCTGAAAGTATCCGGCAAGCCTAAGCTAAACTAAACTTTAGAAAAGTTCCAGGTCAAAATTTTACCCTACCAAACATGGGCTTGAAAGAACATTCTGCAGAGGAGAAATTAAGCCATTACATGATTTAAGTTGAATGCACGTTCAGCACGAGGTCGAATAGACGCAAAGCCGGATTTAGGTCAATCATACATAAAAGTGAAGTTTCAAATCTGACATTTCCCACTCAAATGACACGAACCTAAAAAACACTGAACTGAACGTTAATGTGTAGAAAAGATTATTCGTAAAGTTTTGGGTGTCCTATTATGTTTATGCACTATTTTGATACAACCTGCTCATTCCGGATAACGTTTAGACAGCTGAATTCTGCTGTGTGTTGTTGTTTACAATTCAACTTAAAAATCTGTGCATCGAGAGCTCCAGTTTTCATATTTTCGTGAAAATGAGAAGCATTTTCCTGTAAAAGCGCAAAAATATCGTGCACATACGGTGTACTTTCCCCAACATTTCGCTGAGTCAGATGGCGAAAATGGAAGAAGTAAGCATTGGAGCGGCCCAAAATGCGATTCGGAAGTATGGAGAAGAAAGCAGCTTCTTGGACAAAACAAAATCTTGGCGGCCATCGGGTCCGGTGGACAAAACTTTTGACCGAGAAGTCACGCGTGCTTACGCCAGTAGGAATAGTGTCTCAATTCGAGATTCCCCAGAAAAGTGGGATCGCTTCTCCGCACCGTCCATCGTGCCACAGTAAGATTGGGTCTAAAGACATATTAGAAGCAGAAGAAGTCAAAGTGGAGTCAAAAACAGGTCCTGGCAACGATACAGGATTTGTTTATGTATCGTGTGACCAACATCTTTTAACTAAGTGTTGGTGATTCTCGTTTTCAACCTTTTTTTCCCTCAGATTTAAGCTTTTTTTGCCTTGAGAGCATAGGAGATGAAAGCTCAAATCTGAGAAAAAAAAAGCTTAAATCTGAGGAAAAAAGCTTAAATCTGAGATATGTGCTCCACACGGATTGTATATCGTTGCCGGGACCTGGTCCAAAACAAGCTGCTTCTGTCAAACTAAGAGCTCGTTAATTATAAGAAAAATTGCTGTGTGGAAACTCGGTTTGCGTTATCATCAACGAGAAAACGTATTGCAAATTTGATTAAAAAACGCTTCCGGGTAACTAGTATGTATTACACTGTTAGGAATGGCCAAAGTATTGACGAGACGGAGGCATCAATTTTTACCGAAAAATTCGGTAATAAGGCAAAGGATATGTGAGTATGGTATGCTTTCCGAGCTGTTCGTGACCACTGATACAATGAACATGCTCCAAGAGTACATGAACTGTCACCTGCTGTCCATGATCACCCAGTACGGTTTAAGCCGCATTTGGTATCAGTTCAGTACTCAAAGGACACGATGGCTTGGTACCAATCCAACCAAGTCCAGGTCGTTCCTATTGAGATGAAACCGCCTAATTGTCCTCAAGCGCGACCGATTTAAACTTTTTGGGCTTATACCATATCGTATTTGAGGAAACATTTGAAGCCTATCGAAAACTTAAAAAAACTGAATAAAAGAGGTCACAATCATCGTTAATCAGTTTGTGCTGAAGCTAATAAGCAGTCTTCGATCGAAAATTCGATCACTGACCTACGATTAACTGGAATTAGTTTTATTATGTATTCACTGTACAAGAAAATAAACATAGAAGAATAAAAATGGCTTTGCTCAAATTGTTTTTATACTGTTCTCTTTCAATCTTGCTTAGACATAAATGTAGTGATTATAGGAGCTTATAGATAATGCAAGAATTGATCTTGAAGTTGATGTCACAAATGTTTATGGGCATATATATTACGCAGTATGCGATAAACTCATTTCAACGTGCATATGACTCAAATCGTTCGTGAACGTACCCGAAAAATCGAATGTGAAAGAACGAAAGGAAAAATATCATGTTAGGAGACAAGAAAGAGAGAGCGCATCGTGATGACGTTTCGAGCGTAAGTCGAGCCAGTCTGTTAACGGATTTCGTGACGAACAGAAGCGTTGTGTTTAAAAAAGTGAAAACTCAGGGAATATCCTAATAGTGTTGAAACAAGTACGACAATAAAGGATATACTATTGATTTTTTTTTTGCTTTCATAAAATGTAAGAATTCTTAAATATGTACATAGCTTGATTTTCGATGAAGACAAATATTGGAAAACGCTAATCAAAGAGTTAGAAAAGACGTCATCAACATTTTATAATCATTGAATGATGATAATATTACATATTTTAAAAATTGATCTAACTTGAATTATTAGATGAGTTATTTTTGAAAATTCAAACACATTCGAATATATTTCACAACACGGACTCCGTCCCATAAATATATTGACAATCACTTGCACAAAAATGAAGGTTGAATCAGGTTGGATCGGAATTTTGAACACGCAAAGAGCTTCAAAAAGTTTTATCATGAATAAGACCTGATTATAGGTTAATTTATATCCTCGTATTAAGTAGAAACCAAATTTCTTAAAGCGGTTTTGGCAATGTATCATTGAACACGATCAATAAATTTCAATAATTTTTTGTTTGTTTTCGGAATGTATTCACCAATGAACGCAGACATTAGTACAAATGGACATGAGATTGAAAGGATTCTGAGATGATGTTGAGCCAAAATCTATGTCTAGAATGTTTAGAGCTTCAAAAAGTGAAAAAAATCAACTCATTACTACCCTACTTATGCCAGCTAAATTTCGGTAAAATGCAAAATAATTCAGCTTCATTAGGTGTTTCCATAATTTAAATATTTAACCATTTTAAAGCCTCCAGTAAACCGTTATTACTATCTATAAACTACAATTATCGATGATTATCATAAGTTTTTGTAGTGCTGCTTAGTGCTGCATCAGCCAAAAAAAAAGTGCCAGAGTATGTTCCAAATTCCCCGATCAGTATTAACATCTACCTTAATCGAATTAGTCACGGCTGAAGCAAATTAGCCTTTCGTCAATACCTGACTGACGCATGTAACAGTTTGCTGACGAGCGGAGAGACAAAAAAAACCTTACAAATCCCCTTTGAAGATTATGATCACATTATGCCTCGGCCTCAGCATCATGTTTTGTTTTCTTCTCCTCTCAACACTACTCGGCGCAGCAACTAAAATTTAAATCCACTCGTTAGATAATTTTTCTCTTCCGCACCTCGGAGCACAGCTTAAGTTGACGAAACCGCACCTAGACATATAGCGATAATCATTTATTTGGCTTATGTGAGATTTACAAGCTTCAAATTTGTTAAACGATTCTGTAAATTTTCGACTTTTTGTATTGAAATTTATTTTTTTTAAATATTCGCATCGAGTATTGTTTAGATTTGTTTAACACATTTGCTCATCTTATCTTATTTCGCACTTAAGACATTAATGCCATCAACCAAAAATTATGTTACATTGAAATTTCGGCACTGGAACTACTGATCCAATTTTTTCGGTGAATTTGGCCGTAATTGCTTGCAAGTTGTTGAACGAATTTTCCTGCTCTTGGGTGCGTATATTTAGTGACTCGTTCTGTGTCTCTACGGGCCAAATTTGGCAACCTTTGTTTTGCCGGTTAATTTAACAGCTGAAATTTGCTGTTGATGCTGCTTCTGCTGTTCGCTCATACATAACATAATCCGAATTATGTGACGTTCGTGGTCATTACTACAAGCGTTCGACATCACCAAGAATGCCACATATGTGAGTACGGTAAACTTCAATCTAGGGGGCTCGCGACCTTAATCGGACCTCATTGAGGCCACGACTCGAAATGCGATGCTTGATGTTTCCTAGTTAGATTCGGTTAGCGAGAGTTTTAAACTGTATTTGAATCTTATAAGTTAGAGAAAATGGCACTTCCAAAGAGTAGGAAAATTTTGAAATTTTGGAAAAAAAAAACATTTTTATACCTGAATTCAAGATAATCTGAAGATGATTATTCAACTTTTAAATTGATTAGTTTGTTGCTTCAATGAGTTTGTCGACTTTCCAAAAAGTTGACTGGCATCAAGTACCTATTCAAAAATTTGGACATATTTATCCAAGGCTAGAACGCCATCACACCCCAAAACCAAAACAAATCTGGTAAACAAGTGATGCTGTATACATGTGTCTGATACATATCAGTCGGAACGGTACATATGTGAGACAAGTGATACCGAGATTAGTGCCCCGATCGTCGTCGTCGTCGTCGTCTAACGAGTCACAATTGAACATTTCCTGAACCCTCTGCGAATCGCCCGCGCTGTAGACGGATTCAAAAAAAAAATATTGGTATAGTGGAACGGCTAAATGCAGCAATGGGACAAAGTACTCGGATAGTGATTGAACTCGTAAATTTAGAATTTGTTAATTTTTTTCCCCATGTGTATATATTTTTAAATTTTTGTTTAAGTAATTAGTGCGGAACAAATTTCAATCTCCCCTCCCCCCCCCCCCCCCTTCGAAATTTTCAAAAATCCCGAAGTTTGATGTATTTTATGGAAATTTTGGAAAATTTATCAAATATTCGAAAGATTACAAGAGAAAAAAACAGATTGTGGAAGAAGGGAGTTTTATCACCTTTTGTTTTCTTGATTTTATAGAATTTTTCGATAAAAATTTGCATGATTTATAAATTTTATGCAATGGTATAGCATGCAATTTAATTGCATACAATCTTTCGTGCAATTCATTCCAATTTATTTGTTTTTCGCATTATTTTTGATTTACCCCCCTCGCGATGTACAAACTCCGAGTGACAAAAGAAGGATTTGAAATTTGTTCCGGCCTAATATATTCAAAATATTACTGAGTGTAGGCCAAAACATATGCTTCCTGATAAAAATCAGAGTTCTCTGAATAAATCCATAAAATCCTAAAAAATGATTGAATGATTCTATCGTTAAAATTATAAGTGGTTACTTAGTTTATCGGCCTTATCGGTGTAAAGCGATGTCCTTTTTAGTAAGACATATCAAGACGGTGTTTTCCGTGACTTCCATCCTCGCGGATGATTCATCCCTTGACAACATCTTAATATGTACATATACCACTTGACATGAATTCTCTTTTTAGGACTTTTCTGAACTGTTATTATTCTAGATTTCAACCAATTAAATGTACAATGAAAAACAAATGTAGCAAACAGTCGCAAGTCCTATATTTCCTTTGCAATGAATATGATTTGGTCATTTAAAAAATTTAATGTGTTTGTGTTGCGATCGATTACTTTTGTGACGTGAATTCACGCTAGAATTCAACATTTTTAACTTTATTACATACCATAATTTCCTGTTTTCCCGGAGGAAATAGAATATCGATGTCTTAAAAAAAATTGTAAACGTATTTATTAACCACAATACACTAGGAGAGGAAGACAGAAATCCGCTGTATCGTTTTCTGTATCGTTTTTTTTACTGGTCGGCAAAAAACCAGCAATTGTTGAAGAAATTTGTAATCGTTCAAATTTTAACTTTAGATGATCAGTTTTGTGTAGCAAGTCATGTAACTCAGTTGTTCAGGTGCTACATTTAAGTCTTCTGAGTTGATTGCTGCAGATTCAAAAGTAAACATCGAAATCGAATACACCAGCTAGATTATCCAATACCAGTCTGTCAAATCTGTCGTAAATATAAACTTTGAATTATATAAAAATGTTGTTCGGTCCATGGGAACTACCCAAAATCTAAATCTGTTATTTAAGCTATTTTTAAGAACAACCATTGATCGAACAATTTTTATTTATCAGCTTTAAAAACTTCAACGAAATTTGAGCGACTTAATACGCCTGAATATGCAAGAATTTGCCAGAGTGAAACAAAACCTAATTAAGTAATTGTTTAATGCAAAACAAGTGCTTTTCAGCATCAAAAAAGTTTTATTGAAATTCTCTAAATAAGAAAGTAAAATTTTGAACCTTCGCATTGGTTGGTAGATTGATGAGAGAAATTTGACGTTTGAAAGATTTTTTTCTTTTTTTATTCAGTCTTCCTCCCCCAAACAAAACATAGCTTTCTGACTAAACGACAACAAACAAAATTATGCCTCTTTAAAATTGTGACGTGAATTCACTCAGTTTAAACACAACAGAGATGTGAACTGAATCCAAGGCACAAAATTTCAAGCTATTCTAAACGATTCTTTACAGACTTCAATTTTTTTTTTTCATTTTTAGCTATTCCGTGATTTGTAGCTATTCTGTCTTGTTCAATCATGAATTTCCAGTATTTTTTCGAACTTTTTTCCTGATTTTGACTCACATTTACATAACAACATATTCAGGAATCACACGTTAAAAATACTACTGTTTCTCACAATATTTTTTTCACTATTCACCAAAAAATATTTCCAAAAATTTTGGTTTTTTTTTTAATTATGAACTATTAAGAAAAATTAACCAAATTATGTTAGATTTGTAAAAATCCTACCGTCTAGAGTAGTAGTTTTCAAACTTTTCAGTCATCGCCACCTTTTTGCAAAATTTTCGAGCCCTACGCCCTCCTGGGCAATTTTTTAGAAAGCCTGGATAATCTGAATCGTTGAAAAGCCATAAGCTTTTGGCTTTATGTTGTTGTAAGACTTAACTCAAAATTCATTCAAATTTACATGAGGCCCCTCCAAGTCAAAGGGGTAGAGGACAAGGTTGCCGACAAAAATTCTGTGTTTTTGAAAAAAAAATCTGACTTTCTGTAATTTTACCTAAAAATTCTGTAATGGTTTTCTGAGACGCTATTTCCTTTAATTTCATTGAAAACTCATGACGGATGGGGGTTTTTATACTTTTTAGTTGGAGAAAATCAATTAACATTATCATTTTTTCATAATTCAAAGTAAGAAATCTAAGTTTTATACTGGCTTGAAAAATAGTAATTTTGAAAATCCATTCAAAATAAAAAATTCTGTGAAATCTGTGAATACTTCAAAATTCTGTGTTCTGTAACACAGATTCTGTGATGATTATTTACATGAATGAAATTTTTATTCAAAATTCTGTGAAATAACAGATTTTTCTGTGATTCCGGCAACCTTGGTTGGGGGTATTATAAGTGTAAAAATGATCGATTTTGATTGAACTATGTCAAACGATATTTCAAACATTGTTTCGTAATTTTTCAGATTTTTAGAATATTATTCACATACTATTTCATTTGAAACAAAAATGCAAACTTTCGAAAACCATAAGGAACAGCACTTATGTTTTTTTTTTGGCTCCAAGGGCCTCATATTGTTTCAAACCTTCTGTAAACACTTAATTCTATGTAAAGTTTCCTGGACAATTACATAAACTGATTGAGTAGTTTTTTTTTTGTATATTCTTTATTTGAAACGACTCATAGCTTAATGTTATAGGAATTGATTAGTTCGTTTTGATATCAAATCATATATCTTAAATTTTGGTAAAAAATTCTATATTCAACATTAGTTTGCATTATTGAATACAAATCAATTACAGTCAAGTCGGTTAAATTAAGTTAAAAAAATCGTATTATATTTGAATTTGAGTCCTGTTCAAAGCTATGCAGCATTCACGAGTCTCACAGTTTAAATTAGATTATAATTCTGAATTCCGGCAATGTTAGTGATTACCCAATAGATGAACAAATAAGAACTCAAAATAAAAATTCTTTTACCGGAAAAATTCTTCCATACTTTCACTACCCAAAATCTATCACTAAATCACAGATGACGCATTTTTGCACAGATTTTTCCGAAGGTTTTTTCTGATTAGCAGATTTTTTGAAGCAATACATTTTAAAGATTATCAAGAATTGATATCTAAAATTAATCTTTTTAGTATCACCCAAAATGATCTTACAAAATCAGATCTACGTGTAGAGCTTATACAAAATCTGTGACCATTTTAAAAAATCTGTTAGATACATTTTTAGATTAAGATAGAGTGATTTGCCAACCGTTGCACAGCTAAGCACATGATTTTGGTTTTTATGCTGTGTTTTAGTCATTTCAACCGAATTCACTCGTTTTTTTTGTCGATTGCGCTTATACAGGATTGGTCAACAAAATCCAAAAGTTAACGTGTTTGAAAAAAGTGACGTAAAATTAAAAAAAATCAATTAAAACAGCTTGTCTGTGCCCAATAGCTGCAGGTACAGGCAAATTTTATTTCGTTCCTAATGTTGTCCAATTTTTTCCAATGGTTGCACATTTTAAAAACCTTCTTAAGGCTCAGCCACCATTTGGCCAAAAAGGCTGACGTTTGTTAAAAAAGTTTATTATGAGAACCTCTAGTTAAAATGGAATCCAATTTGGAGACGGCCCTTTTGAGAGGGTTCTTCCATATAAACCGTCCAATTGCACAATGTGAAAATTTGGACCAAAATCGAAAAAAAATTCAAAGCCGCCGGTTTTAGAGTCTGGAATAGCATTTATCGCACGTGAATTTTTTCCTTAACAGGAGCTATCTGAGTGAAGTGTTATTTGACCTTATTTGCCCAGTATTGTGGTTTTTTCTTTAAATGTCCTTCCAACATTAAATTTGGTGTCATTGAAATTCCAAAGAAGGAACTGAAAGGTATTTAAAACATATTTTAAAGTACCTATTTACAGGTGAAAGGATAAAAGGACGCCTGTTTTGCCCTCCTATACCCCTATGAAGAAAATGTGATTTCATATAATAATTGCTTTAGGATTCACTTGGAAGTCGATGGATTTTTATAGAAAGAATATCAATTAAAAGCTTAAAAGAGGACTCAACTCAGGCTTCGGACGAATCCTGAGGCGCGACTCAAAAGAGGCAGAGCAGTACCACTCATAGAGGAGGAACTCCCAAACTCCTGGCAGTTGGAAATAACTCTTTCTCGCTTCTCCTAACGCCAGAATCTCTTAGAGCGCCAGTCACTCTTTGCTCTCCCAGAGGCTCTGCGTTCCTCCCAAAGAGGCCTCCCTGGGAGGAATTACTTTGCGTGTGACGATTCAGAATTGCGTTCGAGTTAGGTACATATTTGATTGCTTCAAGTAGCTCACCGCTGCTGGCTGGCTGATGGGGTGGCTGTGCGGCGATGTAAGCACAACGAGTTATAGACTATTTTTAACTTTAACAACGTTTACATTATTACTCTAAAGCTTAGTTCTTTTAGAAATGGGACACTTTCTTTTGGTCATAGCTCGTTTACTAGCAATCGGACATTCAAAATTTGGACAGCATTTTGTTGCCTGTAAAAAGTACTATCCGAACTATTTTTTTCAAAATTTAAAATTTACGCGTTTTGGGGATATTCACGATGCAAGTGAAAAAGGAAAAAATAATTTTGCACAGTTTCATTCAAAATCCATCATTATCAAATTGATAGCCGACAATACCGTTGATTATTCAAAGAACTACTGTGTATGATTGGTGGAAAAGTATGGAAATACTGTCAAAAATGTCCACAAAGTTCAAATCAACCATTGGAGTGAAGCATATGATCGGCAACTTCGGCTAAGGGTCATCAGGGAAGTCAAGTCTCATACCAGCATTTTTAATTTTCAATAAGCGAAAAACTAAGGGTAGATCGCTGAAATTTGCAAAAAAAATTTCTCCGATAAGCTGAAAGTGTTGCCTCTTAATGAGTCATTCAAACCTAACCTAAACCAATTTTTTTTTTTGCCAGATCCACAGCTCGTAAGCTGTATATCTGGTTCCGAGGCTATGGGACAGATGATTTCTGATGAACGACAAAACTTATGAAATACCCTCTTTTAAACAAATTCCAGCGTTTGAACCCTATACCACTTCTGCTCGTGGCAAGGTCCCGAGTATATTAAAGTATGAATTTGCTTATAATTTTGTATAAAATATAATGATTTGCCAAAATTCTGCTCCAGTGGAAAAAAAAACAACAATTTTCAAAACGAAAACTATGGTTTTCACTCTTTTCAAAAGCCTAAAAAGAGTAATCTTTTATGTACCCTTCGCAACCTACGATCTATACTAACCGATTATACTTTAAGTTTAATCTCCTCATGGTTTCACTTCGTTATTGCCAGATTTTGCCAGCAGAAATTCCATTGAAAACGCTCAAAAAGTGGCTCAAAAATAATCAAATTTGTTAATTTCGACACAGATCTATCCGCTAAAGTGGCCTCAGTTTCTTTCAAAAGAGAAGTATTGGTCCTAAATGTATCAGAAATTAATGGAGGGGGATGTACCCACCTAAAATACAGATTAGACGAAGTATTAGTTTGAAAAACTGATCATTATCATGACTGAAAAAAGTGTGCGCTGACCGAAGGGAGGTATCAAGAATAAAGTAGAATTTATTCTTACAAAAAAACGATAAATATTTTTTTTTAATTTTTTCATGAATTATCATAAGATTACCTTCATTTCCTTCATAGAAAGTATTTAGATCAAACGAAAGGTTTTTGAGATACACGCATTCGTAACTGTCCCATTTCTAAAAGAACTAAGCTTTAATTTACATTCAATGATCATGTAAAACATTTGTCGTATTTTTGGTTTTTAGATAACATGTATTACAAAGAATTCGGCCGGTGTTAAAAGAAGTACCGTCAACTGGGGCATCATGCACACATTTCACCATGAATGGCTTCTAAAAACTTAACGTACACATAATTATTATTGATAGGACACCAAATTAACTTAGTCAGAAAAATTATTGGTTTCCCCAGTTATTTTTAAATTAAAAAAAATATGCGATTATCACCGTACTAAAAAAGGGACAAGATGCAATAAACTTTTTTGTTAATGAAAAAACAAATGGAAACGTCGAATATTTATTGCTCTAGATATATTTGTGATGTCATAACGTATAAAGCACTAATTTTAGTAAGTTTCGATTTTGCTCAAATTTGTTCTGTCAAAAATGATTTGAAAAAAAGCATAAGGGCGCTGCATACATTCAGGGGTAAAAAAAATACTACAAAAATCAACTAGCTTAAACCATAAAAGCTCATGTTATGATAAATGAAATTTTGAAATTAACAAGCGCGTGATGCAAAACAATAATATTCAAAAAAAAGTTCTGTAAAACATTATTTAAAAAAAAAGCATAAGGGTGCTGCATACATTTAGGGGTAAAAAATACTACAAAAAATCAACTAACTTAAATCATAAAAGTTCATGTTATGATAGATGAAATTTTGAAGTTAACAAACGCGTGATGCAAAACAATCATATTCAAGTATATGAAATCGAGATTTAAATTTGAAGAATTTTAAACCCAAACTGGTAACTGAATTATATTTATTTTTATTTATTTATTTTTAAAATATTTGCATCAGAGTTGTTATAGGGTAATAAAAGCAGTATAAAGTTTGTATGTGATATCGTTTAGCCAATCCGTCAAACTTGGTAAAATGTTTTACGACATCGAAAAATGTGAAAAATTGTACATCTATTGCTCAATTTTTAAAATTGAGAAAATGAGAATCAAAATTTTAAAAATCTATCTCGCGATATTAAAAACTGAGTAATCATCATTATCATTAAATGATAATTTTATTGCATAAAATATATTATTCAAATAAAAATTGAATAAGTGTGGTGGTATACAAAAGTAGCATCTAACCCTGCTCTTGCATGATACCCCGTTTGACGGTTATTGAAGAAATACTAGCTACACGAGCGAAATATCTCATATTTCTTTACTAACTTGAGGCTCGTTGCGCGATTTCTTCTTATGCTATCGTACTCAAACTTTTCATGTAAACTTCACACAGCAATCTGCTTATTTTGGCCGCTCTACTCAACAAACTTATCAGCCGGGACACCTTCTATCTACTGCTATTCGTATTAAATCATTCCCAAATGACACCGCCGGCGTAAACCAAAACAAACGAGCAAGGGCCAGCCAGATACCTAGCACATCAAAGTTCTTCGAAATAACAGGTTACCTCATCCGCCATATTGGTTGGCAGATTTCCAGAATGATGACGTAGTTGTTATGAAAAATAGCGAGCATTGTATTGAATTCTACAGTTTTTCCTTAAAAAAATATTTTTGATGCCAGTAATTTGTACGCCACTGTCCTCAAATGCATAAATTCGACTTCCCAGATTTATGAGCTTCTTCAAAAAATACGATTTGGTTTGTGGTTCTGCATAAAATGCGAATTAACCTCGGAAATATCTAAATTTTGGTGGAAATTGTAATTACTGGAAACTATTTCCAAGCATATTGTGAGCTTAAAAATGGAAAATATAACAAGAAGACTCATCTAATAGTCCTAATAAATCATTTAACACGCAAATTTCGAGTTCATAACCAGTGAAATATTTAATTAATAAATCATCTTTTCTCGTAACTATTTTCTTATTCGATCTTTTGAATGATTCCAAGCTCTTTATTCGATATATTTCATACTGAAATCAATTTTTTCAACACTAACTTTAGTTCCTTAACACTAATTACTGAACTTTTTTATGTAAATGATGAAAAACGTAGATTTATTTTTTTTTCTATGGAATGTATGAAGAATTCATAACAACTACGTCATCATGCTCGGCGTGGGGGTACGTTCACACATGATTACGGTACCCTATAATTCAAATACTCTGCTAGCACATAACGTTTGCTTTATAAGCGTGCTCCTAGGGAGCTACTCCCGTAGAGCGCTCATTTCCCTTTTCAGAGCAGAGCGAGAGGCAACAAGAACTCCCTGGGAGCATTGCATCATTGAGGCAAAGGGTAACTCCTTCTCATTCCATCTTGCCGCCTAAAGAGTGGGAGCAGATTTGAGCTCCGTGGGTGTTTGCTCTCAAATGAATCCGAAGCCTGGACTCAACCACGCCCAAAGTTTTAGATAGTTCGTCTGATCTATTGGATATATCTTTTCAAAAAGTCAATTGATTTTGAATATATTTTTCATAAAAGTGGGATTATTCATAAAGAATTTAACCTCTGTAGCATCAATCAATCTTCAAGAAAAATTTATTTCACATTGAAATCTTTACAACAATTTCCCGGCTGAGAAACTGTTTTGATCAAATTAAGTTTCACGAAGTTATGACTGTTTATTTTTCTGAATAATAAGAGCTTAATAAAGCTTCGATCAAATGTATCCGGTCTAGCTTGACGGCAGATTTGAATTTCTGAAAATTGCACATGATAATTAATATTTCGGGTCTTTCAACCTTCGACTTCGAGTTTTTAGGTATTTAGGGTCGAAGTTTTCCAACTGTACAATATTTTGACAAGATTATTATCAAAAGGAAGGGGTTTGCTGTTGACATGAAATACAGTTCTTCGTTCGTCTCGAAATAAGAGCGCAGAAATTACTAAAATGAATACCTAGTTAAACACTTATTTAGCAAAAAAAAACAAGTCATAAATATTAATAGACAATCCCAGATTTTTTTCAGTTGCATATTATCAATGAACGTGTTCAATTTTGTATGGAAATTTGTATGGAAGAAGAAATTTTTCCATTTAAAACCATCCAGGAAAGCCAAATAAGCTTGAAATGAAATTTGTCTTTCATTGGATAGTGATTTTTATTTTTCTTAAGATTCATTTTTTCCAACCTGAGAAGAATGAAAGAATTACACGAATAAAGTTTTAACCATTTCAAAATTAAAAATCAGAATCCATTGAAAAGTATTGTAAAATTGCAGGCTATGCTTGCTGGAGCTTTCAATAATTTCGTGACATATCTTTGCGAAGGTTATATAAATCAACAAACTCATTGGCTATGCAAAGCAGTTAATTACGATTTTTTTATTTTCACCCTACGGTTAAATAGCTTTCAAATTAGCAAACCAAAACATTAGAATTTAAATTTTTATTTTGAATTTTTTGTACGACATCGAATATCATTTCTGAGGTACTAGTAAGGATTGGGTCTTGTTAACATGAAATATATTGTAAAAACCAAAAAATTATTTCAAAAATCAAAAAAATATGTTTTTTTAAATTTTAGTACACCTCTGGTGTATTTGAATGAAAATTTTCATTTCTCGCCCAAATCAAAACACGTTGGGCTAGTTCAGGGCTAATTTTTTGGTCCTGAATTTTCCAAAAAAATTATAGCTTTTTTGGCAGTAAAAACAACTAAACAAAGTTTTTGGAGGTATATAAATAAATAAATTTGAAATTTCCACACAAATCTTGCAGCGGACCTATGCACAACAATGGGGCAAGAGGAGATTGAGTGGATCAATTGTTGCACGATCCGATATTTTCTCTGGTTGTGTATGGATCGTATTTTTTTTCCAAAATCATGGTGTAAAAATTGTCTAACAAACGTTTCGCAAAGAAAACCGATACGAAAAATGTTTTGTTCTGACGTAAAACCTTATTTGCCGTAGAAGAAATCTAAAGTATGTGTTTAATAATTAGCACAAAAATCGCGAAAAAAACAAGAAAAATTAAAACTTTCGTTCGATGCACATTTAACAGGAGAAAATATCGTAAAAAGCCTCAATTCTGCTGAAATATTGCCAAATTTAAGTTATTCCGTGCAACAATGGGTGAGGGGACAACGATTGGCAAATCACCCTAATAATATTGAGTTAACTGCAACAAAAATTAGCTTGCAGCTCTGTAAAACTATAAATATTTTAGCATTGAACCTGATGATTAGTTTTGCATTGAACTTATTCGTTGTTAATTCAAATCTACGTTGTTTCGTGATTTGTGAAAATGTGAATTACGACCTCATCGCCCCCTGAGCCCTTTCAACGCCTGCAAATTCCAAAATTGAGCTAATCGCCCCCTGGAACCTCTCAAGCCCAAGAGGGCAATAGGGATCACTTTGAAACCCACTGATCTAGAGGATCAAGACAGATTTCAAAGCATATTACCCTTAGAATTATTTACCAAAAATGAAATTTTATGACGTGAAGTTTCTATTAAATTCAGTGTTTCAGATTGGTCTCGTCACGTCCCTAAACGTAATATTTGAATGATCCCTTATAATAATTGAGGCCCTTGGATCCAAAGGGGTTTAAGTGCATGAAAGTTGATTTCGAGAGAACACGCTTTAAAGTTGTTGTGTTTGTCCATTTTCCATATATATTTTGAAAATTTGTATTATGCCCGGAAACATAAAAGTATGTAAATAAAATTCAAAAAAATTGAAAAAATCACCAAATATAGTTTGAAATATGAAGACATGTTTGGCATCATTAACTCAACATCGACCATTTTGTCACTTATACCCCTTTGGCTCTGAGGGCCTCAATTGATAAAAAAAAAAGTAAATCTATAGATTCGTTATCAATAATTTTGCCAAATTTGCAAAAATTATTACTTAATCCAAAAAAATGTATAACTTAAAAAAATATGTAAAAAAATCTCCTTTTCCATTTATTTTTTTGTGATTTAAATTATCATTACTGGCGATTTTGAGAATTTTGTGATTCGAGAACGGATAAAAATCATTTGTGAGCGGTACAAACGCGTGGAATGTGTCTTAAGATTATCACATTTTTATACCAGAAATATATGTATAGAAACCAAATAAATAGGTGCAGCTTCTTAGCCACATCCCGAACGAAGGCGATCGAGTTTCGGTTGAAGGCTCCAACTACGCGGTTATGATTTTTGATGTTGTACGGAATACTTTTTCCTTCACTTCTGGGCTTCCGATCCGTGATCAATCATTCCTCGAACCGCTTAATCACTCGCGACACCGTGGGATTCGCGATTCCCAACGTTTTAGCGGTGGAACGAATGATTGCGCAAGATTTTATCACGCACGAACTAAGCTCTTCCGACTCCATCTTCGCGAGTTTTGATCATTTTGAACTTTAAAACTTGCAGGATGTAAACAATGTACTATAAACAAAATCCACCTAAATTTTCATTAAGTTCTATCCAACGGTTAAAAAGTTAGAGCAATTTCATAGTGTGGCAATTTCACCGTGGACACCCTTTAGTTTGAACCAAATGAGCAGAAATTTGGCATGGGTCCTTCTGGAAGGCCAAAGATGTCAGCCTTAACTTATGTTGTTGTATGACTAGTATGTTGAAGTTTTACAAAATGTCTAATACAGTTTGATGACACTTTGATCTATCTTAAGATAAAAATCGTTGCAATTATGGATCTTCGACATTATGTCAACTCAGGGAGCTAAAGATTTATTACGCCGTATAACTTAAGTGCATGCGGCTACCATATGTACCTATGTATGTCGCTAGAAGTAGCCAGTCTCACGCACTCGACAGCATAATAACATCTCTACGCGCCAATTGAAAAGCCATAAATGTCAAGCGACTTTTATGTAAGCCTTGTATGCTCCATCATTTCGATTGATCACTGCAAGTCACTGAGCTCGTAACCAGTACATATGTAGCTACGCAGAGTATCTCTCTTAAGAATCCATTAGACATACCTAGATAATAGTTTTATTTATTCAAAACTTCGTTTCACTCTAAGTAAATTTTATCACAATCCGGTCTTGATGTGGTAAATCACCAATAACCGAGTACCCTGCCGCTGACAAAATCGATTTCAAACTATTTTACATACGGATGTCATTAGTATCAATGTCGCGTGAAGGCTTCGACCAGTCTTGAACTACCTGATGAAGTGTAATTTAGGTCTTTTCGGTCGATTGGTTTCGAATTCGATCGATTTTTATGATGAACGCTGGTAGAAGCGTTTATCGGTTATAGAACCGTAGGAAACTGATCACTTGAAACAAGACATCAAAACAAAAGAAATTTAAACTACAACCTACAAATAAGCCTAGAATATAATCAAAATATATTATACTAAAAATCAGTTAAACAACAGTTCAAAGTAAATTTAGTCAAAATGTAGTCTTACACAAGGCCCATGATAGTAAACAGCTAGAGTTTCCAGCCTAATTCGGAGTAATTATCAGTGGCCATCTCCTTGTAAAGATGTACAGGTTTGATCGAACTTAACTCATTCACTTGTTGCACTGCGATTCGATCATAACCGCATAACCGTTTTCATTCATGGATTTGTTAGATGATGTACAAGGTAGACACTAATGGTTAATAGTTGCAACATAAGGAAGCCCAAGAGTTTCTTCTCGGTAACACTTTATAATTGCTCCAAATTTCATTCAATTTAAGTTCACAACTTTGAACGACAACTTTTATCAAGTTCAGAGCATTTTTGTTATTTTGAAATAATAGGTATTGGTAAACATAGAACTTTAAGATTACTAATCTATTTTATCACTTTTTATTTAATGTCTGGGTAGTCGGGCTATTCCGGGTGATTTAAAAAAAATCTTCTGGGACCATCAATGAATTTTTGGTATCTTTAAATTTGCATCATTACTTTTTTGATGGACGCACTCAGAAACCCCAGACAAAAATACTCCCTGATCAGACCTTGATTGTCAATTTGACAATTTAACGCTTAAAACCGCTATATCTCTTTTGTTTTTCATCCGATTTCTACAAAATGTATAGTTTTGGAAACCTCGTAACGTAACTCAAATATGTTTTTCAAACAATATTCAGCTCAGCTCAGCAAGTTTAAATTAAGCTTTAGAAAATCTGAGAAATAGCAAATAGATTAAAATTTTAAAAAAAGATACCTTTGAAAATATGTCAAAAATTCCGTGTTTTGTATTTTGTCAACTTTTCAATTTTTTTTTTCAAAATTTAACTAGTGTTACTCTAACAATTTTGACGGTTCATTGATAAGAATGTAGTTTTTCACAACTTTTTTATATTTTTTGTGGCTATGATCTTAAAAAATATCCTTATTTTCAACGTATAGCTTCTCATTTCAGCTTTCTTTGACACTTAATGTTTTTTTTTTTTTGTTACATTTCGTAGCTTATCTACAGTCTTTTTTCCGAAGTATGTTTTTTTCGGTTTTTTTTTCTAAGGCATTGTATAACGGAAAACTGAAGTGTTGTAGATGAATATTGTCTGAGAAAGTTCATATGCATTACAGCAATAGTAGTTACCTTTTAAACTTAGGCTTGGCCTGGATAATAATATGATTTATTCCTAACCTCTCTGATTTCTCGAAATGCTTCCTACTGATTAAGTTGTCTGTTTTGCCAATAAAGAGAATGTACTCTTTTTAAAGCACGTTGAAAATTTTATTACAATTTACTTTTTATGGCAAATAGTGTTATGAAAGGATAGAGGAAAAATAAGAGCTCGTTTTTTGCATAGGAGTGTCTTAAATCTATGCAAACGAAATGAGCTATTTCCGATTTTTGGCATTTTAGGATCAAAGTAGGTCCTAGGTCCAGTTAAGCTCTAGGAGCACTAACCCTACATTGTCCGATAAACATTATTTCACGAACAGTGTTGCAATATAGTTTTCAAACCAATGTAAAGATTGTAAGTGATTTCATTAAGAAACCCCTTCGTACTCACACAGATGTCGTACTAGTCGTAAAATGTCGACATGTATCGTTCGATTTTAAAATTTTTTCATGGCAATCAAAAATTTTGAGAATCTATCTTAAGATGTGAGAAACTATGTTATTATCTTTTTTTAAACTGTGACCCAAAGATGGGTCTTGACTCAAACATTCAGTCAGCGAAACTTTTTTTTTTTTTTTTTGTAGAGAAATGAATCCAACTTAGATGAAATTTCAGGGACTAGATAAGGGAAAATTGATGTTGAAAAACATGCGAAAAAAAATTCGCCTTGTCTCCCGGTGAGACTTGAACCCACATCTTGCGCCTCTCCGGGGCCCATGTATTAACATTCTACTACAGGAGACCAACCTGGCGTATGAATATTATACTGGTTGAGTGTCGATTTTCCCTTATCTAGTCCCTGAAATTTCATCTAAGTTGGATTCATTTCTCTACAAAAAAAAAAAAAAAAAAAAAAAAAGTTTCGCTGACTGAATGTTTGAGTCAAGACCCATCTTTGGGTCACAGTTTAAAAATAGAAAATAAGGCGGTGCCAAACACCGAATTTGGTTGGATATCCAAATACGGCAAACGCATCATTTCTCATCATAACTGACAACCCGTGCAGTATATGAGAAGGCAATGCAAATCTTGCCGTGCCTAAAATATCCAAATTTGAGTCCAACTACCGTAAGATGAAAAGATGGGAATAGAAATAGACCAAGAAAAATGATTATGATCACATGGGAGAACTGTTCCCTTCATTCCGATAGACATCGACACTCAACCAGTATAATATTCATACGCCAGGTTGGTCTCCTGTAGTAGAATGTTAATACATGGGCCCCGGAGAGGCGCAAGATGTGGGTTCAAGTCTCACCGGGAGACAAGGCGAATTTTTTTCCGCATGTTTTTCAACATCAATTTTCCCTTATCTAGTCCCTGAAATTTCATCTAAGTTGGATTCATTTCTCTACAAAAAAAAAAAAAATATGTTATTATCATTTTGTGATCATTAGATTATATTTTGATAACGTTGTATTAAATTGAAAATAAAATAAGTCACATGTTATGACTCGCCAAAGTTTTAGCACTAGAGTCAGGACATTTAAGTTTGACTAGCTGACCCAGTGTAAAATTGCTGTACCTTGTAAAACTGATGGAAAATTTAATAATGTTCTAAATTTTGATTTGTAAGTGCATTTTTTTTATTTAAATTTCAACATAATTGTAGGGGTGAGATGAAGAATATACAGAAAATAAATCAAACTTAATTAGGAATAAAATAAATAATAGTTATATTCGGCAACACTGAGGATAAATACAATAAAATAAATTTCTAAGACAACATTTGCTATTTGGCAACACTTGACAAACAAACAAAACAAAGTCAGTCATTGATCTACTCTTGAGAGCTATGGACGGGTTCAAGTGAATCTCTGAATTTAGATTCGTAAAATCACGACAATAATTAAATATCAACTTCTTGAAATGGAAGCAGAAACGTAAGTTACAACTATACAAAGAAAATTAAATCTAATTTTTTTAATTAATTTAGTGCTGATCTTAAAAGCTGATCTAAACGCCCAAAGTTTTTTTTTAATTGGACAATATGCAAACGGATTTTAAAAAAATGAAGAGGTATTTGATTTAAGATTTTCCCGCCAGAAAAGCTATATTTGAAATTCACATAACTTTGTTATTTTTCATCAGATATTATAACATAGCACATCAAAACGCATTGAATGTCAATAGCATTTCGAATTAAATATTTTAATAAAATTAGTAGTGAAAATCTATGTGAAAAATCAATGATAAGCTTCGAAAACTGTTAAATAGCACCGTCAGAAAAAATGAGAATTATTTTAAAATCGGGTGAAAATCGGAAGACACCCTGCGCAAATTGTCATATCATATTTCAATTTTCATATTTTTTCGTGATATTTAAAGTAAAATTTCGTTGCTTCGCTCTAAAATTCCTAAAATGCTAAACTTTGACAAACAAATTGTTTAAATGTGTTTTGATATTCACTATAACTTCGTGCTAAATTTTACGGAAGTTTTTTTTATAAACATCATATTATTCTCTCCGTGAAACCTTAAAAAACCAATCGAAATTCGAACTATTGCCATGCACCAATTGTGGGGCTCTCAGTGCTTTTAGAATAATCTCAATTAATGCGAATCAAGTATGAGCTAATTAAACGAAGGGAAATCATCGCAATACGCAAGCTGTTATTCAAAAGTACTGTTCATGTGTCAAATATTGAAAAATGAAAACAAAATATTTAGATTTTTCTTCGACTTTTGTTTCGATATAAATTTTGATCATCTCAAAGTTGTACAGAAACCATCAAAAACCCCAACTCTTAAATAAAATTAAGATTGGAATGTGATCATTCTGGAAAAAGCTTTGTGGGCCAGAAAAAGACAGCCGCGGGCTCGCGCCACCCATTCCATAAAGTCTTCTCCTGTATCCAAATATCTGCACATGCCAAATTTAGTTCCATTAGCTCGATCATTTCTCCAGATGTACAAAAGATTGTGGAAGATCAATGAAAAGTGCGAAGGGCCTTAAAACATCTTGGGAACATTTCTTTCACCCAAATAAACTTGCACGCAAAATTTGATTGCTTTCGGTGGATAAATTATCGCGTTATCAAAAAAAAAATGTATGGGTGCCCCCTTCCCTCTTCATATATTCCCAATGAAAGTATAGAAGGGTCTCAAACAATCATAGCTCATACCATACCTTTTCCTATATCCAAATATTCTTCCATGCAAAATTTGGTTCGATTTACTCCACTAATTCTAAAGTTGTTTAACAATCTGTATTGGAGTCCCTCTTACCCCTTTCAATCTTCCCACTAGAAGAAGGGAGGTCTAATACCATTCTAGAAATGTTTGATCTTCTCAATTACCATGCTTAATGCATGCTTAATTTGGTTTCATTTCATTAGTTCTCGAGTAGTTCAAACATGTTTGTTTAGTTAGGGGTGCCAGGGAAGGGTCCCAAACTATTATAGAAACCCTCCCCTACCTAAAAAGCAAAAAAAAATAGAAAACGAACGATATTTATTTCTACTCCGACGTTCCCGACGTTTCCGAAAAGAAATAGAAACGAACGATATTTATTTCTACTCCGACGTTCCGGTGTCGTTTAACAACTTAACAAAATAAAAATAGTGTTTGTTGGTTTAATTAATGTTATGTTGTACTCACAAAATGGTCGTTGTTTCTGTGCTTTATGTGAAAGCGTACTACATATTTTTGACGGATTTTTGACGTTTCTTTATGTAGTAGTGTTCTGAGCATATTACAAGAGCACAAGAGTGATAAAATACCGAAAACAACGCAAAAAGATTCGATACAAATACCGCCTGAATGTTGATTTTTAAAACAGTGAGAACTGAAATTATAATTATGTGTTAGACGCCTTTTTTAGTTTAAATGGAAATTTGAATTAATAGTATAATCCATTCACAGTGAAACTAAACCTAAACGCAAAATCCGGATAGTACGCTTTCCTATAAAGCACAGAAACAACGACCATTTTGTAAATACAACATAACACTAATTAAACCAACAAACACTATTTTTAAGTTGTAAAACACATTATAACACTTGTAGAATTCCTGAGGATGGTGTTAAACGACACCGAAACATCGGAGTAAATATCGTTCGTTTCTAAAAAAATGTGACTGATTTGGCGGAAAAATTAACATTAAAATATACAGTCGACACTTTATATTTTGATTTATTGAACTTTGTTTGAAAAATTTAACAAAATATGATTGGAAGATTTTTTTTATCACTTCAAAATGTTTCCCTCATGAAAAATTGTATTAAAATTTTTATTTCAATATATCAATCGTTAGAGTATAATATGAAGCTCATAATGTCATATTTTCACAGCAATAGTAAACTCTTAATTTTTTTTTATGAAATAGTTTACCAAAATATATGTTATGGGTTCAGTTGATCCCTAGAGTCCAAAAAGATATATTTTTCTTCTGAATGGACCGTTATCACAAAATAACTAATATTTGTTCAAAAACTGATAATCATCCCGAATTACCCGATGAAAAGGACTAAAAAAAACTATTTTAATCTAACTAACAGAAAATCGCGCCTTTAAGTACGCAATTACTT
Source organism: Uranotaenia lowii (assembly GCF_029784155.1). Classification (NCBI taxonomy): domain Eukaryota; kingdom Metazoa; phylum Arthropoda; class Insecta; order Diptera; family Culicidae; genus Uranotaenia; species Uranotaenia lowii. Next base: position 363,895,100 of record NC_073692.1, read on the forward strand.
TAAAGTAGCAGACAAACTTTTAGAATTCTGAATTAGAAAACTGTGAAACGAGATCTAATACGGCCAAAACAATCAACGGACGTTTTAGCTTTGAATTTTGCTTGATTTTTGACAAGGGTTAGGGCACCTTGAATAAAGAGTCAAGTCCTCAGGAAAATGCTTCCAGTTCATCTATGGGTTCGTGTATCGTTCTAACTTTTGACGCATATAAACTTGAAATTATACACTGTCAGAAAACGTAAAAGGCGGCGAGTTGCCTTTTTTCCCAAAAAGATATGAAGAAAATAAAAAAAAAAGGGATCAAGTATCCCCATTCTCCTCTATGGATAACCTAAACCTTATTATCGAAGTTATTTGAATTCATGTTTCCTAGAGCATTTACAGGAGTAAGGACTGCAAGGTGAAATAAGGCGTGGCAATCTGACTGACATTTTGCATTTCATTTACCATCAAGTTACTGTCATAAGCCCAATAAGGCGATCACCTAAAGTGCTTACGACTTTTATGGCATAATTGCATACGAATGTTGAGAAAATATCAAGAACATGCATTTTTTGGGAATATATATATGGCTATTTGAGGAACCTTGTGTAACTTTCATTCTCACATTCGAGAAAATTCGGTACCAATTCCCTTTGGAACCTTTGTTCAGCGAAATTCGAACTTTGGAGGCATGCGTTTAAGTAGATATGGAACTTTTGGTAGTTTGGGTAATCATTAAATTTAAAAGATGTCAAACGAGTGTTTTTGGGTGAGATTCAGCTTGGAAAATTTCATGTACCTATGTGATGTGAGATATCTCGTTTTTTCGCTTGTCCACTTAGAAGCATACCGTCAACTGGGGCAACATGCATCAATTTTCAACTTCAATGGCTTCTAAAAAACTTATGTTCACAGTTAATCCTACCCCTTATGCATCAAAAGTTTTAAGAATGATGGGACATCAAATTGGCGTAGTTAGAAAAAATATTGGTTTCTTTAGTTCTTTTCAACTTTCGAAAAACATGCGATTTTCACCCTCCTTAGAAAATGGGGTAACTTGCACCAAACTTTGTTTTTAATGAAAAATGTTTTAAACACTTATGAAAATTTATAGTTTTTAAAATATTTGCGATGCTTTATAGACCATTACGCATGACAACACCAATTGCAGTAATTTTTTGATCTGTAAAAACTAATTTTTTTTTCTGAAAATAAGGATGCTGCATACATTTAGGGGTTAAATAATACTACGAAAAATTCTAAAAGCTGAAATCATAAAAATAAATATTTGGATGAATGAAATTTCAATATTTACAAACGCGTGATGACATTTATATTCCGGAATGGAAACGAGATTTACAAGGTGTTTCTTCGATTTGCATTTTGTTGCATTTTACCCCAGACACCTAACTGAATTATAAAAGTATTTACTTAAAAAATTGGATGATTGTTCGAAAAATATTTTTACACCAACAGTGTTTGTATAGCATGAGAAAACCAGTAAAAAGTTTGTAGGTAGTATTATCAAGCCAATCCGTCATACTGGGTAAAGTTTTTTACGGCATCAAAAAATGTTATAATTTGTACAATTATTGCCTGATTTTTCAACAATAAAAATAAAAAGTAAAAATAAAAAACTTTAAAAAACTAGCTTAAGATGCGAGAAATTATTTCATCATCATTTTGTAATCATTAAAAGATAACTTTATTACAATACAGTAAATTAAAAATTGATTCAATGTGGTGTTGTATAAATGTTGTATCTAACCCCGCTGTTGCATGATGCCCCGTTTGGCGGTACCTCAAAAATTATGAATCTTATAATGAAACTTAATTCTTAGAATTTTTAAGAACACTTTCCGTAACTGATACGTACCTTTTAAATTTATAGATTTTTGTCTTGTTGTTTCTGAGATTTAGAATGACGAATCTTGGCTTAGATTTCTTCGCGGTCCTTAATGTGTTAATATTAGTTTTCAAATAATATACTTTAGTGATATAAAATATAAGTATTAAGAAGTAAAATTGTAATTAATAACATTTTCGAAAAGAGTTCATAATTTCAGCATAAAGCAAATCCAAATGCATTTGTGAATTATTCAGAAAGAAGAGTGTCGACCTCATGGTACAAACGTTGTTATTCCAATAGGCATTTTATTCTATTTAAAAGCTAATATTTTTATTTAAATATCGAGAAATATAAACTGAAACAAATAAGAAGCTACATCAACACCTACCCGTCAACCCATGATTCTAACCACCTTTTTCTCTCCATTTTCAGAAAAGCGAACCTGGCTATACCGGAAGCTGAACACGGGTGGAATCAACCGGGACGATCCGGACAACCCGATCGACAACAAGGAGCACGTGCTGATGAAGTTCTTCCGGGATCGGGTGGCGAGCGTGCTGAACAAGGGCTGGGTCAAGGCGTTGATCATTTTGGTGTTTGCCGCTTATTTGGGTGGGGCTTGCTATGGGCTGACGAATATCAAGGAGGGTTTGGAACGGAGGAAATTGTCCAAGGCGGATTCGTATTCGGTGAAATTTTTCGACCTGGAAGACGACTATTATCGGGAGTTTCCTTACCGGATACAGGTGATCGTTACCGGGGATTTGAACTATTCGGATCCCAATACACAGGCACAGATTGAAGATCTGATGCAATCGCTGGAGAATACATCGTACATTACTTCACCGCTGTACAGTGAATCCTGGCTGCGATCGTTCATCTCGTACGTGGATCGGAATAATGATTATTTGAATCTTACGCTGGATAGCGAACAGGCGTTCATCGATGCTTTGAAGGAGGTAAGTTTAAAAGGTTTAATGGTTTTAATGAGGGTGTAGTATAATTGTTTTTTTTTTCGTTTTTTAGATTTGGCTGTTCCCGGCTAATCCGTTCTCGCTGGATGTGAAGTTTAGCGCAGATGGTAAACGCATCGAAGCGTCACGTTTTATGATCCAAGCGGTCAATATTACCGATACGAATCACGAGAAGGTTATGGTGAAGGATCTTAGGCAGATATGCAAGGAATCGCCGCTGAATGCGACCGTTTTCCATCCGTATTTCGTGTTCTTCGACCAGTTTGAGTTGGTTCGGCCGACTTCGATTCAATCGATGGTGGTGGGTGCGCTGATAATGATGTTGATATCGTTCATCTTTATACCGAACTTCCTGTGCTCGTTGTGGGTGGCGTTTTCGATCGTGAGCATTGAGCTGGGCGTGGCAGGATACATGAGCTTGTGGGATGTGAATCTGGATTCGATTTCGATGATCAATTTGATCATGTGTATTGGATTTTCGGTGGACTTTACGGCGCACATTTGTTACACTTATATGTCCAGTAAGGCGAAACATCCGGATCAGAGGGTGCGGGAAGCGCTGTATAGCTTAGGAATGCCGATCGTGCAAGGAAGTCTCAGTACGATATTGGGAGTTGTTGCTTTGCTGTTGGCTGATAGCTATATTTTCTTGGTGTTCTTCAAAATGGTGTTTTTGGTTATCTTCTTTGGTGCTATGCATGGACTGTTCCTTCTGCCGGTGTTGCTATCGTTGTTTGGACCTGGATCGTGTAGCTCGTATTCGGAAGATGATTTGAAAATGTCTCCGGTGGAGAAAACTTACCCACATCCGTATTGCATTTCGCATCCGCAACTTGCTTTAACGGGAGCTTTCGGTAGTAAAACGTTTCTGGGAGCACCCTATAAGGCGTATGGAGATGAGAAAGATCTAGGTCTAGGAACATCCGGAGAAGACTCGAGTGAAAGTTCAAGCAGCAAATCACAGCGTAGACAACAGATTGAAGATGAGAACACTAGGAGACGCTATGAGGAAGGATGGAGACGATCTTCACACAACCTGACAGGTCAAAGTCAGTTCCAACCGGTGCTGGATTTGTACGGACAAGATAACCTATGGGCCAAACCCGTTCCGAAGCCTCCGATGAAAGTTGGCAATGCACGATACGGTTACGACGATATGCTAAACCTAGCTCAAGGACAGATTGCAGCAAAGAAGAAGTTTGAGCTCGAAAGTGAACGCGATCGACGAAAACCGGACGAGCTTCGTAATCGGAACAAACCACGCTACGAAGACAACCGAACGTTCGAGAATGACGAAGCTCTCGATGAAGAATACGCTCACACGAACCGGTACTACATCTACGATACGAGTCACGTGAAGCGTCTATCGAACGATAGCAATAACAGCGGAAGTGACAGCAACAACAGCGCTAATCAACGTCGCAAATACTCGGACGAAAGCGACAAAGACAAGCAGCGACGATTCAGTGACGAACGAAGGCCACGAAAGTATTCCCCACCGGAGGGAATCTACAAGCAGAACCCAAATCGTTCGTCCTCGCAGCACAATCTGTACTACCCTCGACAACCTCCGCAGCGAACTTCGTCCCAGAGCAGTCTCCACCAGCTGAGGCACATGGGCGATATGAGATTTCCCTGAGGATCTCTCTCTCCGTGGAGATGAGTCCTCAACACCTCGAAAACCGTCTGTGCCCATGTGGCTCCCCCTTTCCACTGACTGGGATGCGGGTCGTCTGATGATAATGCACCCCTAGGCGTTTAAGTAGGAAATTTAAAGATTCTTCCCCCCTTAATCTTATAAGTGAAACCCTGTAGAGATTAAACCTTTTCCTAGTGGGGTGATCTAGTTTTTTGAGTACATAGGTGTTTGCGAAACCACCTTGTTGTCGCAATGATGAAGTAGGCAAGCGTTAAGCTAAGGAAATAAGTATGAGTTGGACCAACCAACAGATCCAACTCCCTGTAAGCTTCCTAATAGATATACCACAATCGAGTCTTGTTCTAACAATAATGTTTCAGTCGCACAAAGCCTTTTGAGAAGTTTGGCATTCAAAAGGTTAACCGATTGTCTTCTGGTTGAGTTCAAGCTTGTTCCATTTTGGAAAAAAAAAATCAAGAATAAGACATTTTGAAAGATAAAAACCTCTCCTGGAACTTCGAGAACGCTGCAAAATATATTTAAATAAAATACTTCGCGTTGGATTAACACAATCAGGCCAACAATCTCCCCAATTTGCTCAAACGTTTTTCAGGTTTACAAGTGCTAAATACTAAATAGGCTTACCCATTTTCAAACAAACTTCTATCGGATTTGGTTTAAACTACTAAAATCACTTGCTCACCAACTCTTTTTTTATGTAGAAAAATTAACGTTCAATTTACCATTTGCCAAATGAAGCACCCAAGAAAGGACTATCACATACCTAAAGACATATTTGCTAAACTGCTTCGCTTGAAAGGAAAATTAATCGTAATCTTGAGGTTAAAAGCGTAATGTTGTATTATATTGATAGGTACTGAATAACTGATGAGCGAATGAAAGTGTTTGAATGAGTGTGAATGCTAGTTTTGTCTTATTAAAGTAAATAAATTTAAGAAAATAATTATGAATCAACAAGCGATCGTGTGCCCCCTCATTTAACTTAATCAAACGAAACCGACATCGATCAGAAACAGGAAAAAAACCGATCAAACAACTGAACGAGTGTTTGCGTGTGTGTTATTTAATTTAATTATTGAGCTTAGTAAACTAATTGTAGCTGTAAGTATGTTAAAAAAACAAAAAAGTGTTATTTAGATAATCCTAAAGACAACCAACAGTTGAAACCGACGGGAATCTGGAGATTTATCCCCCTATTGGACCTTCCTTCGATTTTTTCGCGTTGTACGATAAGAACAAACATTTTTTCAGGTAGCGGAACTGATATATACTAGTAAACAAATATTTACTGTCGGATTTAAAATAAAGAACAAAATAACAAGCATATCTATTCCTACACTTTTGTAACTACACACATTTTACAGGAATTGTTTTCTTTTTTTTTTGTAACGATATTCATACATCTCTTCATATAATTGAATGGATACCTCCGGCGGGTTAGTAATCTCAACATGGACTCAGCAGACTCGAATGCAAAGTCTCCCCGGGATAAACTCTTTCGACCTTTTGCGATAGATAGCCTGTCTTTTGGGTGGGTATTTGTATAATATTTAAAAAAAAAAGAAACAATAACATCGAAACGTGTTAATTTAAAACTGAGGCCAATATATTTTGTATAAAAAATCGTGATTTTGTTTTTTTTTGTCTTTCCATAAGATGTATCCGAAATTCATGATAGCTCAGATCATCCCAATTACCAGATTTTTCACAGTATCGGATCTTATTTCAATGGTTCGATGATTGTTGGAATGAGACCCTAGAATAGATCAGTGTTATAGTTGCCTTAAAAGCTGTGAAAAAATTGAGCACAGTTGGCCAAATTCATGGCATTAAAGGTGGCTCCAGAGAAATGTCTCAGGAGCCACCACTGTCTTCCTCCATATATTCACCCTGGTTAAGTTAGATGAAGTGTAATACCCCATAAACCAGAATTTAATATTTCTAAAATAATCATCGACAAAAAATTTCACATCGATTGTTTCATTGTTCATATCGACAGTTTTTAAAGGATGGAAAAAAAATTTAAAATCGCATATTCAATCACTTCAAAAATGTCTCAGCATCAAATTTACATATTCAATTGATACCCTCATAGCCCAAAATGATAAAAGCGACAAACATGACAAAAATGACAAAAATGACAAAAATGACAAAAATGACAAAAATGACAAAAATGACAAAAATGACAAAAATGACAAAAATGACAAAAATGACAAAAATGACAAAAATGACAAAAATGACAAAAATGACAAAAATGACAAAAATGACAAAAATGACAAAAATGACAAAAATGACAAAAATGACAAAAATGACAAAAATGACAAAAATGACAAAAATGACAAAAATGACAAAAATGACAAAAACGACAAAAATAACAAAATTGACAAAAATAACAAAATTGACAAAAATGGCAAAAATGACAAAAATGTCAAAAATCACAAAAACGACAAAAATGACAAAATTTACAAACAACAATTCTGATTTCTGAATCTGAATTCTGAATCTGAATTCTGAATCTGAATTCTGAATCTGAATTCTGAATCTGAATTCTGAATCTGAATTCTGAATCTGAATTCTGAATCTGAATTCTGAATCTGAATTCTGAATCTGAATTCTGAATCTGAATTCTGAATCTGAATTCTGAATCTGAATTCTGAATCTGAATTCTGAATCTGAATTCTGAATCTGAATTCTGAATCTGAATTCTGAATCTGAATTCTGAATCTGAATTCTGAATCTGAATTCTGAATCTGAATTCTGAATCTGAATTCTGAATCTGAATTCTGAATCTGAATTCTGAATCTGAATTCTGAATCTGAATTCTGAATCTGAATTCTGAATCTGAATTCTGAATCTGAATTCTGAATCTGAATTCTGAATCTGAATTCTGAATCTGAATTCTGAATCTGAATTCTGAATCTGAATTCTGAATCTGAATTCTGAATCTGAATTCTGAATCTGAATTCTGAATCTGAATTCTGAATCTGAATTCTGAATCTGAATTCTGAATCTGAATTCTGAATCTGAATTCTGAATCTGAATTCTGAATCTGAATTCTGAATCTGAATTCTGAATTCTGAATCTGAATTCTGAATCTGAATTCTGAATCTGAATTCTGAATTCTGAATCTGAATTCTGAATCTGAATTCTGAATCTGAATTCTGAATCTGAATTCTGAATCTGAATTCTGAATCTGAATTCTGAATCTGAATTCTGAATCTGAATTCTGAATCTGAATTCTGAATCTGAATTCTGAATCTGAACTCTGAATCTGAATTCTGAATCTGAACTCTGAATCTGAATTCTGAATCTGAATTCTGAATCTGAATTCTGAATCTGAATTCTGAATCTGAATTCTGAATCTGAATTCTGAATCTGAATTCTGAATCTGAATTCTGAATCTGAATTCTGAATCTGAATTCTGAATCTGAATTCTGAATCTGAATTCTGAATCTGAATTCTGAATCTGAATTCTGAATCTGAATTCTGAATCTGAATTCTGAATCTGAATTCTGAATCTGAATTCTGAATCTGAATTCTGAATCTGAATTTTGAATCTGAATTCTGAATCTGAATTCTGAATCTGAATTCTGAATCTGAATTCTGAATTCTGAATCTGAATTTTGAATCTGAATTTTGAATCTGAATTCTGAATCTGAATTCTGAATCTGAATTCTGAATCTTAATTCTGAATCTGAATTCTGAAATCTGAATCCTATTGTGAAGGCTGATTCTGACACCAGAAATCTAAATTCTTGATTTTATTTTAATTACTGTCTTTGGTTACCAATTTTAAAATATTAGAGTTTTCACTTGCCTTTTTAAAGCTTTGAATCAGTACTTGGAATCAAAACAATCCAGAACTATCGAAAATGGGACAAGACAGCAACTGAATCTCTTACTTATCATATGCGATATTAGAAAAATAGTTGGAAGGATGTTTTTCATTTGTATGAAACACTCGTTTTGAAGAAAAACAATATTTTTATCAAAAATTAACTTTTGTTTTCATGACCTGAGCTCTGACCCACAGTCGACTATCGCATCACCCCTTCCATTGCCCGATTACCTGCGCACTGACAGCACTGGCAGCTGCCAGTTTTGCGTCTCCGTTTTGCGCTCGCATTTTGACAGCGTCCGCTCTTCGCGCCAGAAATCGACGGCCGTCCGCCGAAAAAGAGCCACCACCACGGAGAATTTTGTTTTGAATCAGAGCTGTACCTTGGAAGCTCTCTAATTTTGTTGATTTTTCGCGTTAATTCGGTTGCCTCGCGCGTTAAAAAGTTGTTAAAAAGTTCCGCTGTTGATTGATGTTCGCGGGAGTGTTAAAAGTTTTCGATTAGAACTGTTAGAACTACGTTAGAAGTTAAAATTTTTTTTAAGCAACTCGCCATCGAGGTTGGCTGTGTAATTTACGGTTTATGCTAGGCCGCAAAGCAGCTGAAGTGGATATCCCGGGAAATGCATCGGTTTTTATTCAGTGAATAAGTGAAAAGATTCCCTAAAAGGATTATCGCGTTTTTTTTTTTCGTGGGAAATTGCGGTAGAAAAACGCGCGTGTCCCCACGATTATCCTTTTGCTCTTCCAAGAGGGTAGAGGAGTGGCATCGGTATTTGGGGCAGCTAGCGAACAGAAAGAGACACCAACACTTCTACCACAGCATTTTTTCGAGGTGAGTCGCATGGATTTAGATGCGTGTTTATTTGCTAAACAGATGCACCGCTCTGGTTTGTGTCCTTGATAAATTTGTTTATGTGTGTGCATGCCAGCGGTGCCACGAGTTCGATTTTTTTTTTATTTGTCCCGAGTATTGAGGAACCATTCTGTATTTTTGAAAGCCTAAAATGTCCTGATTTTTGAAAAATGGTCTTTGAAATGCTCTGATTTGATAAAAAAAATCTAAATTACTATTGAATTTATAGTTGAATGATGAAAATATCAAATTAACCAATAAAATGGTTTACCTTATTGAACCGATGATGATCTTTGGTTCATAGCTTCTGATAATAACAATGCTCGCCTCAGTTGCATAAATTAAGGCGTCTACAGTACCTGTATTTCGCCTATCTCGTATCTAACGGCGTGTTCGTAAACTGATTTTTTGGGTGATGCATCGATTTTTTTGGTAGATATCAAATCGCCTTCCAATGCTTTTGCATACGGTTTGTTTAATTTACGAACGCCAGCATCGATAGAAAAAATCAATTTACGAACAGAATGAGTGATTTCTTGAAAAAATTTTAATCTTGTAATTTGTAATTTATTAACTTAAAATTAAGTCTGTCAGTTACAAATAACCTCAACTGGTAAGGTTGAGGAGACTTTTTTATACTATAATTGTGGTTCAAAATTCCGGCTTATTGATTTGCATTCACGATCAGAGTTTATATGCTCCAAAACTTAGAAAAAATACTGAATTTATTTTTGAAACAACAGCTTTGTTGTTTTGTTCTTGTTTGCACATTTTTCTAGATCATTAAATGAAGTAACTTTTGATGTTTGTTTAGACATCCCGGTTTCAAGATATATGTTGCACTCGGTAAGGAATCAAGTCACCCCAGGGATCAAGTACTTATCCTAAATTTTGTAACATGACTTTAAATGCCATAGCAAAGTTCCAGAAAAATAAGCCTCGCTTTTTGATGCAGTTTATACAAAAAATCGACAACACTGGCGCACTTCCGCACAAATACCATCTACGAACGCACATGCCCTTACACCCTATTGAACACCAAATACATCCTCATTAAACATCGCCAGAGAGCTAGGCCAGGAAAAGCCACCCATCTGATGTGTTTTATGCTCTCGATGTTAGAAGCAGCATATCAGGAGGAGGAGGAGTAGAAGTGGGTGAGCACACGATTTCACTGTGAAATGGAGTCAGGAAAAGCTGCCCATTATGGTGTGTGCGAGAGAACAGCAAACTCGACACTCAACACTTGTACCAGACCAGCCCATACACCCTCTTTCTTTCTATATGATGGCGTACATTAGTGAAGAAGGGAAAAAATAAAGAAAAGTGACGAAGCAAACATAAAGATCATAAGAATAAAAAGTAAATTACGCCTCCGAACCCGCGCAATCTGGAGTGTGAAACGTATATAATTCTAGTATTAGGGTACAACAAAACGCGGAACGAAAGCTGGAGCTTTATCTTTTCTTCCGAGCACCAGCCATTTATCGTACTAGTGGGGAAAAGTGGATAGCAGAACGAAAAGATGCCCGCTGCTGTGGCCAAGTTGGCGACCGCGAGGATGAAACGAGGAAACGGTGGCAGCAGCAGCAGCAACAAGAAGATGTCGTCCACCAAGGGGGTTGTGTTTTCTTGTCTTTTCTGATGTTGACTTATTTGTTGTTTTGATTTTGGCGAGCGCGAAAACCTTTTTCCAGTCGAAAAATTCTTATTCGATTCCAATTGCAGAGACCCTTTAAATCCCGTTATATAAGTGTATTTTGGTGTTGGTTGCGTTCGATTGATGTGTAAAAAGTTGAGCTTAAGCAACCAGTTCAGTGACCTTATTTTTGGCATTTTTTTTTTCTAATTTTTGTGCTTTCTGTTCTCGTTTCAGAAAAGCGCAGAGCAACGAGTGCAACGTAGGAGTGGTACGATGACCACGGCCACCGGAGCTAAGCTACCCGGCCATGACCAATACGAAAAGCTGCGCAAAGCGCTGCAGTCGGGCAATCGATCACAGATAGACAAGATCCTCGAGACGCTGGTCAAAGCCTGCCAGAAACATGCGGTGCCCGTGGCCGAGAAACCTAAACTTGACGACGACCAGTTGAACTTCTGGTTGAACGAAATCCTACGATTGCTGTTTGATTGGGAGAATGCCTTAACCCGGGACCTGGCCTTGAGGGCCTCCGAAGCCATCGTTCCGCATCTGGAGCAAACCCTGTACCTGGACTCTCCGGCATGGCCGGCTCTGAAGAGTCAAATCAGTAACAATTACGCTAATTTGCTTAAGCAAGCACGCGGCCGCAACGATCCCGAATGGCACCGCAAGTGGTCGGTGCTGGTGCGTATTTTGGACAAAGAGATCTGCCAAGGTGCCCTTATCATAAACGTGTTCTTGGCCATCGTGGAAAATGGCTTCCGATCCGCGGAACTGCTGGTCCGGGAACAATCTTTCGACTGTTGGCGCTTGTTGGTGGAAATTTTTGCCAAATATCAGCAAATCAACATCCCGAAGCGCATCAAGCTGATCTGTATCCCACTGAAAAGTTCCAAATCTAAGACGGAGGTGATCGCGCTGAAAAAGTTCGAAATCTGGTGGTTTTTGATCAACAAGCTGCAACCACAGCTGGATGTTTTCGCGGAGAACGTGTTCGAGCCGTTCATCTACTTCTGTTTTGGGCCTTCGTTCAAAACTCCACTGTGCTATTACTTCGATAACAGCTACCAGGAATTCGGAGCCCCTGGGAAAATGTAAGTAGCTGTAATTTATAATGTGGATTTTGCAGTTTAAGTAAATGTGTTGTCCTAAAGATTGTGGGGGTTTATTTCGCCTGATGTTAACAACCGCTAGTACTGACTTTTCCAGTATTCACCTATCGATGAATTTAGTCTAAACAGGATCATCAATCAGGGCCAGTCTATATTTCCAGGTTGTGTTGTTTTACCTTTTCTAATTAGACCCTTTGAGGGGTATTAACTCATACATTCAGTCAGCGAAGATGAAGTGTTGAAATAAATGTTTTTATTGTAATTTAAAACTTTTGGAAACAGTGCAGATGAAAATTAATGTCAGAAAAATGCGAAAAAAATATCCTTCTCGATCTTCTCGTTCTGTAGCTTCCGGAGGTTTTTCGTTTCGTATCCAGTCGTTTTCCTCACTCTTTTTGTCAGCCGGCATGCTAAGAAAAAAAAATTGAAAATCAACTGAAGTTTTGATTTTTTCCGACATCAATAAGGCTGAAACAAATTTCAAATCCTTCTTTTGTCACTCGGAGTTGGAACATCGCGAGGGGGGTAGGGGGTGGACAATAAAAAATAACGCGAAAAACAAATAAATTGGAATAAATTGCACGAAATTTTGTATGCAACAAAATTGCACACTATAACATTGCACAAAACCTACAAATCAAGTAATTTTTTATCGAAAAATTCAATAAAATCAAGAATACAAAAGGTGAAATAACTCTTATCTTACAAAATTTAGTTTTTTGGTCTTGTAATCTTTCAGATACTTACTTGAATTTTTATCGAAATTTATATAAAATATTTCACACTTTATTTTTTGCCCCTTCGGGTTTTTGAAAATTTTGAAGGGGGGGGGGGGGAGGGGGGAGGGTGACAAAAGAAGAAATTGATATTTGTTCCAGCCTAATGAACATATAAAATTAAATTCATACTTATCATGTCGAGTGTCGATGTTCCTCTGAACGAAGGGAGGTACTTTCCCTCGCATTTTCAATTCCCGTGTTGTTTTCATCATTTCTTCCTACGATAATGGGACTAATATTTGGAAGTTTGTTGCACGGATCCCATTCGAAGACAGCAACAAAATTCTTCGCATGTTTTTCGACATTAATTTTCATCTGTTCTGTTTCGAAAAGCTTCTAATTACGATAACAGAGATTCTTTCAACAATTTTAGTCCCTTCTTGTGGCCCATATTGAGCTAGAGTACTGATAAGCCCAAAAGGTATTTGATAGCCTGAGGAAGCAAAAAAGGTATTCGATTCTTAGCAATCGCAATCGTTAACACAACCAGCACAACTACACAACTGCCCTCCCCATTATCCACCTATAGATAAGTCCAGTCTAGAGTAGCCCCTAAATCAAGGCCTTTACAGGGACTCCACATTGGCTGGTCCTTCCACTGTACAATTTTTTCCAGTTCTCCTTCACGAGGGAAAGTACGGAAAAAATACTGCATCCTAGAGATCCCATTTTGTTTTATGTTAGCGAGCGCTTGCCCGGCTAATCTGAATAGAGCCCTTTACTAGAATTAGTTAACAGAGTGCAAAAGACATTCATAATTCATCTTCATCAATAAAATAAGGATGTGTATTGTGTCCCCTACTGTGGATGACCAGTCTCCTATTAGAATGGTCATGACTAATCATTTTGCTATATCTTATAATTTTTTTTTGCAGCTACGACAACATCAAACAACTTTCCGCCCTGGCCCTGATCCACATGCTAGGTCCGGCTCCGAAAATCACCGAAACATTGCTAGCCGGAACCGGTATCGGTGGAACCAGCGATAGTCAGGACCCAGACAAAAACGGTCTCATAAGCTTCAATCCCCCATCAGCAGCAGCAGCCGAGCATATCATCTCGGCCAAGCTTTTTTCGCAAAAGACCAAACTGATCATCAACTCCTGCACCGAATGTACGGTGCTGTTCTCACAAATGAAGGACAAAAACTACCTGGAACTGAACCGATGCCTGTGGCGCAACCTTATGAATATGGTCGATCAGGAAGTTACCACTCCTAGAGCCGACATGTTAGGTTGGATTCGTGAAAATCTTGCCGCCCTAATCAGTTTGGTAAGCGCTTTACTGGTTATGTTAGTTAAATTTATTTCAGTGTCTATTTCTACGTTTATTGCAGAGTGCCCAACTGAACGATCAAATCCTGCGGGAGCTAGTGTATGACACCGTACTGTTGGTGGTGCAAAGCAAACTTCTTACTGTCGTGATTGGGCAGGACAGCCCAGAGCAGCTGCTGAACAATTATCGGACTTTCATGACCTTGATGTTTGTTCCAGATCTCACGTATCCAGAAGAGTAAGTTAAACCTATTCAAAAATTCAGAACCAATCTCAACATTACCCTTAATCTTCCCGTAGGACTTCGCAGAAAATCCTATCGCACGTGTTCGATTTGCGACGGTACGCATCGTCCAAAACAGGCTACTGGGACATGCTGCAGAAATCGTTCCAGTATCTGTGCGATTTGGATCCAGCTCTGCTGAACGAGTCCCGATCCGACGGGGTACGACGTATGGTCACCCAGATATACAGTGTGATGGCCGGTCATCTGGAGGAACAGATCCAAAACAAACGGTTCCAGTTCGAGCATGCACAAACGATCGTGTACAATTTCCTGCTGTACCCACTGGAATACGATCGCTTTTTGGAGGTAGGCGACGTGAAAGAATCCTGGCAGAAAGTTTACCATATGATTGTCAAAAACCAGAAATCGACACGTTATGCATGTTCCCTGTCGGAAGTCATCAAAGCCATGACGGTGGCCAAATACAATGCTAATTTAACGGTTATATTGGATTTCTTCCGCACGGTGCTAGAAACTATCCCGGGAGAATATGACCTCGGTCATCCGCCAGTGAAAACGCTAGAATTGTTCAAGGATTTGATTCGCAAGGCACTCGTTTTCCAGACTAGTCTGATGGAGGTGGCCATGGGCGTCGAATCGTTCCGACAACTTATCGAACGATTTGCAGTGAAATCGCTGCTACTGGTTATCATGCCGATTAGAAACGTTGTCAGCGAACTGGTATCAGGAGAGAATGAAAAACTGATGGAGGGGATCCAAAGTTTGTTAAAGTCTTTGGTGGAACGTTTCCTTTCTACGAAGTTTACCGTTGAACTCAAAACTCAGCCCAAAGAGGTCAAATGGAATTGCAAAATGCTCATCAATATGCTCTTAGAATTACCACCCAGCATGCAGAAGCAGTGGAAAATTCCGGAACTGAAAAAGTTACACGAGGTTTGCGAGGGAAAAGATGGACCCAAGACTCCTAAATCGGTCAAGAAAGAAGGCGATTTTGTGGTCATTGAGAAGGTTTGGAAATTCACCCCAGATAAGCTGACTGAACATCAGCGGGATCGCATGCGGCAAAAGAGAGATGACATCCCAGCTTTGTACAATGATTTAAGCCAGTCACAAGATAGTTTCGTGATCAAACCCTGGACCCCGAACAAGATTGTTATCCCAGCAGATGCTAACAATGATCATGACACTATTGTTATGTGTGGAAATGACACCAGCACGAACACCAACGGTGGAACTTCAGAAGCTTCGGTTCCCAAGGAACAAGGTGCGGCAACTGATGAGACAATAAAATTGGACAAAGAAAACAACAACGGCAATGTTCAGGAGAATCAAGTTGTAGTCAAACCTGAGCAGGGAGCTGCTACAACAAGCACGGAGAACAAGAAACCCCATGATAGAAAGTCCAAAACAGCTCGAGAGTTGGATCTTTTGCGTATAGACATGGTCCAAGGTAAAAACTTACAAGCCGCTTTATCGGTCAGAACACGTAGATCAGGTAGCTTGGAGCCGTCCAGTAGAAGGAAGAACGCTGATCCTAAGAGAATACCGGGTAGCGTGACAAAACATCCTCCTTCAGAGAACAGACGAAACACCCGTAAAGTTGTGGAAAAACTTCCTGCAGAATCACCTGCTCGTAAAAAGTCAGAGGAGAAACCCAAAAGTCCCGCCGAAAGAACATCTCCCCGTAAGTCACTGAACTTTGACAACGTGACGGTGAAAGAACCAGCTCCAGCAACCGAAGCTCCTAAACCCAAATCTCCCATGAAAGCCAAAGCAATTAACGAATCTGTTGAAGATATCATTGAATCATCTCAAGCAAATTCTCAATCTCTGCTTGCCAGGAAATTTACTCCTCGCAAACCTAAAGAAGATGAAATTGCACCGGCTGCTGCAACCGAAGAAACACTTCCTTTCGACACCGAAGCGGAAAAAGAAATCGCTAAACTGTCTTCGACCAGTAGCAAATCACCCGTTAAAGCAAACGTACCAGGAAGTGTATCGCCTAGTAAAAATACTAGAAGCGCAGCGGCCGCCCAACAGCAGAAAATTTCCGAGGTCGACACTGTTCCGAACACGGCACTAGCTGACACAGTGCCCAATACAGAACCGGCACCGATCACTCAAATCGAGAAACCTAAATCTCCGATTTCTAGCAAAACTGCTAAAACAGGTAAACGTTCTACGAGTCCTGTTCCGGAGCCAATAAATGCAGAACCAGCTTCAAAATCGCCCAAAAAATCTACTGAACCAGAAGAACAGGAACTAGCATCACCGAATCTTTCTCCCGTGCGTAATCTCGACGAACAAATGGAGCCGCTCACCCGAAGTCTTAATCGTAGTCTGGTTTCCTCCCCAGAGGGAGTTGAAAGAGAGGCAGACCTGTTGAATAGCACTCTCAACATTTCTCCTATATCTGAAGATAAGGGGCACCACTCTACAACCCCTTCCACAGATCCCAATAAAGAATCAGCGACCGGTAGCGGTGAAAAGAGAGCTTCTAATCGAATCATGGATCGCGAAAAACCATCCGTCATGCCCTCTCCCATTGGGCGACGCACACGCAATTCTCCTCCGATGATTCCTGCAGCTCTGGCGAATTTAAAAGCACGTACTCCCCAGATGGCTCCTCGCAGTCCAAGCACCGGCAAAATCGAATTGCGTGGTCGCGGAGCTCAGCTGATAAACCTAATCCGAAATCAGAGGAATGAGGGTTCTCCTAAACCGGGTTCGGGACCATCTCCACAGAATTCTTCCACACCTAAGCAAATGCTGCTACCATCGACGCCCGGGAGCGAACGCAGCCTGATGATGCGTAAACTAGCGACCACAGGAAACATCACCACATCACAATCTCCAGAGCAAACCAAACCGTTGTTGCCGGAAAAGGAAAAGGATAAGGACTATTTGGTGTTTTCAAAAGTTCTGCCATCGCCGCAAGCATCTCCTGCGGCCAGTATTCTAAAGAGAAAACTAAACCACGACGATAGTGGCGACGACATTGATTCTCCCGCCAACAAGCGCAAACGAGTCAGCTTTCACGATCCACCAGTGTCACTCACTAAAGAGTACATCCGCCAGGAGGAAGAATGTCGATCACCCTCCATCAATCGCTGTCTCCAAATGGCTGGCATGTCCCCGGCTGACAAAGCGAAATTCCTTTTGCGAAGAAAAAGCAAAGCCGACAGTCTTTCGGAGCTGGTTAAATTTACCCGAACCGCAGATCCCATGGCCCCTGGCAAAGAGGAAGAAGATCAACTGTCATCTTCGCCGGATTCGATTGACGGCGAGTTTGGCATGATCAACACGACCGATAACATGAGCTCCCTCCAAGTTACAACTGAATCCGTTGCAGATGTTGAAATGAAGGAGTGTCCGGAACCTACCCCAGTCAAAGTTCTCATTCCAACGGAGAAACCTACTGAAACCACTGACACGGTTACTGAGCTCCCGAAACGAACCTCACCACGGAAAATTTCACCCAAACCGGCAATCGAAGAACCTGCTCAGAAACCCACTTCCCCTATCCCTGCTTCTCCGGCTCCTAAACTAGGGTCCCCGTCAGCGGAAAAACTCGACAACAGCATCCGCTTCCAAACGGAAGACGAAATCTTATCGCACGTGATCTCAAAGTACTCCCTGGACAATATTCTCGAACGCTACCTAACAGCTGGCAAGACCCTGGAACACCAGAAAACTACCCGCCTACTAACTCGGGAACTGTCCACCCTCATGACCAAGGACAGCAAAACGCGCTACACTGTCCTGGATGAGCTGTGCGATCGTCACTCGGCCGAGTTCTTGGACCACGCGGTACAGGAAAATAGTTCGGCCGCCGTCTGCCAGCGCCTCTCGATGGTCACCATGGTCGAGAACATCTTCGAGCGGCTAACCAAAATACCCCCGGAGGGAGGTACCCTCGAGGAACAGGAAGAACGCATCAAGATTCTGCAGACCATGTTCGAGCAACTGGCCGAAATGCACAAGTTCGTTCGAGGGTCCGAATTCGATCGGATGCGGGAGAGCTTCGTCAAGAAGCTTGTGTACAGTAAGAGCAAGTTCGAGGTCATGGAACTGCTAGAGGAATACTTCAGCCGAACGAAAGGCGAGACGAGCTCGTGAGACTTATTTTCATAAGAAGTGTTTTTTTCTTTCGGTGTTAAGCGTAGATTGTAAGAGATTTTTTAGAAGTTAAATGATGTTTGACAGTCTGCAAACAATATAATATTTTAACAAAGCGAAAAGTTGTGCACATTTTTCAGCGGAAAGTCAAATTACTTGCTTGATTAGTAATTTGACATAATAGTATCACTGTGTATGTGGATCCTTGAACATCATATTGCCGCATCGTGGATCCGGCGGTCAATGTCCAGTGAGAGCAAGTGATCGTGGTGTGCGACAATATTTGCATTAATGATACGAGATAGACTTGCCTTTTCGAAGTAACAAAATTTTGGAAGTTAATTTTTATTGTTTAAGTTCTGTTCTCGTTCGAGAAAATCTAGGTACAAAAACTGACATATAAAACAAACAAACAAATGGAACATCTTTTATAGATTTTAAGAGATCTTTCTAGAGTGCTGAAAAGAGAGAGAGTAGTTCTAAATAAAAATATTTTAATCTGAAACACTTTTTTGGCTTTTTTGAGCATTTACCGCACTTCAAACATTTCCCTTTGATAGAATCGCTTCAGAAAAATCGTTAACACTTATTCTGCGCCGCGCGAGAGGTGACGATAGCCGAATCACTCTATTCCAGAGTTTTCTACAGTTAAAATTTAGGACTTTCTCAAAAAAAAAAATTCAACACCCCACCGAGTATGATTATGAAGACATTATTCATACGCAATTTGTGTAACATTAAAACTTCAATTGGGCTTAATTGGTTTTTTGTTATCCTCGGGGCCATTGCAATTGACACAAATAGAAAAAGATTTTAAATGTTTAAGACAATGAAATTACGCACAGACACAGAAATCATTTCGATTACAACCTTACTTTTCGCGCGTGGGAAGCCAGACTTGCAGCCAGCTTTGCTTAATTCCAGCGGCTTTTCTTCTTTCGAGCTGGTTCGTCGCCCTGTTGGTCTTCATCGGGTCGCCTGTGTGAGCTGTCAGAGTCGCTGCAATCCGCATCGCTACTGGAAGCCGGTACGAAACCGGGCATACTGGGTTTAGCGAAGGTACCCCCATCCGGGAGGGTATTCTCCCAAGTGCGATCTGAGGAAGCACGGAACTGTGAGTTGTATTGTGCTCTGAAAGTGTCCCGCATGGCTTTGAATCGATCAGAACCGGGTCCCTTATCACCGGAACTACCGCCAGCGCCGTCTTCAGGGGTGAAATTTTTCAAAGGTCCCGCGGGAACAGGTCTGCTACGGAATCCTAGCCCAGCGCCACCGACATTTATGTTCTTTGCCTTATTGTGCTGCTTCAAACGAGAGTTACGGAACCACGAGCTTTGCATTGCAAGTTTCATTATTTCATCGGGCACTTCCTGATTGGCCCCTTCTAAGTTTCGAACCAAATGCCCAGCGAATTCCTTATCTTTTTCCAACACCAAGGTGTAGGCCGTACCTTTTTCGCCAGCGCGACCAGTTCTTCCGATCCGATGGGTGTGAGTATCAATGTCACGAGCAATGTCGTAGTTTACCACATTTCTGATGTGCGGAATATCGAGACCACGTGCAGCTACATCGGTGGCAACCATTATGTCAACTTCTCGTCGTTTGAATTTCGTGATGACAACGTTACGATCCGACTGATCCATATCACCGTGCAAAAGGACCGGATCGTATTCCTTCAGGCGAAGATTGTTGGCCACCTGCTCTGCATCGGCTTTTTTCGTAACGAAAATCAACACACTTCCTTCGGACAAGAGCTGCACTATATTGGCCAAAAGCCAATTCCACTTGTGCATTGGATTGTTGAACAAGAAAACGTGTTGAGAAATATCCTGGTTTGCTTCGCCCAACTCACCGTGGATGATTCTTATCGGATCGGTAAGAACATCGCGGGCCAGCCTCTCAATTCGCTTCTTAAAAGTAGCACTGAACAGCAAAGTTTGACGATCCGGGCGCACATGGTTACAAATCGAACGAACTTGCGGTTCGAAACCCATATTAAACATTTTGTCGGCTTCGTCCAATACCAGGTAAGTAACCCGACGTAAGTTGGTCGCTTTCATCTTAATCATGTCAATCATTCGGCCCGGTGTGGCCACTACAATTTCTGCCCCCTGTTCCAGTGCCTTACTTTGTTCCCACTTTGAGCCACCACCATAGCAACAGCAAACGCTTATGTTGTACACTTTACCGAACTTTTTAGCCTCCTGGTAAATCTGCAGCGACAACTCACGTGTGGGTGCCAATATAAGACCAATAGGGCCGTCCCCGGGACCAAGTTCCTTTTGGTCCATAATGTGTACCAACATTGGCCACAAGAACGCTGCAGTCTTACCGCTACCAGTTTTTGCGATACCAATAAGATCCCGGCCACTCAATGCGGCAGGGATAGCCTGCGATTGAATCGGAGTTGGTTGCGTGTATTCCGATTTCCTGATGGCCTTCATGAGCTGCTCGTCGAAGCCAAAATGTGCAAAGCTGGTCACCGGAATGGTCGGCATAAAACCACTCACCTTGACGCCCAGCTTGTGACGCAACTCGGATACCTGGGTCGCAGTCAACGACTTAATGTCTTCGTGTGGTTCGTAGAAGTTTTTCTCGAACTTTTCGTAATCAATTTCCGAATGGTCGATCGGCGGAAGTGGATCGATTTCGCGTCTTTTCGGCGGCGGAATCGGATTGCCATCCTCGTCATACTCTAACTCAGCATCTGACCCATCCGCATCCTGCAAGCCCGCATGAGGATTCTCTTCCATATAGCTGAAATGATAAGGTGATGAAGCTCGAATGTTAAAAAAACGGAACAGAAGCTTACCGATAATAACTCTCTTCATCATCCTCGTCGTCGATATCGCCACGGACCCCCTTCTTTGGATCCACATTAGGCTGTGGAATTTTCTTTTTCTCCCGCTCAACCTGCGCCTCGATGCCGGCCATAAAGGCATCCAGCGGATCATCGTCATCATCGTCGTCGTCGTCGTCACCGGCATTGTTCCTGTTGTTGGACCGGCGATTATTCTACCGATGGTTCAGAAGAACCGCACCGTCGAAGTCGAAGTTGGGAAGGAAAAAGAGCGTGCATTTGATGGTGATGGGACATTTGGCGGCGTTTTACGCGCCACCGGAGATCTAGGGAGGACACTAAACGACAACTTACTTGGGATCCACTGGCCGAAGGCGAACCGGGTGCCGGAATGTAGTCCAGCTGCGGCGCCGTTTCTTCGTCGTCGTCGAAGTAACTGAATTCGGAAGGAAATTGGGGAACGTTATTGATGATTTAGTTAAAGTCATTGCAGAAATAGACCTTCTATCCAGTGAAATGCAAATGTATGTAGATTTAAAATTAGCTAAGTATTCTTTTTCGAAGACCGTCAATTTAAAACCTTTAGTTTTGGGTGCAAAAGTTGGATTGAATATAAAAAAAGAATAAAAATGGTCGTCATTTTACGTCAACCGCACTTCTTCGCAGTATCCAACACTCCTTTGCCGTGACCGCTAGTTGAGCATGGAAATATCTCAGGCTGACATGGAGATCCCGTTGACTTTGGCCATAACGAAAACTTCCTCGTTCGCTGTGACCATTGCCCTAATCCAGCAGGTTTGTGAACGATTCAAATTTGAAGATAGATTACGATCGCTTCACCTTCTGCCCTTACATGACTATGCCGCGTTTTTGTTAAATTGTTGTAGTTCTCACATTCTCACGTTTACGCGCCATCAACATAATCGATGGGCACCCCTCGTGAGGCCTCTAGTCATCCTTTTTCTGATTTTCTCAAAGAAGCTTTCCAAAGTCTCAAGTTTCAAATCTAATATCTCAGGTTTTAAGACTAAGATCAGAGATCTTATGGCAGGTTTCATGTGTCAAGTCTCAGAACTTTCAGGTCTTGAGACTTGGATCTCACGTCTCAAATATGTGGTCTCGTGTTAATGTCTTATGTTTCAGGCTTTGAATCTTAAGACTCTTTTCTCAAATGTTATGTCTCAGATACCAGGTATCAAGTTTCAAATCTCAGATATTTTTTTTAAAGATTTAGCTATTTTGGTTGCTGCTTACAACACAACTTACAACACGATGTTTGAAATAAATTTAATTAATATGTAGGCTTCTCTTTTTTGAGTTGTGCTTAACAATTTATACCTTATCATAAATTCAATCTGTTGTTGTTGTTGTTGTATTTTGGGTTTTTTGGCCTGAGGAACGGTGCCTCATATCGCCATTTCGTCTTGTTTTTGTCATTTGACGGCTCTTCGGTTACGTTTTTGTGACGATAAAATGTCACACACGTAGTTTTGCCATTTTGATAAATTTCAAAATTTGTTTCAAATTCTCCACGTTGCAAATTTCAGCATCCTTCTTAGTTATTTCTGGTATTATGTTAAAGTTTTCCCAGTGGAAATGGTTTCTTATATGGTTGTACCTTATGCATTTAAGAAGGCAGTGTTCGGTAGTATTTTTCTCTAGGCACATATCGCAATTCTCATTTGAAATTAATTTCATTTTAGCTAACCAGAAATCAGAAAAATCATGGCCAGCCAGGACTCGGTTAAGCATTCGAATTTCTTCACCATCCAAATCGGTATTCCAGAACCAAGGTTTAATGGGATAATTTGAGAACAGTTCGAAGAACTTTAAGCCTTTGTTGTTCTGCAGAGCCATATCCCGGTACCATTGGTTTGTTGCTGCGAATAGTTCCTTTTTGTAACTCCGGATTGCGTCAACCCAGAGCAGTTTGTTGATCATTATAGCGTTCGATTCTACTCCCACCTTGGCTAGTTGATCTGCGCGTTCGTTTCCTGAAAGGCCAACGTGCCCTGGTATCCATTGGAGTACCGTTCCAGTCTTATACAGATTTGAGCAGATTTCTCCCGTTAGCTGATCCCAGCTTTTATCCAGTTGGCATGACATCAGCAGATGGCAAGCAGATTGTGAATCGGTGAGTATCACATTTCTACAGAAGTTTTCTGTTTCCCTATCGGTTATTTCTCTAGAAGCTATTAGGATAGCAATCAATTCTGCCGTCATGATGCTAGTTTGGTGTTCTAGGCGTAAACTAACAGCTGTTTCGGATTCTTGTTCAAATACTCCGACACCACAGCCTTCTGTAGACTTAGAGGCATCAGTGAAGAATTGTCTCCAGAGGGGATATTCGGTATTAATGTGATCCAATGCGATTTGTCTCATAGTAGAAGGAGACATTTTCTTTTTGTTAATCGGAATTTTTTCTATTTGTGGACGAATTTCGATTATCGGTAGTTGGTCCATTTCATAATCTTGGTAGACGTTTTCCACTATCTCCGAGTTAGCTAAGTATACCTTTTCGATGAAGGTGTAATTCTTCGATGATTGGAAATTTTGCACAGGTTCCAGTGATCTTAGCTGTTCAGCAACAGCATCATTTTTTTTAAAATGCTGTGTTATCTTTTTCATTGCGTAATAGTGTCGCTTCAGTGTTAGTGGTTCTTCGTTTGCCAAAGCTGCCAAGGTGTTTTTAGGAGTGGTCCTAGAACACCCTGTGGCTATACGCTGACATTGTCGGCTTGACACTGCCAATATTTCTTGGTAGGTTTTCGGTGTGTTTCCATAGATGGCGCTGCCATATGCTAGATAACTCCCATACAAAGCTTTGTGAAAGAGTATCATTACTTTTGGGTTCGCTCCTTTTTTTATGCTCCCTATTATTTTTAGCATATTCTGGCGATCTTGGATCTTACTTTTAAGTTCTTTCACGTGGCAACCAAAACTGAGATTGTGGTCTACTTGAACCCCCAAATATTTGTAATTCCGGACACATTCTATTTGTGCCCCCATAACAGTCAAACCTAAATCAATTGGTTTTCTTGTAAAAACAATTGCTTTTGTCTTACTTGCGTTGAGTTTTAGGTTTATTTCAGAACTGTATTTTGCAAACCTGTCAATGGCACGTTGTGCTTTACGTTTTACATCATTGATATTGTGCCCTCTTACAAGTTTAACGAAATCATCGGCAAACTGTATTGTAACTATGTCCTCTTCTTCAGTATCGATGTTATGTAATCTTGCTGTATATAGGTTAAAAAGTGTCGGTGACATAACGTCCCCTTGTGGTAGTCCCACTGACACTGTTGACGAGACCAAGCCCTGATCTGTATTAACGGTCAATTTCCTGTTGCAAAGAAAGTTTTTGATCCATATATTCACATCAGTTGGGAAACCCATTTCCGTAAGTATTAGTCGTAATTTCTCAACATCAATGGCATTGAAGGCATTGCTAAAGTCAAAGAATATTCCAACATTTATCATATTTTTCCGTTTGCCGTCCATGATGTGGTTCGTGACGAATGCCAGACAATCTTCAGTGGACTTTCCAGATCTAAAACCGAATGAAAGATCTGGGAGCAGGTGGTTTTCTTCGGCATGTTTTTGTAGCAGTTGAAGTACAGCTGTATTTGCAGTTTTAGTTATGGTTGACAGGCACGATATGGGTCGATAAGATTGAGGAGATCTGGGGTCTTTTCCTGGTTTGAGTATTGGGACCACTTTGATTGTCTTCAAATTTTCCGGTAGAGTACCATTTTTGAAATGAAAATTGATCTCGTTTATTATCTTTTCTTTTACCTTCCCGTCCATACTTCGTAACATCTCATAAGTCATTTTATCTGTTCCCGGAGCGGATCGAGCTTTTTTCTTTTGCAATATTTTGTTCCACCGTTCTAGTGAAAGAAGTTGACGTGGTTCATTCATTTGAACACCTGGTTCAACTGGTTCTGGATTTAATTGTGAAGAACCAAAATTATGATTCAAAAACTCTGTAGTTTTTTCTGTAGAAGTAAGGACTTCGTTGTTTTTAGATTTTGCGTTGTGATGATACTTCAAATTTTTCACCAATTTCCAGTTGGCTCTCGTGTTTCTAGTGTCTATATTTTTAGTTATTTCACAAAGTTTTTCTCTCATTAGTAATTTTTTTGCACGGAGGAACTTTGCGTTTGCCTTCAGCATAGCTAGAAGGTTGGATTCATTTGATAGGGAATTATATGCTCGTCTACATATCTGTTTGGTCTTGTAAAGGTCATTCAGCTCTGAGCTCCAATAATATTTTGGTACAAGGGAACTATTATGACTATTTTGTTTGACGGAAGATGTTACAAGAGCAATCTGATTGTTAAGAATTTCAAAAAAAAAAACAATTCTAGAGTTTGTTTTGATTAGGTCGTATGAACCAACATAAACAAAATTGAGTTATTTAGTGCAAACGATTGAAATACATGTATTCTACATTTGGTAAAAATTTGGTGTCATTTGATCAAAAAATAAAATTTAGAGCATGATTTGAATTTAAGACGTATAAAGACTTTCTCATTTTCAAGTGTAATTTGGTTTTACACTGAACCTCGAAAATACCCAAACTTGAGAACTTTCCCCGCCAACCCGAATGAAACTCCCTCCCTACAGGTTTGGCTATTGGTGGCATAGCACAAAGTTAAGCTCTTAAAGGAGAACTCATCCCCCAAAATCTGATACCACAATAAAATGGAAATCAAAATTAAAAAAAAATTTCGCCAGGTACAGGAATCACACCCATACCTGATGCAATGGCTTTGCGATTACCATCTCAGGATGCTAACCGCTCGACCACCGGAGAGTTGTTGTGAGAGGCAGCTACATCATCGTATAAGTGAGACTTTCTGCGAATGAAGCGGGAATAAAAGTTATCCCCCAAAAAAAACAGTTCTTCGCTTTGAACTTTCCCCCCAAACCTAAATCTGCCAGGATGGAGGTAACAGAATCAGATGCGCTTACAACAAAAAACCCCCAAAAAAACAGTTCTTCGCTTGAAGGACAAGTTTGGCTTATTGGCAAGCTGTGATTTTTTCACAAACTTAAGTTGTCAATCTTGAACTTAGGTTTGGCGGGTGGCAGTTCTCAAGTTTGGGTATTTTCGATTTTCAGTGTAACGACTATTTGCATCGCACTAAATTGGCGTGCATGCAAAAAGTCGCAAAACAACAGTTCGGCAGTTCGGTTTAAGCGACCTTTCGCATTTTAAACGAAAATGTGGTGCAAAGTATAGTAGTGTTTAGTTTTTTCGACGGAAATTGCTTGTAAGAGTTCCATGCAAACAGAAAATCGATTAAAATAACCACAAACCGTTAATTCCAGGCTGCTGCAGTGGTTAAAAGGAAAATATTTCACTGGAGTATAGGTTCTTACTTGGACAGGGCCCGTTCCAAACCTGCCGTGTCATTCTGTAGAGCGCGTATCACCCAACGGAAGTCCTGACAATGCTCCAGAGATTCATAGGTAAGTCCTCCTCCTTTAATTCTTGTTTTAAGGATTGCCAAACACTGCCACATAAAGAGTTCCCGAAATGACATGCCAATTATTGCGCCCCTGTACAGAAGGGACATATTATGTTAGAAAGCTAACAGTTGAATCAGTTAGCAGCCATCAATGAAGTATGAGACGGAAGAAATCATGTTTTAGGCTTAAATGTATAGTTTAACAAAACGACGTTAACACCAAGCACATAATGCAAAAGGTTGTAAGTGCTTGTTTTCTCGAACATCGTGATATCTTCGTTGGTTTGGATGGTATGTAAAAAAGCTAAGTTTACATTTGCTCTGGCTAGACAGTGGTCGATATAGCGCGCCCGCCACCCCGCCCCGCCTACTGCTATCCCACTTCACCTAAAGCCCACCAACCTCCGCTGATACCCGATCGACCAACCTGCTGTTGCTGCCTTTGCGCGCCAAATTTACGCCTAATCTGCTGCTGCTGTTGTTGTAAATCCTGCTAAAGTGTCGAATGACTCTGGAAATCTCGATTCTGCTGCCAAATAAAAACATACATTGCTCGTTTGTTTTCATTTGATCCGCCACCCCCTGCTCCATCGACTACACCGATACGTCCCATTGAATAGCTACATCCCGAAGCGATAAGGATAGCCCGATATCTACCCAACATAGCCAAAAGAGAGATCAACCCGATTCCGACATCGCACTGATTAGAAATTTTGCTGCCAGCCATAAGGTGAGAACACGCTCTATTGTTGCAAGTTATTCAGCAAAACAAATAGTCCTTGACAGACGTCAATCAAATCTTGGTGATCATAGCGCCATCTGCATGTCAGTTTTATAACATCTAACGTTTTGGTGATCACAGTGCCATCTGGACGCCATTTGTTAAAATCATATATTTGAATTCCTTGTTGCCATCATGACGGATGATAATGTTAACCAAAAAATTCTATCGAAGATGAGTCGCAAGTTCGATGAAATAACTGATCAAATAATCCGAAGCCAGGATTTTATGTCAACTATGGTAGACAAAACGCTTACTAAACTGCAGGTTCTGGCTGATGAAATACGTGAACTTAAAAGGGAAAATACTTGTTTGAAAAAAACCCTTAATGATTCAATCGACTATTCAAAATCTCTGGAGGAACGACTTCAGTCTTTGGAATCCTCAATTAATAACCAGGATAAAGCTTCCGTTGCTCGCAACTTAATTATAACGGGTATCCCTGAAGTACGCAATGAGATATTACCAGAAGTTGTTAGAAAAACTCTATCTGCGTTCAGATGTAGTATCCCTGGAGACTCTATAGTCTCATGTGAGAGATTTAAATCTAACGCTTCGACAAAAAACATACCACCTATTCGTGTTGTTCTAAGAAATCCGTCTACTAAATTGAAGGTTCTTGAGGACAAACGTAGATATGGTCGTCTTCACGTGAGTGAACTTAAGATAGCTACCTCAGAATCTCAACTCTGTCAATCTAACGTTTCTGTTCGAAGTGAAATAACTCCTTTCATTTATGGACTCCTCCAAGAATTGCGATGCAAGCAAAAACAGCTTAATATTGCTTACATCTGGCCAGGTGCTGATGGAAATATACTTTTAAGAAGGACTCCAAATTCCAAACCAATAGCAATTCGATCTCATTCTGATATGAAGAATATTTTAAAGCAATAAGATCGCTAAGTAGTGCGTCCTAGACACAACTCCATATGGCCGATGAATCGCTGACAAATGTTAGTACAAATATCTTCTGCGAATCTGTAGATGATATTTTACCCATCAATCTTCACATGAAAACTAAATTGCTACAGCTGAATATTCGTGGGATGAATAATGTAGAAAAGTTCGATTCATTTAAAATCTTCCTAGACAGTTTGCAAACAAATATCGATATCGTTGTAATAAGCGAAACCTGGCTAAAGAAAAAGAACACTGCTTTCTATAACTTACCGGGTTATAAAGCCGTTTTTTCTTCTCGTTGTGGTCATGGTGGTGGTCTTGCTGTATACGTAAGAGATGGAGTTAAGTTCAATATAAAAAGAAACACTCAAGATGAAGGATATCATCATATCGGAATTGATATGATACTGAATGGAAAACCAATGACTGTTCACGGAATCTATAGGCCTCCAGACTATAATCTGTCTAGACTGCTTAACCAACTAGAACAGATTCTCTCGGAAGCAGATTCCAGTAAACCCATTTTTATTTTGGGTGATCTCAATGTCCCAATCAACAGAATAAACGACCAAGCAGTCCTACAATACCAGAGTCTCTTAAATTGTTTCGGCCTCTCTGTTGCTAATAGCGTGATCACTAGACCTTCTAGCAATAATCTGCTTGATCACTGCGTAGTGCGATTTAGCGATCTAAATGCTATTACTAATTGCACATTTGAATGCGATCTCAGCGACCACAGGCCAGTTCTCACTACATACAGCAATAAAAGACCTGTACGAAAAGTCACAGTGTTATCACATCGGCGTACCAATTGGGAACAAGTGTCTAGAGACTTTGTTGACTTTCTCAGAACCCTTGACTCACAGAATCGAGATCCTAACGCCACATTACACTCGATAACAGAACACTATCAGCAACTTCTAGAAACTCATACCAGCACTTCGACAGTCACAGTTAAAATGAAAAAAACATGTCCTTGGATGACTTTAGAGGTATGGCGCCTCACAAAATCAAGAGATAAGATCCTAAGTAGGTGGAGACGTAATCCTAGCGACCACAATGCTACTGAGCAAGTTAAGCAGATAAATAAACAACTACAGTGTGCCAAACGAAAGGCAAAACTAGATTACCATGAACAATTGCTGAATACATCCAACACGAAAATTCTATGGAAACGCATAAATGACTTAATTGGTAAAAAAATCAAATCTGATGATCTGGTATTGAACATACAAGGACAATCTGTGAGTAACCCGCTAGTCGTGGCTAACGCTTTTAATGACTTCTTCACCTCAATCGGACAGCATCTTGCCAATCAACACCACACATCAGGGAATATCAATGAATATGGCACAATTGAGCGTAGCAGGAATTCCATATTTCTTAGGCCAACTACAGTTGAAGAAGTGATAACGGTCATATCCAAATTAGATTCTACAAAAGTTCCTGGAGTAGACTGCTTCCCCGTTTCAGCACTTAAAACTCACCACAGAGAGCTAGCTCCTATTCTAACTTCGACTTTCAACGATAGTCTTTGTATAGGTCAGTATCCTGAATGCTTGAAACTTGCTGTCGTTAGTCCTGTGTTCAAATCTGGCGATCCCAAAGATATTACTAGCTATCGACCTATCTCTGTATTGTCGGCCTTCAGTAGGATCTTTGAAAAACTTATTGCAACAAGACTGGTGGAATTTCTCGAAGGTGAAGGCTTCCTGTATGAGTATCAACATGGATTTCGAAAAGGTGGTTCTACAGAGATAGCTGTTCTAGAATTAGTGAACAGTGTGTCACACAACTTAGACAGGAAAAAGGAAATACCTGCGGCATTGTTTTTGGATCTATCTAAGGCGTTTGACACAATAGATCACACTTTGTTACTGGCGAAATTAGAAGCATACGGAATAAGAGGCGTAGTCAACGATTTTATGCGGAGTTATCTTCACAATCGACAACAAGTTGTTAAGATTAAAAACACTCTTAGTTCTCAATCCCCGATAACTGTAGGCGTGCCTCAAGGGAGCAATTTAGGCCCATTACTCTTCCTCATTTACGTGAATGATTTACCAAAACTTCCTCTGTGTGGTTTCCCAAAACTATTTGCGGATGACACGGTATTGGAATACTCGAATAAGGACGTACAAACAACAATCAGTGAAATGAAGAAAGACCTTGACATTGTAGACAAATACCTCCAAAATAATTTGTTAACACTAAACACTGCTAAAACTAAGTTTATAGTTTTTCGGGGAATTAAAACTAAACTGCCTCCCCATCCACCTTTGATCCACAAGCAAAATGAAATAGAAGAAGTCTCCAACTTTAAATATTTAGGTGTTCACTTGGATAACCGTTTATCCTGGAAGCTTCATATATCTAACCTTATAAAAAACTGTGCTCCTATCTGTGGAATCATTCGTAAATTTTCATATTTCATGCCAAGACATGTCTTACTGAAACTATATAATAGTTTTGTACACAGTAGATATACGTACGCTATAAGTGCCTGGGGACACACAAATGTATCCAATCTATCGATATTGAAGGTCCAACAGAACAGATGTTTAAAATCTATATTTAAACTTCCTCTCATGTACCCTACACAGAAAAAAAATCTGAATCCTTAACGACACTGAAATTGAAAACCTTTATTATTACATGACATGGAACGCGATTTATTGATGTAAATTTACAAAATAAAAACAGTTGAATCCTGAAGCACTGAATTCTAATGACACAAATATTATTTGACACGGAACGCGATTATTTGATGTAAATTTACATCACATATGATGTAAATAAAAAGAAGCATCACATACGACGGAATTTTCAGTGCGAATTAAATATTACACGTCTTAATATTTTACATGTCTTCCAAATTTTACACGTCTGTTGAAGATTGCAGACGTGTAATATTCAACTCGCACTGAAAATTCCATCATATGCGATGCTTCTTTTTCGTTCCATCATATGTGATGTAATTTTACAATTTTTTTTGGTCACACGAAATTCTCAACAACACTGAATTGGAAATTTCTCAAAATTACACGACATGAAATATTCCAATACACTGAACGTGATAATGTCATGTAAAATTATAAACTGTGAAGAACAAGACCAGACAAATGTGACAAAAACTGTTAAGTCAAGTCGTGCGCCAAAGTATTTTCCCCGCGCGCGAGTAAGTTAATCGGTGTTGATGGTTCCCGGAGATATCCGAAAAACAGGGATGCGGTTCTGGAAGCGGATCCACGGTGTTCAACATTGGATCCGGTACTTCGCGGAAAAAATAAAAGAAATAAAATATAATGTGTGTTGAAAAAAATTTTGCCGCTTAATAAAATGAATCATATTAATTATAGATGAGTTTCATTTTTATTAAGAGACGTGAAAATTCCAGTATTGAATCATATTAACAATAAATAAAACAAAACAAATTCCAATTGGAAAGTTTTTCTTCCAACATTCAGTGATTTTATAATTTACATCATTTTTTATTTTACACGTTGCTAAATTTTACATCATTTTTTATTTTACACGTTGCAAAATTTTACTGGCGTGTAATTTCCAACTAGCACTGAATATTCCGTCATATATGATGCTTCTTTTTATTTACATCATATGTGATGTAATTTTACAGATTTTTTTGGTAGTGTGTAGCTTAGAATTATATAAACTGTCAGGTCATAATATCCTACCAATAAGCTGCTTGAGAGACTTGCAAACGTTAATCATTATGCACCGAATTGTAAAAACTAAAAACATCCACCACAATTTTAATGTACAACATGTAACACATAACCACAACACCAGGTTTATTGATAGGTTATTTGTTGAAAATTCTTCTACAAGAGTTGGAGAAAGAAGATTAGCCACAACAGGCCCAACTTTGTACAATCGTCTGAGTAGAGACATAAGGAATAGTGAAAGCGTACCCATATTCAAAGCCCGTGTAAAAAAATTCTTCAGAAATAATCTAGAGCGGCTAATGTAATGTAATGTAAGCTAAATTATACTAAAATCTAATCTTTGTTAACTTAAATAGGAACCTTTTAGAGGAACGCAAGTTCGTTAAGGTTTTCTCTGAAATGTTATCTTCATCAAATAAATATCTAAGTAATTAAAGAAAAAAAAAAAAAAAAAAAAAAAAACTACTAAGTTTAGGCCTATATCGAATACACTAGAACATTTCTTATCTATTTTTGAAACGTTTATACATTTGTTGGACATTTCTGATCTATATTTAAAATACTAGAATTGAAAATGTGTTACAAAACTTCAAAATCAATTTTCTCGAAACAAGACATGTGGTTCATACGACTTAATCAAAAAAAACTCTAGAATTTGAATTTAAATTTTGTTTTTGAATAAAAAGTTCTTACTCATCCTCGGTACGCCCACGTCGCTTGCCCAGGCTGTATTGGGATGCGGGATTAGAGAAGGCAGCAATCGCCTCCATCGTGTGGTATCCGTGCTTGGAAACTCCGGCCTGCTGATGGTGCTGGTACTGATTGCTGTACGGTTTGGAGTGGCCACCGCGACCAGCATTCAGGGAACTGGGCGGTGGAACAGCATTCAGGGAAAAACTTTTCTGCTGTTGTGGCTGCTGCGGCCGTCCGGTCATTGCACCTGCCAGTTGCCCGGGACGGCGCATCGAAAAGCTGAAATTTCCTCGATTTCCGCTCATCGCACTTTGGCCACACTTTGCACTACTTTTTGCGGGCTAGTTTTGTTCTGAAGCACCACTTTTAACGATAAAAAGCGAAAATTTTCCGCACAAAATCAATAAACGCTCGAGAGGTTTTGGGATTTTCACCGTTCTGACAGCGGGAGAAAACAGACGAAAACTGCTAGAAAATGGAAGTGCTGCCAGCATCACTTTTCGAATTTGAATTGTCGGCCATTTTTTACTTTAAAAACCACAGTCATAAATATCAAAACAAAATCACAAAGATTGATGATTTTATTTTCATTTCAAAATAAAACTTCTAAAAGATTGATGGAATCGGTGTTTTTTAAACCTTATGAGTTGAAATTCAAACTTCTCATGTTTAAAGAAAGAAACCCGCAACCCTTTGTTCGGTTTGTTTTGCTTCGAATTTTATTGCAGTTTGCGAGATGAAATTTCCAATTTTGCTTTACACCACATTCGCTTCACCCTGCGTCGTCCATCGATGCAGTTCACGTAAATCCGTGTTATTTTTGCAGCTGCTGTTCTTTTCCGTTCAATTTTTTGCGTTAAAATGGATAAACCCGACTGTAAGTATGGTGCCTCGTGCTACCAGAAAAATCCGGCTCACAAGGAAAAGTATCGGCACCCTCCAAAAGCAAACGATGAAGCAGCTGAGGCGGAAGATAAACCGGAGGTAGAAAGCCCTAAGAATATTGAAACCTCTCCTAACGTAAATAAACGCCATGGTGCTTCGGAATCGGTCAACGAGGATGTGTTGGATGAAATTAAGCGATGCAAGCGGCCTCCGACACCGGAAAAAGATGACGGCAACCGGGAGGAAAGCGACAAAAGTCATGAGTATTATGGAATGACCCGACAGAGGTACACCCTTCCGGAGGTTCCAATGGATGTGGGAATGATGAGCGATATTTACGATCCGCAGATCGAATTTTGCAAGAAGGAAGAGTATAAGGACCTGTGCAGGAATTCTAAGGAATTTATTCGGCACAAGTTTCTGGTGCAAATGCCAGATTGTTTCGATTCCTTTTGGGATTATTGTTTGTCGAAAAGCAAGGATAATCCACAGGAGGTGTTTGATAAGCTGGGCCTTCGATTAGTTGGTCCGTTCGATGTTATGGGAAACAAATTCCAGGATGCGAAAATCCACGAACCCGGCGATTACCTACGCCACTGGCGGTTTTATTTCGATCCTCCGGAGTTCCAAACCGTTCTGGTGAAAAAGGGA
This sequence comes from Uranotaenia lowii, assembly GCF_029784155.1. Classification (NCBI taxonomy): domain Eukaryota; kingdom Metazoa; phylum Arthropoda; class Insecta; order Diptera; family Culicidae; genus Uranotaenia; species Uranotaenia lowii. The sequence goes on from NC_073692.1 coordinate 363,929,305, forward strand.
ACGGGACTTCACTACGGTTATTGGCGAGATCAGTTGGACGAGGCTAGTGGATTGGTTGCTGTTAATGATGTTAACAAGGGTTGCGAATTTAAAATGGTTGGAGAAAATATTTTCGATGCTGTGATGTAAGAAAAATGATATTATTTTTTAAACAATGGTAATTAATCTGATTTAAACATCTTTCAGACACTTTCTCGAGAACGAAGTTACAACGACCCCATTCAACAAAGCGCAGATCGCTTCCTTTAAAAAATCCCTCGAAGATTGGGCTAAGGAGCGTAACATTCCCCTGAAAGGGCAGGATAAGTTGAAAGCACGCAGCAAAGCTGTAGTATGTAAAACTTTCCACAAGGCCGGCATCGTAGTGCCTTTCGATCGTAAGCAACAGCTTGGCTACCGTCAACTGTTGGAGAGTGATGCAAACTTGAAAAAAATCCTAGCCAAATTTGACGGCCTAGATCGAGTGAAAGATTCCGATGAATTTACGGCAGCCAAAACAGCTCTACAACCGATCATTACCGGAGCCTTTATCGCGGTGGATGAATGTGATTTCGGAACAGCCCTGGAGTTGGCCATCGATTTGTTCTGCCACGGAACCAGTAATCTTCATGACATAATGAAACCGTTGTTCGTGACGGCCTATTCCCAGCTACAGAGGCCTGGATTTATCGCTATTATAAAAGTTAGTTTTTCTCCTTTTCATTGAACAAAAACATTATTAATTTTTACAATTTATTTTCAGTCGCATTTGGATAACCGCCGTAAAGGAATCGATCTGGATTTGCTGGCCAAATGAGGAGTTACTTGAACATTAGTTTCCTTCGTTGTTTCCACAAAAAAATTACAGTTTCTTGAATCATTGCTGTCTCATTTGAGTAAATCTACATTCTACAGTAATTATTATACGCATGAGATCAATAAAATTTAATAGTAATTTGATAAATGTGGTCTTCTTTTCAGCGCTTTTTTTTGAACATTTTTAAACGCCACTCAATTTTTAATCAGATACAGTTGCATTAGAAAACTAAATTAAATCAAGCAAGCAACAAATCATTTCACGTTCTTTAAAAGATGTTATATTCGGTTCAGAATTGAAAAAAAATCTTATGCATTGAATTCCAAAAACAAGATTGATGAAATGAGAAGTCTTGAAAAATCTTTTTCAACATTTAGGAGGCAATTAAAACGTATACAAAACTTTAAATTAATTTATGAAAAAAAATGGAGCTTTTCAATATTTTTTTTTTCTCAAACTTGTGTTTAGCAGTCTTGATAGCTATTAACGAAAGCTCACGCGAGTTTTTTAAATGTTTTCTGCAAAAAATGGTTTTTTGTTCAATGTGAATCAAAACGATTTTTAGTTTCAAATACATTATAATTTTTTTCTCCGTGCTTACATTTTCGATTTTGCTTCATGGGCTCAATAGGTTCTAATAAGAATTTTGTTTATATTTATATTCGAAATTCAAACAAAACTGCTCTGCTTTGTTTGTTTGTTCATCTCCGCCAGTTTTCACGTAAACAAACAAAAAATCACCCAATCGATCGGGCAGCGCCAGCACTATTTTTCATTGTTTCCCGGAAATTGTGCAAAGAAATTTCCGTTTCCGATTCGCCTGTGCTATCTCTAGCCGAGAATCGTTCAAAATTGAGAACAACAAAGGAAAACCAGGTGCAGGAAAGTCTTCCTCGAAGGGTGGTGGTGGCAGTAGCAGCGGAAGCGGAAGTTCAAACACTAATTCGCGGCAGTCCCAACAGATCGGGGCCATGAAACCGACCGTCGTTGCCGATGAGATGTTCCCGGAAGGACCCGGGCCGTTTCTCGATCTGGAGGAGGTGAGTTTGTGGGGATTTCTATTTCTCGGATGGAAGTATAAAACTTGGTGTTTATTTTTAATAGGCTGGTGGTTCCACTGGATTGTTGATGGATCTGGCAGCGAACGAGAAGGATGTCCATGCCGATTTTTACAATGGTAAAGCAATACATTGGAAACATTCGTTTTTTTTTGTCTTAAATTTGGTTTTTTTTTTGTAGATTTTGAGGATTTGTTCGACGAGGACGAGGATAACCTTATTTAAGAGAGAATGAAGTTATGTAAAGCAAAATAATAAAAGCAAATTAATTTAATTGTTTGTTCGAATTTTGTTACTTCTATCTAACCTGAAGTAATCCGAAGTCTCAATCTATTTACAACTATCAAAAGCAAAAGTTGTAGGATAATATACTAGAAGTAATAAAATAAGAAATGCAAAATCAAAAAAATAATAAAATAAAATAAAATTTAATGCAATATTTGTCCGTTCCTAACCCTATGCACTTTTGGTCTGAAACCCAAAGCAACGCGCGATAACCTTCAAAAGTCAAACCATAAAATTGTCATAAGCTGAACTCATCATCCGAAGAAATTAGCTTTCAAAGGCAGAAGTCTCAATTCACTTCTAGAGGTTGAGAATAAAACCTCTAGAAGTCTGAATTTTCTGTTATAAAAGTTGATCCCAACATAGCGGTTTTAATGCCTTTTTCAAAAATTGTATTCCAAGAAAAAAGTCAGTCAGCTATTTTTTGTAAGCAGAACTTCTCACTTTTATTATTCTCTTTTTTATAGCAAAAAATCAAATGTTTCAATCCCCTATGATTCTTTGTTCTAGGCAAAAGTTTTAACTTACTGATTTTTTTATATAGGCAGAAGTCTCAATCCACTAACAGTTTCTACAAAAAAAATCCATTCAAAGTAGCAGTAGTTTCACTCAATCCGGTGTTACTATTCATCATAAGCGGAAGTTTCAATCTGCTATACATTTTTCATCAGAAGAAGTCTTATTCGGCTTGACAAGCATTCAACAAATTCTTGAAAGCAGAAAACAGTCTTTGTATCGACAGAAGTTTCAATTCACTTGTTCAGAAGTCATCATCCAATGTTCTATTCAATTAGATCTGCTGAAACTGTTTTTCGTAATCAAAAGTTCAATTTAAAATCAATGCAATTTTTCACAAACAGAAGGCTCAAACTGGTGTCATTATACATTTTCCGAGAAGAATAATTTTCAATTCACTATCTCATAGGCGGAAATCACGATTTAATGGGGCAATTCATAATAGAAATCTTTATGAATTCCCATAAACAGCAGAAGTATCAATTCGTTGAAGCTTTTTCTCATCGGAAAAATCGTTCAATTGAACTTTTTTTTTTAAAACAGTACTGCCGTTCTAAGCAAGAATGTCCCATGTGACTTTTCGGTCATTTTCACTTTTTCGCTGGAAACGGTCTATTTTAGTGTTAACTTTCGAATAAAAACACAAACAAGTATACTTTGTTCTGAACTTATACGAAATTTTCATCAAGGGTGTTGTCTCTATGTTGATAGTTCTCACAAGAATGTCACATGCACTAGAGAGAACTCTATGAAAAATGCCATTTTTATCAAAAAATTCTCTTAAGATGAGTTTAAACTGTTTCACTGAAAACCACCAAAAAAGAGGACGGAGGAGGAGCGAGAAGCCTTGAGTGTTTTATTCAGAGAAATTTTCACTAAACACTTTTCGGTAGGCACTACTTACAGGATCCATACTTAACTATATACATTTTTATAAACAAAGAGGAACGTTTTTCTTAAATTACGGTTTAACATGAGTTTTTGGGAAAAAAAGAAACTATATGTGCTTTTAAAATGATAGAAAAGTTGTAGCCATGTGACAGTTTTTCGTAGAACTAGCATCGGCATGCGTTCTGATTCTACTTAAAAGTGTCACACGGAGCATTGTTGGCTCTAATTTGCTGTTTTTTGTAAGAAAGTTATTTTTTTTTTGACAGAAAACATTGTTAAATGATTAACTTGAACTGTTCACTACGAAAAAACTATTAGTGAATTTTTAGTTTTTAAGAAAAAATGGAAATATAGCTGATATTTCAATCGCATTTTTCTCGTTTGCACGTTTTCCCACATGGGACAATCTTGCTTAGAACGGCAGAGTAGCAGTCTCAAATCACTGTAGCCACTTTTTGTCAAATGCAGAAATTTTAATCCGCTGTGAAATCGATTATGATTAGTAACAGACAATCGTAAACTGAAACACTTTTGACCGTAGTTTTTTTTCCGCTTTCGTACTGATTGGCATCTTTCGGATCAATATATCTAAAAAAAAATTGTTATAACTACTTTCTATGTGTTTATTAAATGTTAGATTTCGGGGTTTCACAGGTGTTTGCAATGAATTACGGACAGGCGCTCAGAGGCGTTTCCTTGTTTTAAAAATTAAATGATCTTCTAAAGAAAAAAAAAACTTTTATGAAATAAAAACTTAATTACAATATAAAAAATAAACCTTTTTTTGTTTGACGACCTTATTTTTCCATTCGTCCACAGTTTTTATTTCTCTCACGTGTTGTGGAGTACGCACATCATTTGAATTTTTCCTCTAATTTAGAAGGAAAACTTATTTTCTTCTGCAAGTCAATAATATTTTAATAATCGATAAAGTCTTCAAAAAACATAAAATAAAACTTAAAAAAAACGAGAAAAAAACACGCTTAGCATTTTCTGGTTGTTTCTCTGATTCTTTTTTTCTTCTTCTCTCCTTTCAACTTACAACTAATAAGGTTTGTGTGTACTTTTTGTTTTATCATTTATTCACAAAGTCTTCGCGACCGAGGAAAAGTAAAATTTAGAGTTTCAGCTTGTTCTTGGTGCAATGTTTCCATACTTGGTTGGTGGTAGCGGACAAATCGAAACCACTACTGTAGTGGTTGAGCGAATTTTGTCGAACATTTTTATAAGGTGTATTATATTTTGTAGCATTTTGTTTTCTGTTGTTGAAATTTATATTTGCTGAATTTGTTGTTTTAGTGATACAAATTTTAAATTTTAATTACAATGAAGCCCAATAAATATGTACAATGTCATGCATCAGTTTTCTTAGTGCAATATCTTTCTTTTTTTAATGTAAACCAAAACTTTTCAACCAAGTTCAATCGGTATATAATCGAAACAATCCAAAAGACTTTTTAAAATTTTATAATGGTAATAGTTTTAATAAAAGAAATCAGAATACCTGACAAATGTTTCCGTTAAAAATCTGTTAGAATGAATCTGCGGTTAACAACAAATTGACAAGCGCATTCATCGGCGCAAAGTGATTAAGTTAAGACTGATATTATGATGCGATTTCTATTGATTTGCGGAAAGAGTTTATTTAGTAGCATTAAGTGTGAAAAGTAAACGTTACTTCTGTACTTTCCGGTGCATCAAAATTAGCTAGATTTTCTTCCACTTTCTATCGATGGTCGGTTTCATAGTTCTCTCTCTGGATCATTCTGCGACATAAACGTGGTTGAAGGTTTGATTCTGCACTTACTACTAAGCGATAACTACCAACTTTTGCACGGCGACATTAAAGGGACATAATAGAGCTCATTGCCTTTCATCCTACGAAGAAATAAACTTACATGTTTAACGATAACGATTTTTTTTTTGCTGTTTGTTTGCACTGCTTCTATGCATTGAGTGAGTTCTTATCAGTAACATTCCATTTTTTTTTTTTCTTTAATGCAATCAATTGCGTACTTTTCATATCTGTTTTTTACATCTTACCCACTAAATTCACCGCCTTTTCACCTGCAAATCAACATCCACTTGCAACTATTTGAAAAGAAACTAGCCATTCCCAATTCAACTTGCTGTTGAGATTACCTTTTTTGTTGGGTAACCTCCAAGCAGCCTCGCGCCAACTTCTACCGTACACAGAAAGCAATAAATTCGTGTGCATGAGCAAAACAAGCATATGTGTCTCGCCGTGCTTGCTAGCACTGTCTTTTGCCGATTCAACATTGCATTCCAAGCCAGCTTCCGGGTTCAGGGTCAGGGGAGCAAAATTCATCCTTTTTATCCATCCTGGCCATCTTCGGAGATCAGATCGTCCTCGTTCAGTTCGCTAGCGTTGTCCGGGTGGAAGGTGGCAAACAGATCGCCAACATCCTGGGCACTGTCGTCGTAGAAATCTTGCCCGCCGTAGGACGAAGCCATCTCCAAATCGTCGGTTTCGTTCTCGATGCCAAGGCCGTACTCTGTGGATGAGATGGGTGGAAAGGTTAAAATGCGGATACGAACGATAGTCACTGCGTTTATTTTTTTTTAATTGTTTTTGTATCTGGGATATATTAAACTCTTTATCCTATGCCAGAGTGATTTTCAACTAATGACCTCACTTGTTTACCTTATTTTACTAAAGAAGCATAACTTGTGATGCAAAGCATACTTCACTTCGATAAATTAAAAGGATTCATGGAAAGGCGTGACGAGATGCCTTCGAGAATCTTTGAAAGAGGGACGGATACAATGTATTCAAGCTACCTTCGTTATGCTTATCATTGCGATCTGCACAAATTGTGATGACGTTACATAGAAATAGCTGCGAAACAATGAAAAATAGCGTTACGCAATGCTGAGCATATCATCCAATCTCTCGTAATTCTTAGGTTCACCCTTTAAGTGCGTTACGTAATTTATGACACCCCGTAGAACTAAGATCAGCTGTGAAACTTAAGACGTTTAGATATGGCCCTAAGATTTGAGACAAACGACACTGGACCTGAGAAATAAAATCTAGGGCATGAGACCTGATAGCATAAAACTGAGACACGAAGTATGGCACATTACACATGACTTGAGGCGTGAAACCATTGAAATGAGACGTAAGACGTGGGAAGTGAGATGTGGATCGTGAGAACTGAGACATCATTTGAGCTAGACCATCGCAGACTGCATGCCACGTGTTGATGTTATCACACATCTTCTGCAACATGTTGTCGGCTGTCGTGTCTGGTTCGCAGGCTGCAAATATGTTGGCACGTTCCTCTTCAAATCTTGGACAATAGAATGCCACGTGTTTGGATGTCTCGTCCGGGTCACCACATGTTAGGCAGACCAGCTAGGCCACATGTCCGAACCTGTGGTGATACTTCATGGAGCATTCATGACCAGTCAGGAATAGCGTCATGAAGAAATTCGAGTCGCCATGCTTTCTTTCCATTCATTCCTTGATATTTTGGATCAAACGATGGGTCCACCTTCTTCTTTCTAAGCTGTCCCACAGCTGCTGCCAGTTGGCCATGGAGCTATTCCTGGCTCGTGTTCTCACGTTTTGCGTGTCTCTATTTTCGTAGCAATCGGAGTTCTCCACCAACAAAACCAAGATGGGCATGACTTCCGCTTCAACGCATGCAGCCTCCGACCAAACATTGCGGTATGCACTGATGACCCGTAAATCTGCTGGTTACACTGGACGTTAAGGTCAGATTTTCAGGCCGACCCTCCATATCGAAGAATTGACGAAACCACACTCGAGATTATCCTCCGCTGATTACTTCGGATTCCCGAGTTGTTCGCAACTATCTTAATATATAAGCGCGGCCGTGGCTGCTGCCGCATTCTTGCACACATACTCAACGTGGTTTTTAAAGCTGAGCCTGTCGTCAATCATCACACCCAAATATTAAAGCTCGCGCTTTTATTCGATAGTTCATGGTACAACTGTAATCCTGCCTGTTTGCGGTGAAATCAGGTTTTACATCAGGACCATCTCGGTTTTGTGGTTAGCAAACTCTTAGAGTACATCCCGCTTTCCACCGCCTCTACAACTTTACTCCCTCTGGCAGGCTCAATGTCAGCACCTCATCGCACGTAATATTCCACAAAACCATGGGACCGACCCTTACGGTACTCCAACTGTAACATCCACTTCCTGAAATCCTTCGCTCGTCATGTATTGTAGCTTACGGTTTTGGAAATAGTTTCCACTAATTTTCCTAACAGCCGAATCTGGGACGGCACAGGTGCATCACAGCTTAATACTACAGAATCCGGTCGGGGTTGTTTCCAATCTGGCATCCCTTCCTGCTTCGACGGGCGTACCGCCGACGACTTCGGCCTCGATTCGGCTTGCTCCCACCACGTCAGCAAAAACTAAACTCGCAAAACCAAAATGACGAAAAATCGGGCGCCGAAAATCGATCAGCTCTTGAGCAACGGCTCAGCTCCCGAAAACGACCCTATCGATAAATTAATAACAGCTTTCATTTATCTGATGAAGCGCATCCGATAAATAACTCACCCATTGGGGCCGTTGTCTTCTGCTAGATCTAAAAGCTATGGCCCGCTACGTGATTTAGTGAACACATGACCCTACAATATCGAGCAGTTACTTTAATGGCTCTAGGAGTGGGATTTTTATTTCAGGTTAGACTCACCCTATGTCTTGTCTCTAGGCTGCGAAGCTTTCTTTCTTCTTCTTTTCCTTTTTGTTTTTCTGGCTGACTTTATCCGATCGAACAAAGTTGGTACACTTGATCTCACCTTATTGACCGAAAGATACGGATATCTCCTCCTTCAAATCTGGCTGCGACTCTGGAATGCGAGCAAATGGTGTAATTTAGGCAATAAATGCTTTTAACATCGATCACGAATCAAAATCCAAATTTTCTTCTTCGGTTGGTGTTGTTCAGATTTGTTGGCTGTTGTTTACGTTGTTTTCCCATGTTTGCGATTGACATCTACTAGTCCATACTAGGAGACGGTTCGTCTCGAGACGGTCAAAGCGTCTCCCATTTTATTAGGGAGACGCTGAGACCATCTCAGGTTTCCAACAAACAACAGCAGACAACAAAGTTCGCCTCATAAAAACAATCACAGTTCAGGTTGCCTAGTATGGACTAGGCTTTAGTTCTTAACACTCATTTTTTGGTCAGATGTTAACTCTAACGGTAGAACACGCTCAGAACAAAATAGCTACACAGACTACATTGTACCATTATCCGTTATATCGATCTGTTGCGCTCTACCTTTAGGGCAGAGCTCCAGGCCGCTCATCCATATTGTTGTTTCGATAGTGCTACGCTCGCAAGGAGACTTCTCTTGATACTTTTTGGACCATGGCAGTTCGACATAATCCACGCCAATGAGTCGATGACTTTCGACTCACTATCACAACAGTAAAACTAACAGTAAAACGACTATCGACTATTATTCATATATTTTTCAGCTGCTGCTTCGAAGATGTGGTGTGTCCTCCAACAGTATTCTCCAGGTGCGACAAAACTACTCTGTTAGTCACTTCGGTGAGCTATCTGAAGTATTCTGAAACTTGACTACTCCATCCAGACGCCAGCCTTTTCTACAAAGTCTTCTACCTCTTCGATTGTTTCGCCGGTAATCATGAGCAAGATTCGTCTGCAAATCCGACTATCTGCGCCCCTGCTGGTAGTTTCAACGTTAACACCTTATTATACGCGGCATTATAAAGAACAGGTTCTACTATGGAACACTCGCTGTTAGGGCAGTAGATCGTAACCCTGTTTCGGTTCCGTAGGTAAAGACGCGATTTTCAAAAAGAGATTGGGATCACACATCCTGTGAAGCGGGACAATGATGGATGCCCTGGATGTTTTCTATCCGGGCCTGGGGCCTTATCCACCGCAAGTTTCTTAGCGATGACCACAAGTTCCTTGTTTGTTACTTGCTCGATGTCGTGGACTCCCGCGTCGTACGGGGCTAGCGGCCACTGTGTCGGATCATGCACGGGAAAAGATGCGCAACGATCTCAGGTTTAAGCGATTCACATACATTTCCATCAAATGTGGTTCGCCGCATTGAATCGCATTCGCCGTTTCGCATCGCATCGCACTCACTATGTCATCGGCCTCAGTCACTGACGTTCTGTCCGGTATTCCATGCTTGCGATAGGTGCTGGTAGCTCCAGTGTTACACAGCCCAACCTTCAGTCTCGCGAATGCTTCTAGTAAGCTGTGGCCTCTAGGGTTATTTCACTTATTACTCCAGTTAACCGACCAAGCGTTAAGTCATCTCCTATCATTACAGGGGCCATTCCTGTCAATTCGTGAGTGATTTCATTCAACATTGTGTTAAAATCTCCGATCGTCGTCCATCTTGGAGGAGCGTAGCAGCTACAGAAGATGATGCCGTTAATTTTGGCAATCAGGAATCCGTCCCGAAAATCTACCACTATCTCCTGGATGGCAAAACGCCTCGTGACGTAGACAGCAGCTAAGCCATACTGTCCAGTGTTCCGAATATCACTCAATTCTCATGAGAGACACTGAAACGTTTTCAACAGCGAAAGCAAAACCTAAATTGTCGGTTGGTTTATCTCCCAGTTGGGCAAAGATTGTGTTCGACAGCGCTGCTCCGAGAATCAAAGAAATAAAATTTGAAAGAGAGACGTTTCTTCTCTAGTTGGAATTCTAAACTGAGTGAGGAGCTACCTGATTTTCAGTTTCTTTTTTCAGTCAATAAATTTTCTTGCTCAATCACTCACTCACTCACTCGTTTACTGATCGATGATCGAATGCTGTCTGCCTGATACATCTTGCTTTGTTGTTGCTGTTGTTGGGGAGGATTAAAATAACCACTCAAACACGCAGGCAGTACATATGAACATATGTTTCTGCCGCTTTGCCAGAAAGTACGCAGGCAGTATGAACCGATGCAAGGCCGCATTGATTGAGTTTGAGTGAGTGAGTGAGTGGATTTTCGAATTGGATCTTGTATCAGTAAGTGTCTCAATCACTTCTGATACACCAGGTAGTGAGCTTGAGAGATCGACTTAGATGCGAGTCCGCTTTCGCTTTTGAATCTTGTTTACATTGACTTCGCATTGTCGCTCTGCCGATTCTCTAGGGAACAACAGGCAGCAGCAATCGGCTTTGAATGTTTCCAACTAGAAACCTATCATGAGCGTTTTTTCCGAGTGATTTTCGGAAGACTGATACTGTCCCATAGTCTCAGGTTTCAAGTCTTGAGTCTCAGGTCCGAGTCTGAGATATCTTCCTCAGGTCTCAAAACCTGATTTAATGGGTTTTGTGTATGTTCTGTTGCATTATCGTGTATTACTTACAAAGTTTTTTTTAAATATATTCCTCGAATCTAGGGTAAATTTTTTAGATTGAAGCTCTTCTCAGCTAAGCGCTGTTCATTATACGATTCAGCTGTGAGTTTCATCACTAATTCAATGATATTTGCACATTTCTGCATCTTAGCAGACAACGAGATTTTATACTCATGAGCATGGTCTCCAATTTTCATTCAGTCATTTGAATCTAGACTCCTCTGGAAGTTCACAATCGAATAACTTTTTTTGCCGCCAAATGAAAACTTATAAGTTTCAGGTTGCTATGAAAGTCAGTAAACAAAACATTCAGACCGGTCCGCATAACAGTCGAATGAAAGAAATTTTTTTCGATTGAAAATCATCGCTTTTATTTTCATGCCTTGCTGAAAATCTTCAAATAAGTAGATTATTAGTCTAAAAGTACAAATTAATAGGACGTTTTTTACAGAATCAAGCTATCAAAATAGCAAAAAAATATTTTTTTTTAATATTAGATTTTTTTGTAGCTTTTAAATCAATTCCTCTTCCTTAAATAAAAAAAAATAATATAAATATTAAATGAATTTAGAGCTCTTGGCTTAGTTCCCTTTTAAAATAGTTTATAACCACAAAAAAAAACAAACTTGAACAAAAAATTACATGAAAATAACAATTTTCATTTTCGTTTGAAATTGAAGATCTCGATTTTCATTTGAACATCATCAGGTGCACTTTGAAAATCATTAACGTCATCATCATTCGAAACACCGAGGAATTTCAACTGAAATTATCGCAAGAAAACTTACAGTAGCTTGCTTTGGCCTTTTATTTGAAATATTTTTCTGTTGTGAATGTGAAAATTGGAGACGCTGCTCATGAGTTCACTGAAAAATAAAGTGAATGATTCCAAAATAATACTAAATTCTGCCATCACGTCTTTAGAGTTAAATTTTCATTTGTTTTTGTAAATTTTCATTTGTTTTTTAAAATGACACACAGTATACAGCGAAAATGAGAGCAACTGAGAAATGGAACTTTAGACCTTAACTTTGACACATGACATAAAACATGTAGATTTGTGCTCAGAAGTGAGATGTAAGAAGTAAGATATTAGAAGAAACGTAAAACGAAAGAAATGAGATGTGGAACGCGAGAAGTGAGATATCAGAATTAAGAAGTATGTGAGGTATGAGACGTGTGAATGGAAATGTGAGGCGTGAAACCGGTCTAATATCTCACGACCCATATCTTACGTCTCATGTTTCAGTTCTCAGGTCCCAAGGCCCAGGTATTATGTCTCAAGTCTCATGTTTCTGTTTTCTGTTTGTATGTTTTAAGTCTCAGGACTCATGTCCCTCATAGTCTTAAGTCCCACGTCTTATGTTTCATTAGATTGAGTCGATTCATTTTTAAATTTCTCAAACCCTGAAATATAAAGGTTTTATTATGGTTTAACACTTTTCCAAGATTTTCTTTTAACAAAATTTTAAAGAAATATTTACATGAGTAAATTTTAACTTTCAGGTTTGCATGGAAAAAATCAATAATTAATTTTTTCCTTAAAAACGAACATGATTTTTGCCAAATCTATAAATTCTCAAAGGAAATTTTCTGCTGAAAGAAATAAAGTTCGAGCCGAGAGGTTATTTTCCTTATTTTCCACAAACTGAGCTGTACTAAATTTATAGTTTTGAAACATTTTAACGTAGGTATGCAAATTTCTCAGACAATATTCAGCTCGTGTAAGGAAGTCGTAAAAAAAGGGGAAAAATGTAGTTCAAAAGCTGTAGATCTGGTTTTTGCACCATTTTGAATCTCGGCTAAAAATAGATTTTTTTTAAAGATATCTCATGAATTTAGGGGAAATCGAGGTGATTGATGGCAAAATTATATCAAATTTTGCTATCACGAATTATCAATAATATCAGATTTTGATTGTACTATTCATATTTTTTTTTTTCAATTTTCTTCGAGTTCGAATAACGAAAAAATAAATTATTTTAGGTAGTTGAATATTATCTGAAAATAGTATTTTAGTTCCGTTTCAAAGTTTTTGAAAATATAAATTTTGCACAAATAGGGTGAGAAACAAAAGGGATAGATATAATGTATAGGTATAGGTTTTTAATTCAGAAATGTTAAAATGACACTAGAAATTCAAAATGTGTTATTCCGGAAAACCGGACATTTTATATCCTAACAACCACTGGACGAAATGGTAAAAGTTCGTTCTATTGTGATATTCGAACATTTCGCACAAAGTTTAATAAATTTATTTTACCATAAGAGTGAACCCAAACAACTTGATATCTCGTATCTAATTGGTATGAGAACGGAATGCATTTTTAGAGTTTAATACTTGTTAGAACTAAGTACTTACTATCAATGTACTTTTCCAGCGACTTGGGCACCATCGATTTGAGTTTCGATATATTTTCGACCGTGCACTGGCCTTTGTCGAATCCTATTAGTAGAAAAGAGAAAAAGCGAGGACATATTAGTACAATTCACAACTTCCTCCTACTGCTGCTTCTGCTAACAACTTACCCAGCAGCAATCCCATCCGCTTCAACACTTCCAGATCATCATGAATCTCGAAAGCATTGTCGAAATCGAATGAAAATTCCGACCTGTGAAATAAATTTTGTTTTTACATTAATTTTCGATAATCCACCTTTAAACTCGAGATTAAAACTTACTTGTCATTCGAAATACTACAGTTGATGTGAGTTTTCTTATCCGTATTTACAATTATGAATGGCAACTGTATGGCGGAGCTCGGGTTCGGAACCAGACCTCGGTCCTCGTTTTCCTGATTTCTCGCAACCAGCGACTTGAACGCCACGTGCTGCATGATGAGATCCCGCAGTTGTTTCTGCTTCTGCTCGATCCGTTCCCGAGCCTTCTCGTTCTCCTTCTCGAGATCGTCGCACTCCTGGACGCTGCTAGTCGGCAAACCGTGCCAGCGGATTTCCTTCTTCTCCTTGGAAATTATGTTCATCGCCATCAGCACATTGAGGGCGTCGTACACCCGCCTGCGGATGTTCTTCTGGTCGTAGGAAGCTGGATCCACACCGGGATGGCTTTGAGTTTCCTCAGCGACCAGCTCGTCGGCCACCTCGTTGTACGTGGTCGTGCCCTTTTCTTTCACCTTCTCGCAAACCTTCATCGAGAAGTGCCTCAGGCCACGGCCGATTTTGTCGGTTTTTCTCCGACGCGAGGCCGGGGTGTGAATCTGCTGACTGGCGGCGGCTTTCTTGCCATAGTTGTACTGTTGTGATTGCTGGTGCTGCTGCTGCACCTGGTGGTATTGTTGAGATCCTTTGTGGGTTGTTTGCTGCACCGTGGCCACTACCGGGGATGGCGGGGTGAAGCTTGTGGTGATGATGGACGCACTGGACGCCATCGGGCTGCTGGTCATCACGTTTCCGGTACTGATATACGAAGCAGACGCTGCTGGAATGGCGGCCGAAGTCGAGGGACTCATCGAGGTTGAAGGTGCTAGCATGGCGGTCAGATTTTTGCCACTAATCTGTCCCGGTGTGGCAATTAGCTTTAATTGACCCTTGAAAAAAATGTTGTTAATTAGATACGGCTAACCTCACTGCAATGAAACAGCAACCTACCAACTGTGATGGGGAGATTCGAACCAGCGGTTTACCGTTGACACTTTTTCCCGCGGTAGCATTCACAAATTGCAACTCTACAAAAACAGTCACAAGAGCGACGAAGAAGATCAATTAATTATCGCACACGCCTCGCACAACGTTAGTTCAGCCGGAATTCCGACTAGTAGATGAGCTAAGCTGAAATACTTACTGGGACTGTTGACGGTTATTATCTTTTGTCCGGGCGCCAACTTCTGAACGATCGGGGTAGCAAAGTTCTGTAAAATAGATAACAAAATTTACGTCAATTCAATTTTCACGTACATTTCAGAACAAGATTCTCTAGAATGAAGTTCGATAATCGGAGAAACTAAGCGGGATATGTGTAGCTCTCAATGATTCACAACCGACTCAGGTACACGATTAGAAGCAGCTAAACGCTAAAAAGCTGCGAACTGTTGTTTGACTTTTTTTTTATTGCGTATCGGTTTCTCATTTTGTTTTACCACCCAAAGGGTGATGCAAAAATCGTTTACCTACGACAACTCGAACGGGAAAGATGGATGAATGAGAGAATAGCTTTTTTTGTGCAATGCACAAGTGGAGAAAAAAGAACTTAACGCCGCGTGGTTCGCAGTTCGTTGCTTACTGACCTAGCGCGGCTTTGAAAAAAAAAACCACCACACAAAACGACTTTACAACGGCGAATGGAACCTGCCGTCGCAGTTTTGAGGGGTTAGAGCGCCAAGCTCAAGAGTATGCTGTTGCACGACGAAAGTGATACCTAATTCGCGGGGCTCACGTGTATGGCATGGCAGCATCTAAACGCGACGGAACATGAATGGAGCCGAGAACGTGCAAGTCGACGATGTTCATTTTGTATGCGTTCGCATTGTAATGTTTTTATTTGAATGATTTTATTCTAGTTTTAAAATGTTAACAGATGTTGTATAAGATATCGATGTGTGTATTCACATAACCCATTATGCTAAAGTCATACCATCAACAAACTATAGACTTTAGACAAACCTTTTAAGCTTTTATTTAAAATTTCACTTTCTAGAAAAATAATTTTCATTAAAATGTATGTTTAGTTGCTATGCTAAGTTTTCGTTATGAATTTTAGTTTTCAATTCTGTTCCTAAATAGACTTTAACTAACATCCTACTCATTAAAAAAAAACGGATTGGCTAGATTTTCTAGCTTGGTCAACCACACAGCGACATTTGATTCACCACATGAGTACCGTAAGGGAGTCACCTCGCACCTCTTCTGTTAATAATTTCGCGGATAACTTGTGTAGCACGTTTCACTCCGACACACTCTTTTACCTTTGTGCCGATGACGACCTGAATTTATTCAGGAAAATCATCGGCGGACCGTTGTTGACAATTTTACCTAACAAATTGACATGGGCACATTTGAAAAATGGTAAGCCTCTCGGGGGTAAGAAGCAAACATTTTTGTTTATATATTTCTAAACAAACTTTGTTATGCATTTCATAAACATCATAAAATCATCGAATAACATTCGAAAAAAACAGCATTTGCCTACCAAAGTGAAGACAACGTATGTCAAGGCCGTGCGAACGGGGGGGGGGGGAGGGGGGGGGGGGTTAGGGGTTTAACCCCTCCCCCCCCCATGAAGATTTTTCCCAAGTAAAATTTTACCATAGTTTTGGAAAGTAACTTGATGATAAATAAGTGTTAGCAAGGAGTCAAAAATTTGGCTCGCCTCCGGAATTTAGTCCCTTGACTTGAAACATTTCATTCTACGACACTTTATCACGTTCACGGTTTAAAACTAATTTTCATTTTAAACTTCGATTTACCATTCAATAAACTTTTTGTATTGAAACTCCTAACTTGACATACAAAAACCCTACTTCGTCTTTAGAATGGGTTTTTATTAAGAAGTGTGTAACTAGTAATCATTTATTCATCGAATACTAATTTTATGAATCAAAAAGTTGGAAACCATGCAATAGGCACAATGTTCAACAGAATTAGCAGAAAAACAAATCAAAAATCTTATAACTTTAATTCAGTTTTAATAAAATCGTTTACCGTCTCTAAAAATGTTGTGCTGATATGAAATATTCTTCAAGAAACCAATTTCAGTCTTAATTTCATTTTGTATTTCTTGTTCTTCCTCAACATAAGTTTTGAAAAGGTTTTGATCAATAACACAAGGTCACAAAATCTACATTTTTCCAAGATGCAATGAATTTAAAAAAGTAATTTTGTTTAACTTGAGTGCCCAAAATCTAAATATGCTATTTTTCTTCAAATTTTTTTTCAAATGTAGGTTTAATAGTTTCACCTAAAAATGACACATTTAAAAAAAAATGTGATAGTCTAAATTAAACAAAAGATTCGAGTTCAGGACGCTAAAATCTACCAAATCAATCATTAAAATATAAGCACTAAAATCCTTTTCTCTTGAGTTATCAATGAAATTTCTTAAATAAGTTTAAATAATGGTAAGACGTGATTATTGAAAAAAAAAAAATATTTCTTAATATTATCTTTTAAATCATAATAAATATATTGTTATAATTTTCAAATGAATTTACCGAATTTCATAGTACAGTTTTTTCCAATTTTCAAAAAAAATTACCGAATTTTAAAGTCAAGCTAATCAAATTTTTACAAATACTTTTAATAGGTTTGTCTATGTTTTTCAATTTTGAATTTATGTGTTTTAAAACAAAAACCTTTATCTTTTTCCTAATCCAAAATTAAAATTTCAAATCGCGATAATTTTTTTTTCATATTCGAAACACATCAACTCTTGAGTTGAAAATGAAGAGAAGAAATGTAAATTAAGATGAGTAATAAATATCAATTATTATCATTTTCCTAACTATCAATCAGTGGTTAATTTTTTACCTGATCTGACATTTATATATTGGACATTATTCGAATTTAGATTTTTTTTTAAATCTGTGTTTTGGAAATAATTACATATTTCAAATTTGAAAACTTTGAAACTGCTGAACTGCTGAGAAATAATTTTGAAGCAAATTTCTACTTCAGGGTAAGGAACATTATTTTGAATAATTTATCAATGACTGACAGAAAACATCATTGATATGAAACTTTCATTGTGATTTGTTTTAAAAAGATTTATCATTTTATCACTCAAATTTGTTATTTTTTGAGTTCGTGTGAAAATTATTTGTAAGGAAATTATGTTAGAAATCAATTTCCTTCTATATTGTGTATTTTTGGTATTGTTATTATTTTTAGCTAAATTTGAATTTCGTGAAAATGCAGAGTCAGTCATGTGGAGGTAAAGTATCTTGCGAGACACAATGGTCGCGCAGTACCAATGGCTGCACATTTTCAACTTTGATCATAATTATCTCCAAAAATCATGAACTAGTATTTTAATAGTCCACATTTTCTGATTTCCACACTATTCACTTATCGCTTGGCAGAGAGAATAAAAAATTACGTTGTTTTTTAATCTCAGGATTTTTTTTTAGATTTTCCGTTTTTTTGTTGTTGTCAATAAAGAAGCTCTATTTTTAATTTGGTTTAATTTTTGTACACTTTAGCGGGGCGATCTAAACAAGAAACATAGGCGTGCGCGGCCATTGATACATCGAAATGGCCATACTTTTCCCATATCACTTAAGGATAAAAAACCCAGCAAACCAATAAGCACTGTTATCCGCTCTTTCGAAGCTGCGCTGCTGCCATCTGGGGTAGTACGATGTAGCGTGAGCAACATTCTGGGTGAACGGTAAATTATAGACAACTTTACATTGCTTCGAGTTAAGTTTTCATAAATCCAAATTATTTTGAAAAAAAAAACACTCCTTTGAAAAATTGGAGTTTGTTTTGAAGTAAATTTAAATAAATTAGCCTGGTAGGAGAGTCAATTCTATCTGATAGTTCCATTTTAAAAAAGTCAGTCGGTCAGAGAAAACTAACATGGGGCCGTTCAGATACCACCTGGACAACTTAGGGGGGAGGAGGGGGTATGAAAATGTCCACGGAGAGGGGGGTAAGGGTTTGGGTAGTGTCCACGTGGACATACTTACTTTCAAAACATTTTCTAAAGGTGTTAATTGATTAAATGTTTTAATCAAAATCTTAAAATTGCAAAGCTTACCAGTTTAAGTTTAAGCAACTATAGTAGCCACTTTAAAGCAAGCTATAAATATGATAATTTTGAAATTAATAATAATTATAATTATTACAAATTAGATTAAAAAAAACAATTTCAAATCTGTCCACGTGGACATACGGGGAGGGAGGCAGGGGTTTGCCAAATGTCCACGGAGGGGGAGGATGGGGTCAAAAATCTCATTTTTCTGTCCATGTGGTATCTGAACCGCCCCTATGTGAATCAATCTTTTCGTCCATTTTCTTAACTTTTAATTTTTGCCAATAATCTATATTTTTTATCATATCTTCATATTAAACTTTATGCGATTCTCGTTGGTCTATATAAAAGAACGATTTTCTCGTTGTTACTTTAAACTATAACTATTGGATTTGGTTTAGTTGTTGCATTTAATAAATACGTTATATAAAAATTTAAATAGTTTCAGCCTAAGACAGTATAAAATGTTAAGTTTTAATTTAAAATTTTCTACGGCTAGTGGTTGTATAAATATAATTTTCAAAAAAATTTTCCAAAAAAAAAATGAGATCATGAGGTCCGATAAAAATACAAAACATTTTATAACCCTTGAACGATGGCAATTGAAAAGCATTTAAGTAAACTTGAATTGTGTAGTAATCCAAGGATATAATTTTTTTTTTCATGTCAACCACCATCAAATATAAAAATCCGCTTTCCGGCTTTAAAATTATTACGCCTGATTCTATGCAGCTGCAGAAGGAAACCTAAAGCCTAGTCCACACTAGGAGACGATTCGTCTCGAGACGGTCTCCCATTTTCTTCGGGAGACACTGAGACCGTCTCAGGTTTCCAACAACAACAACAGACAACAAATAAGTTCGTCTCATAACAAAAATCGTAGTTAATGTTGCCTAATGTGGACTAGGCTTAATAGAAAATAGCAAAAATTTATGTTTTTTCGAATAAAAAATTCTACCTTACCAATTGTTGGGTCTTTCCCAAATTTTAAAGGAACGTTAATTGACTACTCTTTTAACAAACTGCAATTGAAAATGTGCATTTGGCTCGAGTTTTCATTCAAAAATATGTGAAATACTCAGAATAGTTTTTGGAGTAGTAAAAAATTGACCTTTTTTGATGTCGATTTGCGATGCTTCACGGTACATACACATTTTCTCCTATAGCTCACAATAATCTCTGAACCTTCTACTCCAAATCTGTATCCGTCATATTTTGAAAATCCTAACCAAATCAAAGAAAATAATGATTTATTAGAAGCTAGTATTTCCACCCGTTTGTTTACATTTTTTTGCACACACACGAGCTGTCAAAAATTAGCTTCGAAATCGCGAATAAGCCAAATAAAGGATTCATAACACCATTTCAGTGCTTATACGCCGTATAAAATGACAGACAGAAAACAGAAATATATTTTATTTTTATTTTATCTATCCAGTGGGTTGTACCCACTGGCAAAGTATTTTGACATTTCCCCATACACAGCAAAAAATTTCTAAAAGTACACGGAATCTAAAAAACGAGTGATCTATTTTTTCTTGAGTATAATTGCAAAAAGATGTAATTTTAAACTCTTTTTGATGTAATATTAGACTTTTTTCAAAAATAGGATAGAAATAAACTGTTTTGATGTTATTTTACATTGCGTCATGCAAAAATCAACCGGTCAATGAAATTTATGTCACAAACAGTGTAAAGTTAGATCTGTTTGATTAATTGAATGTAAACAAAGTAAACAAGTCGAAAAATTATTCGGAAACGAGTCGATCAAAGGCGTAGCTACCTACAGCAGCACTTCTATAGAGTCTTTTAAAGTCGTAAGTATACGTGAAATGAAGAATACGGTTGAAACTGACTAGTTTTTTCTCCATTACAGCAAGGTCAGATTTTTTCGCAGAGGCTGATATCCGGACAGCTATTATCCGGAGAAACTTTTGTCAGATCAATTCAAGTGTCCAAGTGCTAAGCGAAAGATCATGATTTTCCGGAACCATTCGAGGATACTGATGACGCTGAACTGCAGTAAAAACATCCCCGTGCTGGGAATTCTGATGCAACAACAATTCCAGCTTGACGCTTTCCGTGATGGTGTTTTAATTTTCAGTTATGTAAATAAATGTGAATTAAAAATAATACATATGGGTGTATTCATTCAAAGACAAAAGCAAAAACCTGAATATTTAGCAAAAATATCCATATTTACGATAATAAATTTAAAAATTTACATCCCTGTGTATTTTTACACGACGGCTTCTGTGATCCGATCTCGTGCATTGATTTCGATCTAAATTTACACGCCTCAAAAATTACATCCTGGAAAAAAATAAACCGTGATAGAATTTTACATCGAAATCGATGTTCCGTTTTCGTGCATCGTTTTCAATCTAAATTTACACGAATTTTTCTTGCTGTGTAGGCCATAGAAAACCGAAATACACGCCAGAAGTGGATTTTTTTTATTAGCCCTTTAGAGCTACTTAGCACTGAAAGGCATGTTCTATATCCGACTATAATGCCAAGTTAGAGCCATTTCTTAACCCTCATCCGCATTAGATTTCATTACCCTAATCAGCACTTGTGGTGTCAATTTGACACCACAAGCTCAAATCGTTATAACTTTTGGCGTATTAGACCAATTTAAACAAAACTTACATCAAAAGAAACCTTGTAATGTCAGTGAAATATGTTTAGAAAATTATATATAGCTAAAGTTACAAGTTTTCTCGTTATTCAGCATGAAAGAAAAAAAATCCGAAAAAACATGCCTCACGAAAACTGCTGTTGTTCATATGTTACACGTTCAAAAAAATATTTGCCTTATGCATATGAAAGCTGAAGTTAATGCCTACATCATGAAGACAAGAAATATTTTTTTAAATTTTTTTTAATGAAATGGTCACAAAAAGTTCAAAAAAGTGGTCTAAAAAACCTACTTTTCATTCGATTGCTAGTAAATACTGTTTGAGCGATGGTAAAGTTTTGAAAAAAATATGACTACAAAATGCATTAAAATTCCAACATTTTGCTGTCTTTAGATTTTTGATGCAACAAAAATTGAATTTACTGGAATTTTTCAAAGTTCACTACTTCGCGCGATTTTTTTACAAATTGAAATTTCATCTGTTTTTGTGGTCCACCGTCAGGTTGTACCCGGATTATCAGTGCTTTTACTTTGTTTGGACAAAGCAAGAGTATATTCATTGGAAAGCACATTTAATCTTCATTCTAGTGAGGTGCTGCAATTCACGCTGTGAGATTTCACAAAAATATGAAAATTATAAACGTAAAATCATTCCTGAATTTTTAGAACTACAAGCAGCCGTCCAGCAAAACGTGTTTGTTTGCTCTCCGAGTAGGTACGGTGGGTGGTGATTCGGGCAGAGAGCGAAGCCGACAAACGAAATAATGATGCGTGTCGTACATTTCTTGGTTGAAAATATTCTATTGAGAGTAGTTTGCATTTGCTATTCACGACACGCATCATTATTTCGTTTGTCGGCTTCGCTCTCTGCCCGAATCACCACCCACCGTACCTACTCGGAGAGCAAACAAACACGTTTTGCTGGACGGCTGCTTGTAGTTCTAAAAATTCAGGAATGATTTTACGTTTATAATTTTCATATTTTTGTGAAATCTCACAGCGTGAATTGCAGCACCTCACTAGAATGAAGATTAAATGTGCTTTCCAATGAATATACTCTTAGTTGGTCCAAACAAAGTAAAAGCACTGATAATCCGGGTACAACCTGACGGTGGACCACAAAAACAGATGAAATTTCAATTTTTTTAAAAAATCGCGCAAAGTAGTGAACTTTGAAAAATTCCAGTAAATTCAATTTTTGTTGCATCAAAAATCTAAAGGCAGCAAAATGTTGGAATTTTATGCATTTTGTAGTCATATTTTTTTCAAAACTCTACCATCGCTCAAACAGTATTTACTAGCAATCGAATGAAAAGTAGGGTTTTTTGACCACTTTTTTGAACTTTCTGTGACCATTTCATTAAAAAAAATTTTAAAAAATATTTCTTGTCTTCATGATGTAGGCATTACCTTCAGCTTTCATATGCATAAGGCAAATATTTTTTTGAACGTGTAACATATGAACTACAGCAGTTTTCGTGAGGCATGTTTTTTCGGATTTTTTTTCTTTCATGCTGAATAACGAGAAAACTTGTAACTTTAGCTATATATAATGTTCTAAACATATTTCACTGACATTACAAGGTTTCTATTGATATAAGTTTTATATGAAGTTCATAATAATTCAAACGACTTAAATAGATTTTACTGTTGTGGTGTCAAAATGACACCAAAAGTCGGAAAAGGGAGTTTTTTTGTGCAGGCTTCCAGGGTTCGTCCATAAAAAAAGTAAACATCCAATATTGAAGAACTTTTGAATTCATTTAGGGTCCCCGAAGAAATTTTTGTATTTTGAAGCTTCTGAAAAAAGTTACAAGCCTTCAAACTTGCAATGGTGTCAAAATGACACCCTAATGCGGATGAGGGTTAATGTTTAAAGGTTACTTGAAAATTCCACAATGTTAAAATTTTTCCTTGAAGTACGTCAAGCACACTACATTTCAGTGCTTTTCTTTTCAGAATCGCACAAAAAATGGACTTTTCACAACACAAAGAACATCCACCACCGAAAGCGCAGCCATTGGGTCTCGCATGGCAGTTACTACAAGACATACAACAGTTCAGGTTTTATAACCGACTTTAAGACCATGTTTAAGTTTCATAAGAGGCCTGAAGAGTCTTATAAATCAAATATTGCTACTTGGGATACGTACAGACTTGCAAGTTTTCAGATGATCATTTGAAATTGACACTCACCGTAATAGTTATCAATTCAGCAGCACAAGGAATTTCGTTGTGACGCTCAAAGATTTCGATGTCAAACGAAATTCGTTGAACATCACATCGAGAAAAAAAAATCCCAATTCAGAATCCCATTAAAGAAATCTTTAGCTATATTCCCCACTTTTTGCCCTAGTATTTTTTTCACGACAAATTAATTTGTTACTAATCTTTGGATTATTTTAATGTATCATTATTTGATTAGCTTTTCACACTAGCGGCACACGCTTAGTTGAACGACTCCAAATGCTTCGATAAAAAAAAATACGAAAGCCCTTTACTGTCGCTACTTTCATAACAGTCCCATATGCAAAAATAAGCAAACGAGAAAATCAGCTTTTTCTGTTTTGGACAATATTTTTAAATTGTGACCACAATTTTCAGCATAAACGAAAATCGTTTGATGGAATGTGTCCTAGGTTGTCATGCAAAATCGTAAGATCTGAAATTTACGAAATAAGGCCATTGGTAAGGTCGGAAGCACCATTTTTATTCGTTATGGGACTGTTATGCGAGCGTATTTGAGACCGTACTCGCATGACAGTCCCATACAGAATATGTTTTGCTCACCAAACTACTTTCTAAGACTAAAATTTGATCATTTTTGAACTTCTAAATGCAGTTATCAGAAAAAAACATACTTTTGGAAAAAAATATCGTGAATTCTACATTAAGTTGAATCGTTTTACGATATTTGATTGCATTTGATAGTTTTTCGCTCAGGAAGACATTTCTTTCTTCTTACTGGCCTTCCTTCGAAAACTAGTGTGTATAATTCGACATCAAGTGAGTGGAATCTTTTTAAAATGATTCAAAGAAAGAAATCAAAGACTATTTCGCCGAAAGGAACATTGAAAAGTAACTAATATTATATTATATTTCAATGTATTTTTTTACATATTTCTACGCAAACTAAACAATTTTTTTTTTCTAAAACTCTTTAAAAAATATTTTCGCAGTGGCTGAAAAGTACTACATTATGATTTCAAGATCAATTTAACCGGAATTGTTTTAGCAAAATTATTGAAATTGTGGAGCAAAACAACGAATAGATGCCAACTTTGCTAGAATCGTATTAGAAATCTTGAAAACCTGTTAATTTGATACGAAAAGACTACGTGTTAAAAGACGACGAAGTATTTGTCATAATTTCTAACCGGTTAACAAGTTTTAGAATACAATTGTTGGAAATTTGAGGCCCTTTACATTGAATTTTTGTATTCACCATGATTTTCTATTAAAAAATGAGTAAAATAAATTGGAGAAATATCATTTATAACCGGGAAAAAAGCGGGCAAAACTTTGGAATTTGAAAACGTAAAATCGCCAGCAAACCTGAATATATATAATCAGCTTTTCAACTTGAATAGGGATTTGCCTTAAAATACTTAAAATCATCAGATTGCAGGAAGATAGTTAGTTGTTTTCTGAATGCAGTTATATTAAAACAGGGCTGAACTTTTATCGTTGGAATGTAAGATATTATTTTGTATCAGGGTAAAGACCTTAGATTTCAACAGGAGCTTGATTTCGATACAATTTTTAACATAAGACATATATTCTAGCGTCCAGCGATCACTTTAATGCAGTTGCTAACCCTGTTCCGGCGCAGTCACAACGAACAGCGGTCCACAACAATTAATTACAATAAAATACGAAGACATCAATGAATTACAAACGAAATACGAAAAAACGCTATAAAATACGAATGTTAAGTGAAATAGTTATAAGGGAAGAAATATCTTGTAAATAGTACACATAAAACATGAATTTCACCGAACACAATTTCACACAACACACAACACAAAACATTGAATTGACAACACTGCACACTCACACCATATAGTTCTAAGAGTGAGAAAAATCTTGACGAAAAAGTGAATCGTGAATTCAAACAATAGCTCGTAAGTGACATGTATGTATTTATGCTTCAATAAAGATCACTTTTCAAAACCTATTCGCGCGAACGGACGTGTCTCCAACCGAAAATTTCGCTTCGCTTATCGGCCTTTGTTCTGCTCCGCCATCGCTGGTCAAGTTGATGACCAAAGTTGTTCCTGCTATTCCGAATCCTTCGACGCCGTTTGGGACCCAATTCCTGGGACAACAATAACGGAAGCCTGCGTCCGTACATGGTCCTTCATCCCGGATTGAATCGCGCACGTACCTGCCAGGCCTGGGGAATCATTTTCGGCATTCACCACCAGCATCAGCAGCAGAAAGTGCACTTCGATCAGCAGCAGCAGAAGCAATTAATTTGCTCATAAGTACCAGCAGCAGCAGCAATCAATCACCGCGGAACAACCAGCTATCCTGAAAGGAATCATCGTTTCAGTACTTGTGGTAATTTCGTATACACAATTACTTACGCTTTTTTCGACTTCCAGGGGGGTTGGTCATCGGTCCCGAGTGCGTAATTGAGGCTTTTACACGATAATCGACGTTGAACGGATCGAGTTGGAATTTTTCGGAAACTTCCCGGGTGATTTTTTTCCGATTTGTCAACATCAACAAACCGTAGGTTGGACCGGTCTGGTAAGTCATATGCCCACTATTCTTTCGCCGGAAACGGTTCCAAGTGAAAAGTTAGCACAATTGGTGCATGTTTCGGATATTTTTTATTATCGAATATTGTTCGTCGGCCATTGCTGTAGGCCATAGCAGATCAATTTGGAGCTGATTATTAACCCTTCAAGTCCCAGTAGCACAAAAAGTGCCTAATTCAAAAATATTTTTGAAAGTTTTTTTATTTTTGATTTTTTGCGAATCGATTGCGATTATCGATTTTTTGGGAAATTTAACCCTCTCAGTACCACTGGAAATTAATTGAAAACAAAAAAAAAAATATTTTTTCGGTATTTTGCGGTTTTTTTTGAATTTTTTCCGCTAAGCGATGAAGAAAGAAGTGGAGTTTAAGAAAAACTTGGTGATTTATCGCCAGGCTCGAGATTCAATGGAACGAGCCATGAATTTCATGCAAAATTTCGACCCAGATACGCAAGTTGAGCAAGCTTTAGCTCGAAAAAATGCTCTTGAGAGCAATTACAAGAAATTTTGCCAAGCCTCATTGAATCTTGAGAGCCTTGAGGAGGAGGAAAACACTGAGATAGATTTCGCGAAGGATATGGCTGCTTTTGAGGAGGATTACTTCACGCTTAAAGCGTTTTACGCATCGCTAGAGGTACCCCGCACGCCAGCACCAATGACAGGTTCATCGGGTCATTCTTTTCGGGCCCTGAAGTTGCCGGATATTAAACTGCCGGAATTCAGTGGCAGTATTTTACGGTGGTTTTCTTACTACGACACGTTCGATTCGCTAGTGCACAACAATGCAGACTTGTCAGATGTGCAGAAGTTTCACTACCTCAAGTCGACTCTTCGAGGAGAGGCACTGAAACTGGTTGAGAAAATGTCTGTCACGGGTAACAACTATTCGGTGGCGCTGAAAATGTTGACTGATCGGTACCAGAACTTGAACATCCTGGTACGCAGTCACATTGAGGCATTGTTTAAAGTTGAAAAGGTGCGCAAGGAGTGTCCTCGTGAGCTGACAAATTTGGTCGGCGACTTCGAGAACAACTTAGGAGTTTTGGAGAAGCTGGGCGAGAACACGAAAGGCTGGAGTTCACTTCTGGTGCATATGGTGTCAGCGCGGCTGGATCACAACACGCTTCGCGAGTGGCAGCGAGCAGCGGATAAAAAAAAGATGCCGACGTACGACGAGCTGATCAAGTTTATCCGTGAGTACGTGATGGAGCTAGAGACGTTGCAGTCCGATCGACCAGTGCGTGACTCCAGACCCAATCTCCAGAGCGTGAATGCTGCTACCGAGGTCAAATCCAACGACAACTGTGCGGCGTGCGGGAAGGGACATCGTTTGTATTTCTGCGAGCAGTTCAAACACATGCCGGTTACTCAACGTGCTGCGATCGTGAAAAAATCTGGATTGTGTGTCAACTGCCTCTTTGGAAAGCATTCGTTCGCTACCTGCAAGTACGGAGCCTGCCGAGTATGTGGAACCAAGCATCACAGGCTACTACACAATCCAGATGTGGATAAAGCAAGAGGATCCGGCACAAATCAAGTTCCGAAGCAGCCTTCCGTTTCCAATTTCGCTGGTGTCGATAGTTCGCTTCCTGTTCCTGTTCCTCTCAGCCTCTCCGCCAATACGCACTCGGGGACCAAACGTCTCGACCTCTCCCCTTCGAACCAAGTATTTCTCGCCACTGCTGTTGTCAAAGTCCTCGGTCCAAAGGGTACTTCGTTCCTCGCTCGAGTTCTGCTTGATAGCGCTTCGCAGCCGAATCTCATGACTGAAAGGTTTCGTCGTCTTCTAAATTCGCGGAAGACTCCTGGTAACACAGAGATCGCTGGCATTGGTGGAAATATTTCTGCAGTGTCGCTGTTTTCGACTGTCGCTACGGTTGCCTCACGGTTCAACAACTTCCGAGTTCCGCTGGAGTTTATTGTGATGGATAAAGTGACTAGCGATCTTCCAACTTGCACCATCGATGTCAACGACTGGGCCATCCCGGAGAATATTCGTCTCGCCGATCCATCGTTTGCTACGCGTGGTCCCATCGATATGGTGATTGGTGCACGGGTTTTCTTCGAGCTCTTGCGAAGCGGTCACTCCAAACTTGGCGACGGAAAACCAATGCTCCAGAATTCGGTGTTTGGTTGGCTCGTATCCGGTTTTCACGACAGCGGTTCCAATGCTGATGAAGTTCGGGTCCATTGTAACCTGTCGACGTTCCACGATCTTGAGCAGAGCGTTAGCAGATTTTGGGAACTTGAAATGTGCCAGACAAATTCTACGTTGTCAGTTGAGGAGCGCCTTTGTGAAAACCACTTCGAATCAACAACTCGCAGGGATGATTCCGGACGTTACATCGTTAGCCTGCCCAAAAAACCGGAACTTATCGGTCAGCTGGGAAATTCGCGTGCTATCGCCACTCGTCGATTCTACTGCCTCGAAAAACGTCTTGAGCAGAATTCCGATCTCAAGGCACAATATTCTTCGTTTATGTCCGAATATCTTGCGCTTGGACATATGAAATTGGTTGATGCTGTCGAGGATGCTCCGGGTCGCCATTTCTATTTGCCACATCATGCTGTTTTCAAGCCGGACAGTTCTTCTACGAAGCTGCGAGTAGTGTTCGACGGTTCCTGCAAAACCACTTCGGGTTTTAGCCTCAACGACTTGCTGCTGAAGGGTCCAACTGTTCAGGATGACATGATTTCGATCATTCTACGGTTTCGGATGCATCCTGTTGTCGTAACAGCTGACGTGACGAAAATGTACCGCCAAATCTGGGTAGCAGAGGAAGATCGGGCTTATCAGCGGATTCTCTGGCGTGAATCTTCTTCGGAACCACTTCGTACGTACGAGCTCACGACGGTCACCTATGGCACCACCACCGCACCGTACCTGGCAACACGATGTCTGCAGCAAATAGCCGACGATGAAGCCCAGAATTTTCCGAAAGCAGTTCCCGTAGTCAAACAAGGTTTCTACGTTGACGACGTTATGCGTGGGTTCGATACAGTGGAGGAAGCAGTCACAGCTATACGAGAAACGTCTCTGATGCTGAATTCCTGTGGTTTTTCTCTCTGTAAATACGCATCCAATGTTCCAGAAGTAGTTGAGCAGTTTCCAGCAGAGCTTCGAGAACAGGCCTCCGTTTTGGAACTTGATCGTTCGTCTCCAATCAAAGCACTCGGCTTATTTTGGAAGCTTACCTCCGATGAGCTTCTGTTCAAAGTTCCTGAATGGCCAGACGTCCCTTCGACCAAGCGAAATATCCTGTCGCATATCTGCAGCTTGTTCGATCCGCTTGGGTTAGTTGGTCCGGTGATTGTTCGTGCGAAAATGCTGATCCAGCTCCTTTGGGAAATGCAGTTAGGCTGGGATGATCCGGTTCCCACAAGTATTTCCGACCAGTGGATGGAGATATCATCGCAGCTCCCGATTTTGTCGCAGCTTTCGATTCCTCGCTTCGTGTTGACGGAGAAGCTAGCCACTTTAGAGCTTCATGGGTTTGCTGATGCTTCGCTGAGTGCATACGGTGCCTGCATCTACCTTCGTTCGATATCCGCATCGTGTGCAGTCACTGTCCGCCTGATGACAGCAAAATCCAGGGTTGCCCCAACTGAGAAGCGTAGACCTACCCTCGCACGTCTGGAGTTGTGTGCTAGTCTTCGTTTGGCTAATCTACAGAATCAACTGCTGGAGAGCCTTCAACTCCAATGTCCCCGGTTTCTGTGGTCAGATTCTACAATCACACTGCACTGGATTTCGCGCGATCCATCGAATTGGAATTCCTTCGTCGCCAATCGGGTATCGCAGATTCAGCAGTTAACTGAGACCGCTACGTGGCTGCATGTGCCTACTGAAGACAATCCGGCTGACCAGATTTCGCGTGGTTTGACTCCAGAATCCATCGTTGGCAATGAATTGCGGTGGAATGGTCCAAAATGGCTGCTTCGTCCTCCTCAACATTGGCCTGCGTCCGCGTATTCCTGGAAAACCCAGCCGCCGCCAGAAGTAGACACCGAGAAAAGGAAATCCGTTCCTATTTCCGCAGTTTGCACTCACCAAGAGTCCTGGACCCGAGAAACGTTGGGCTATTTTGATAGCTACTACCGCCTACTTCGAATCATCGCCCTTTGCAAGCGTTTCATGAACAACTGTAAATTATTGGAACATGCACGCACCGTGGGATTTCTGGCACCTTCCGAGATTCGTTCGGCAGAGCTGTCACTTCTGCAATGCGTGCAGCTCGAAGAGTTCGCTGAAGATCACAAACGTTTACGGCAAGGCTCGACCGTTTCGCAGAAATCTCCGTTGCTGAAACTTCGCCCGTTCATGGACCAAAATGAACAGTTGATTCGTGTGGGAGGTCGCCTCAAAAACGCTCCAATTCCATTCGACCGAAAATATCCATTCCTCATTCCGAAGAAGCATTTCATCACGGATCTTATCTTCCTCGACGCCCATGAAGAAACGTTTCACGCTGGACCTTCGCATCTATTGGCAGCAGTTCGTCGTCGTTACTGGCCAATAGATGGTCCAAATAAAGCCCGTAATACAGTCCACCAATGCATCATCTGTTTCCGCAACAAACCGAGATTCGCTCAGCAAGTTATGGCACATCTTCCTGCTGTACGCGTTACACCATCGCTTCCATTCACCAGTACCGGAGTTGATTTCATGGGTCCAGTGTACTTGAAACCTCCTCGCAAACAGGGCCCAATCAAATCCTATATTTGCGTCTTCGTTTGCATGGTTACCAAGGCCGCACATCTCGAACTGGTAATGAGCCTCACATCCGACGCTTTCATCGCAGCACTGAAACGATTCTGCTCCCGGAGACGACGTCCATCAGATATTTACTGCGACAACGCCACAAATTTCGTCGGCGCCAAGAACCAGCTGGAAGAACTTCGTGTTCTCTTCCTGTCGCAACGGCATCAGTCCGAGATTGCCAGAACAACAGCCCGAATGGGAATCGCTTTCCATTTCATCCCACCACGCTCACCCACCTTTGGAGGGTTGTGGGAAGCTTGCGTCAAGTCCGTGAAACATCACCTACATCGCGTGACTCTTGATGTCCTTCAGACGCAAGAGGAAATTACCACTACGGTCGCACAAATCGAAGCGTGCCTCAACTCCCGGCCGCTTACTCCCCGTTCCAACGATCCCACAGACCTCGAGGCCCTAACTCCAGGCCATTTCCTAATCGGTGGTCCAATCCTTGCTCTTCCCGAACCAAACCTTACCTCACTACCCTCCAATTACCTGTCCCGCTGGCAAGACCAACAGCGTGTTCTCCAAACGCTTTGGGATCGCTGGTACGTAGAATACCTGCCCACTCTACAGCGTCTCCAAAAATGGCCCGGTAAACACCCGAATCTAGCCGTCGGTGACATGGTTCTGGTCGAAGACAACAACTTGCCTCCTACGAAATGGCCTATCGCTCGAGTCCTGAAGACGATTGTTGGCGACGATGCGTGTGGCAGAGTTGCAGACGTGCTGTGTGATGGAAACCAAATCCGCCGTTGCTCAATCCGCAAAATGTGCCCGCTCCCACATTGCGAAGCCTCCACAGTCACGGAATCCGAGCGTCAGCCTTCCGCTCCGAGCTGCACTCCCCAACCATCTCCCACAGTTGATCTTCAGGCTCCATCCACACTTCCGGCCGCTGCTCAACTTTTGGCTCCGAACATCGAGATTGGTTCCGACGACGACAACGACGAGTAGTCATCCTGGTCTACATCGCAGTACGCATCGTGAACATCGAAATCGACAGCCGTTCCTTCCAATCGAGGTGCTTTTGAAATGGACATTTCAAGGGGGGCGGCATGTTCCGGCGCAGTCACAACGAACAGCGGTCCACAACAATTAATTACAATAAAATACGAAGACATCAATGAATTACAAACGAAATACGAAAAAACGCTATAAAATACGAATGTTAAGTGAAATAGTTATAAGGGAAGAAATATCTTGTAAATAGTACACATAAAACATGAATTTCACCGAACACAATTTCACACAACACACAACACAAAACATTGAATTGACAACACTGCACACTCACACCATATAGTTCTAAGAGTGAGAAAAATCTTGACGAAAAAGTGAATCGTGAATTCAAACAATAGCTCGTAAGTGACATGTATGTATTTATGCTTCAATAAAGATCACTTTTCAAAACCTATTCGCGCGAACGGACGTGTCTCCAACCGAAAATTTCGCTTCGCTTATCGGCCTTTGTTCTGCTCCGCCATCGCTGGTCAAGTTGATGACCAAAGTTGTTCCTGCTATTCCGAATCCTTCGACGCCGTTTGGGACCCAATTCCTGGGACAACAATAACGGAAGCCTGCGTCCGTACAAACCCTTTATAAAAGCTGGTTAAATTAGAAACCTCGTTGAGCGAGAAAAATATTTCAGTCCTTTTATTCTCACTTATCCAGATTCGACTGGATTTGTAAGTGTAGCACACTTGCGGAGAGCGAAAAAATGAGATATCTTCATTTGTTTACTGATTAACAAAAATAAGCGTTTATGAGATAAATCTATATCGAGACTGTAAAAAACTACTCTTGAATCTGGAAATAATCTTAAAAATATTTTTGAATTCCGTGAAAAAAATTTCAAACACAATAATTTTTCCGGTGAAGTACCAAAATTTGTTCAAAAAAACGTCTTACCATTTCACTTTATGGGGAACAGTAAACAAAAAGAAAATTTTTTTCGCAGAAGTCAAAATTACTTTCGGTCTTGAGCGAAGTTGATAATTGATTTCAAACCTTTATTTTTAAATTATTTATTATGTTCTACAGCTCTGTAAAGAGATTCTTTTAATGATCTTTGCAAATTTTCAAAACAAAAGCAGATAAAAAAAACTAATTGAATATTTGGATTCAGGAACCCAAGTTAAACAAACTTCAATTTTTATTTTTTCAAAAAGTAATGGATACCAGGTTTGAGATTGTATTTTGTTGATTCTGTTGAATATCGTGAGTAGTAAATACCTGTCACATGGCTACCAGCATATTAATTTGTTAAATTAGTATTTGATGAATGTATTTTGAAGTAGAAATGGTTGATTTCAAATTCAGAATTCGTTCAGTTACACTTTTTAATAAAACCCACTCTAAAGACGAGGTAGGGTTTTTGAGCTTCAATATAAAAGGTTTGTTGAATTGCAATCCGAAATATTCAATTAAAAATTAGTTTCAATTCGAGAACGTCATATAGTGTCGTCCTGGGACAGTGATATAGTAGTAAATTCCGCCGGAGGCGAGCGAATTTTCTGACATGTTTTAACACTTATTTTTAAAAACATTTTGGGATCAAGGAATTTCTCGATTCTTCAATAAAGTCATTTCTTGGGTTGAAAATTTTACTTGAAAAAAATTTCCATGGGGAAGGTTTAGCCTAATAGGGATACCATACGTACTATTTTAAGAGTACATGTACTCTTTTCTGTTCGAAAAATAAGCGTTCTCTTCTTTTTGTGAAATATTACGGAATGTACTCTTTTTTTCCTTGACAGACATTTTATCGGAGAAAAGAACTTATTTCTGCCAATTCATGAAGTTTGTGTTCTAATATTAAGAAGAGTTGGTGTTTCAAATTTATCATTATTTGATTAGATCTTGTTTGGGCATAGCAGCGGTTTGTTAATATCTTTCTTTATTATGATCTAACATCCCGTTTATACAAGTTTTGAACCACCGAAATTTAAGTTCCATCTAAAATACCAAATTATTCTATCAGTTGGCATTTCATTTTGATCTAAGCTTTCTAAAAGCTCATCATATTTCTATCATTTCGCATTTGACAGCTAATTTTGGTCTCATTTTTGGTCTCATTTGGGCATCACAGTGTGACATCAAGAAAAAAAACAAAAAAGCAACAATCTCCGAACTTAAAAAACCTCCAATCAAAATCCACGTAAACGCATCTCAAATATACTCAAAATCGATATTATTCGCCAAGATTCCAGAAAAAAATAATAAAAAAATTCTTCAAGAGGCCTATTAATATTGGAAAATAAAACCACTGAGAAAATATTTTATAGATCTGTTAATATAATAATTTTACAGACCATTTACGATGAATCAAAAAATATAAATCACTTACCTGTCCGGTGATAATTGCACTGGTGTCCTGGCCGGTCACTTCCTTCACGATCGTTTTCACGCTGGCTGAAGTCAACGGCCGGCCGGTGGTGGAAGCCGTTTGCATCACCTGCAGGATCTGTTGCTGACCTAAAGAGGGTAAAAATAAAAAAAATGCTTCAAAATTTGACATCTCAGGGTTTTTTAATTTCACTGTTAACACATTAGGACCCATTTACACTTCTAGTGAAAATTAACGTGAAAAATCTTATTTCGTCAATAACTTAACAATGCGACTTAACTGGATTTTGTAACAGGGTAGAATCGATCGGGAATGGTTGAAAGATGAAAATCCAACTGGTTGGTTTTGTTGTTTAAAACTGTTTTTATTCCGATTCTCTCGCTATGCTGAAAATTTCGCGGCAAAAACCGAGGAAATCAGAATAAAAACAGTTTTTTAGCAGTATTCTTATGATCTTCATGTTCCAAACCAATTAACCATCCCTAGCTCCAAAATGAATTTCATTAAGAGTTAGCGAACGTTTTTGACTTCCCACTCCCGAAATATCACCAAAACCTTACAAAAAATAAGGCAAATCAGTAGGTATAGACCAGTTACCGATCTCTTTCATCAAAATGTTGTGTCCATCTATTCTACCATTTCTTGAACATCTCAACGAGCCTAATGTTTGTATGGGATTTTGAGACATTTTGTTCGTTAGAAACATGAAAATCCAGTTTTTCATGAATAACTTTGCTCCCCTTCGGCCGATTTCTTTTGAAAACGGTTTTTCTTAAAGCATAAACTATCACAAATATTTCATCCCAAGACTGCATTTTAATTCGACTTATGATAAGAAAATTATTAGTCTTCAAAAATGGGGTAATTTTTTAGGGTGATATTCATCGCTGTTAATGCTGCGTCAAAATGTTCGACGCAGTGTCTCTCATTAATAGTGAAGAATATCACCTCTAAAAAAGATAGCTAGTTCATTCGTTCTGCGTCGTTTGTAGAAGAAAGACGTGTTCGCTTTCTAGTGCTATCGTGTGCGAGTTTAATTGCTTATATCATCCGGGTATAGGTACCGTAAAGCAAAGTGCAAGTGATAGTTAATTACAAGTTTTCCGCGTGTGTTGTTACTAAAGCAAAATAGACAGATAACACAACGGATTCTTTATCCATCGTATCGCCCTCGAGGCTACCAAGCCATCGCTGCTGCCATTATCATCATCATCTTCATCGTAGACAATAGCTGATCGATCACCACGAGGTCCGCCGCCATTGTTTGGCGAATCATCAAACTGGTCTTTGTTCTCGCCCGAGACCGAGTCGAGAAGTGGCAACCATCTTCAACCAACGAGGAAGGGCCTGCGATCGTTTATTTGGGTTCTGCGGTTGACGTTTTTTTTTTGGAGGATCAACGGAGGACCACGTGGTTGGAGCAGTCCATATACACTGGAAAAAATACCACTGTAATAAGTGCTAAAAACAATTGTGAGTTCTTTTTTATTTCTTTTTTCACTTTTTCTTTTTCTATCATATTTCCCTTTTTATATATTTCGATAATTTTGTGCTTCGCTTATATTTTCAACACGGAGGGCATTCGTGTTCCCGTTGAGAAATATGAGCGAAGGCGGGGGGTTATACCCACCAAATGGGGGTGATGCGAATATCACCTATGAAGATGAGGAGCATCTGGAGGATTCGGCGGATGCTGGTCCCTCAGATGCAAATTGTTCTCGGATGGATGACAATGTTGCATCATCCTCAGTCGAGAGTAGAGTCACCCGGCTCCGACAATATAAAGAGGGCTCATCTTCCTCTGGGCCATGGGTGGTTTTCATCCGGCCCAAAGCGAATGGTAAACAGCTAAATGTGGTACAGATCACCAAAGATCTGGCGAGGTGGCCCTCTGTAACCAGTGTTACGAAATTGCGTCCGAACAAGCTGCGCGTTGTAGTGGCTAACTGGAAAGCCGCAAATGAGATTGTGGCCAGCAAATTCATAAACCTAGAATATCTCGTCTACATCCCGTCTCGAAACGTAGAGATCGAGGGCGTGATCACTGAGATGAGCCTAGAGGCGGAGTACGTTAAATCCAACGGCGTTGGTAAGTTTAGGAACCTTGATTCGACTTCGGTCGATATCTTGGATTGTCGCCAACTCCAAACTGCCAC
The DNA here is from genome assembly GCF_029784155.1 of Uranotaenia lowii. NCBI lineage: Eukaryota > Metazoa > Arthropoda > Insecta > Diptera > Culicidae > Uranotaenia > Uranotaenia lowii. Next base: position 363,965,581 of record NC_073692.1, read on the forward strand.
CGTCGTAGATGGAGTTAAAAAGTACTCCCCTTCGGCATCATTTCGTGTGACCTTTGCGGGTACCGCCCTCCCTCACTACGTTTTGATTAACGGAGTTTTAAGGCTACCCGTGCGACTCTTTGTGCCTCGCCCAATGGATTGCAAAAATTGCATTAAGTTGGGGCACACTGCGTCGCACTGCTGCAACAAGCGGCGGTGCCCCAAATGCGGGGAGAATCATGGGGATGGAGCTCACCCCATGAAATCTCTTCGTGTGAGGCATTTAAGAGTCGCTGGGATAACCAAAAGCGCTCTTTAAAGGAACGGTCAAGGCGGTCTTATGCCGCCATTTTAAAGGGCGCGGCGCCTCCGATTCAAACTCATTCGAGTAACAATTTTTCAGTGCTGCCAGTGGACAATGATGACACAGACTCCACTGATCAAGATCACCCAGTAACTTTTGTTGCTAACTCCCGAAAACGAGCAAAACCTGCTCCTAAGACCCCGAGAGTTCCGAAAAAGGTTCCAACATTTAGCTCCCAAATCGACGCCACACAAAAACCGACAACTTCTGTAAAAGAAAAGCTTGTCCCTCCCGGATCCTCCATGAAGTTTGTACCTCAGAATAAACCACAAGTACCGGAGACTTCTAAGACCCCAAAGTCTAATGAAGTTTTCCCGGAACCGACTACTCAATCGGGACTGTTCAAGTTGTCCGACATTTTAAATGGAGTTTTCACGTTTTTCAACGCAACGGAATCAATCAGGGGCATTGTAACCTCAATGCTACCTGTAGTAAAGACATTTTTGAAGCAATTGATGCAAACTTGGCCCCTTCTTTCAGTGTTTATCTCTCTCGATGGCTAATTTAAGCCGAGAGGTCGGAGATATCACTGTGTTACAGTGGAATTGTCGTAGTTTAATCCCTAAACTGGATCCGTTCAAATTTCTTCTTCATGAAACTAGTTGCGATATTTTTGCCCTTTCTGAAACATGGCTATCTTCTCAATCAAACATCTCATTCCACGATTTTAATATTATTCGTTTGGCTCGCAACGATTCTTATGGAGGGGTACTTTTAGGGATCAACAAGCGCCACTCCTTTTATAGAATCCACCTCTCTTTATCAGGAGGAATTGAAGCTGTTGCATGTCATACAACTATAAGAGGTAAGGATTTATGTGTTGTCAGTTTGTACTGGCCTCATAGAGTTGCAGTAGATCGAAGTCACCTAGAGGACCTGTGCTCAGTACTTCCTGAGCCAAGGTTGATCCTGGGTGATTTCAATTCACATGGAACTGTTTGGGGAGAACAATCTGACGATAGTCGTTCTTCTCTTATTTATGACATTTGTGACAATTTCAATTTAACAATTTTGAACACGGGTGAAAAAACACGGGTACCTAAACCTCCAGCAAGACCAAGTGCAATTGACCTCTCACTCTGCTCAAATTCACTATCATTGGATTGCCAGTGGAAGGTAATCCCTGATCCCAATGGTAGTGACCACTTGCCAATCAAAATTACAATCACCAATGGGGCCAGCTCTTCAAATTCAACAAATATGGTATATGACCTTACAAGACACATCGACTGGAAAAAGTACTCAGACGAAATAACAAAATCCATCGATTCTATGAATGTTTCACCCCCTTTAGAGGAGTATAACTTTCTTTCACGTATGATACATGAAAGTGCACTTTGCGCTCAAACAAAACCGATCCCAAATTCATCTATTCCTAGAAGGCCTCCTGATCCATGGTGGGACCAGCAATGTTCCAAGCTTTATAAGGACAAATCGAAAGCATTTAAAGATTTTCGAAAACATGGAACTCTCGTCCTTTTTGAAACCTATGTTACCCTCGAAAATCAGTTTAAAAAATTGATCAAAGGGAAAAAGAAGGCGTATTGGCGGAATTTTGTAGGCGGTTTATCACGGGAAACATCCCTGAGTACCTTGTGGAAAGTTGCACGAAGCATGCGTAATCGATCTTCTACAAATGAAAATGAGGAACATTCACATAGATGGATATTCAACTTCGCACGGAAAGTCTGTCCAGATTCCACACCTGCGCAAAAAATAATCCGGAACGTGCCTCCTGATAGGTGTGGTCTGGATTCCAGCTTTTCGATGGTCGAATTTTCACTTGCCCTTCTCTCTTGCAACAATTCAGCTCCAGGAATTGATAAAATCAAATTTAACTTGTTGAAAAACCTTCCGGACGCCGCCAAATTTCGCTTGTTAAATTTATTTAATCAATTCTTGGAGAACAACATTGTTCCCCAAGAGTGGAGACAAGTAAGAGTTATCGCTATCCAAAAGCCCGGAAAACCAGCGTCCAATGCGAATTCGTACCGTCCAATAGCGATGTTGTCTTGTATACGCAAATTGATGGAGAAAATGATTTTGTTTCGTTTGGATAAATGGGTAGAAGCAAATGGTCTCCTTTCAGATACTCAATTTGGGTTTCGAAGGGGCAAAGGGACAAACGATTGTCTTGCTTTGCTGTCTTCAGAGATACAAATGGCGTACGCAAAACGTGAGCAAATGGCTTCGGTGTTTCTAGACATAAAGGGAGCTTTTGATGCAGTCTCAATAGAGGTTTTGTCAGACAAGTTGCACTCCCGGGGTCTGCCTCCTCTATTGAACAACATCTTATACAGCTTGCTTTGTGAGAAACATCTGAACTTTGCTCACGGAGATATTGCAGTTAGAAGAATCTCTTACATGGGACTTCCGCAGGGTTCATGTTTGAGTCCTCTTTTGTACAACTTTTACGTAAGTGACATCGACAGTTGTCTCTCTGAAGGCTGCACTCTAAGACAACTTGCAGATGACGGCGTGGTGTCTGTAACAGGATCCTCCGAGTCTCATCTGCACAGACCTTTACAAGATACTTTAGACAGATGGTCTTCCTGGGCTTTGGGGCTTGGGATTGAGTTTTCCCCACAGAAAACGGAGATGGTTGTTTTCTCTAAAAAACATAGACCTGCTCAACCTAAGCTTCAACTCCTAGGCAGAACGATCACTCAATCGAGGTGTTTTAAGTATCTTGGGGTTTGGTTTGATTCCAAATGTACCTGGAGAGCCCATATTGAGTATCTGGAAGGAAAATGCCAACAAAGAATCAATTTTCTTCGATCAATCACTGGCACCTGGTGGGGAGCCCATCCAGAAGATCTTTTAAAATTGTATCGAACAACCATTCTCTCAGTGATGGAATATGGTAGCTTCTGCTTCCAGTCAGCTGCCAAATCTCACCTCATCAAACTCGAGCGTATCCAATACCGCTGCCTCCGCATCGCTCTGGGCTGTATGCCCTCAACGCATAACATGAGTCTCGAAGTTTTGGCAGGAATACTTCCTCTTAAAGATCGATTCAATTTACTATCACTCCGGTTCCTCATCAGGTGTGAGGTCATGAACCCATTGGTGATTGTGAATTTCGAAAGGTTACTTGAGCAAAATCTTCATACTAGATTTATGTCTATATACCATGTCCTCATGTCAATGCAGGTAAACCCTTCTTCGTATTCTCCAAGTCGTGTTTGTAGCCCAGACTACGATCATTCTTCTGTCCAGTTTGATTTGTCTATGCAGCAGGAAATTCGTGGAATCCCGGTCTCGCATCGCCCTCTTCTGATTCCAAGAATTTTCGAAGCTAAATATAGACACGTCGATGCTGATAAAATGTACTTTACCGATGGATCTCTTATAGAGGAAACAACAGGATTTGGAGTGTTTAACGAAATATCTAGCGTCTCTCATAGTCTCCAGTCACCATACTCTGTATATGTAGCGGAGTTACGTTACCGCTATTCACTGGGCTTTGGACAGTGTCGCTTCACGGCCAGGTGGACACTACTATATTGTAACGGATAGTCTCAACTCTGTTGAAGCAATCCATTCGATAAAAACCGGGAAAGCACTCGCCGTACTTCCTCGAGAAGATACGAAATAATTTGAGTGCTTTATCAAAACGTCGCTTTACCATCACCTTTGTTTGGGTTCCCTCTCATTGCTCGATAGTGGGCAATGAGAAGGCAGACTCTCTGGCAAAGGTGGGAGCGATGGAAGGCGACACGTATCAACGTGAAATCGTCTTCAGCGAATTTTACTATTTGGCTCGAAGAAACTCTCTTGTCAACTGGCAGCGCAAATGGGACGAGGATGAGCAGGGTCGGTGGTTCCACTCGATTATCCCAAAGGTAAGCCTTAAACCATGGTTTAATAGATTGAACTTGAGTCGGGATTTTATTCGTATATTTTCCCGTCTCATGTCCAATCATTGTTCCTTAGACGCGGTACTCTATCGTTTTGATATTGCTGGCAGCAATCTATGTGGTTGTGGCCAAGGTTACCATGACATCGAGCATATTGTTTGGTCGTGCGAGGTCCATCTTGTCGCCAGAACGAATTTTATAGACTCCCTTAGGGCCCGAGGAAAACCACCCTATGTTCCAGTGAGAGATGTGCTGGCTGTGATAGACTTGGACTACATGTTCGAAATATATCTTTTCCTAAAAGCTATTGATCTTCGTCTATAATTCTTTTTATTTTCACATTTTCCTATCTATCTTCTATCTTTTCTTCAAAAAGTGAACTAGATATAAGCACACAATTGTAATCAAATAAAACGAGTTTGGCTCCTTAAAGTCTAAAGGTGTGAGCCGTTTCAAATAAAGAAATTACAAAAAAAAAACAAGCTTCGGAAAAAAGACTATAGAACAGCTACGGAATGCTCCAAAAAATTTTCGCTCAATGTCCAAAAAAACTGAAGTTTGAAGTTATACGTTGCACACAAGGGTACATTTTTTTTAATTTTTTTTTTTAAAGTGCTGTAAAAAACGTACTTCTCAATAATTGAACCGTCAAAATTGATTAAATCACAACAGATCAATTTTGAAAAAAGTTTTAAAAAGTTGACAAAATTTGGCACACTAGAATCGGTATGAAATTGGCTTTCTGATAAAAATAAATTTGCTACGGAAAGTTTGCGTGAATCTACTCAAAATCCAGTACAAAGTTGAATTTAAGTAGGTATTAGAAAATCAGAGAAATTGCAAATTGACAAAAGGTTCGTAAAAACAGCTACCTTTGAAAATTCGTCAATAATTCTGTTTTGTATTTTGAAAATCTAAAAATGCAAAACTGTGCCAAATTACGTCAACTTTCCAATCCTCTTTTCAAAATTCATCTGGTGTGACTTAAACAATATTGACGGTTCATTGATTGAAAAGTTCGGTTTTTACACCACTTTTTTACATTTTTCGTGATCATCTATTATATAAAATTCTCTTGTAACGGTGTTTGTAGTACTACTCCTCCGAAATGACCCAACCGATTCAAATGAAATTATTTTTAGAATATTCTGTGGGCATGCGAATCGGTTTATATTGAATAAAAACAACAAAAAGTCACATCAATTGTCCGTAATTATTAAATTTGTAATAAATTGAATCAAATTAAAGTCATGGCCTTCAATTTTTTCGAGATTTTCTTTACTTTGGGCGCCGGGCGAGCGATTTGTTTTTCGTCTCTATGGTCGAGGCGTCGAAAACAAACGTCGAGAAAGGATAGTAACCATTGCATAGCATACTGATCAGTGGAAATATTTGAGCGCGTATTTCTCAACCAGGCATACTGACAATGCACGTGGTGGCGCTATGAAGCCTAGATGTGATATTTTTCTAATGATTCCCAGCACATTTGTACAGCACATATTAATGAATGCGGCCTATATGTGACCCAGATTTATATTTTGCCGACCCAATCAAAACCATATAAACGATTTAAAAAATTAAAACTATTTTGATTTCGTGTTAATTAAAGCAGCATTTTTTGTCTAAAAATATAAATTCAATACTGATAAAGGTATATTTGCGGGCGTTTGAAAAAAAAAGCAAGTGAGAAGATTTACATACAATGGTATAATCCGATACGCCTAGATTCCTATCGATAGCCGTCAAAATAAAAACATGTACTAATTTTTCAGAACCACAACAAAATCTTATGAAAATGTACAAACAAATGGACTGAACAAGAGCCTGTCCTTTAAAATAGATAACAAAATGATTAGCAAACGTTCAACATTTACAAAAAAACGATAAATTATTTCTTCATCTATTAATTGTTGAGCCCATACAAACAATCTGACGAAATAAACTCAACTGTTTATTAAACCATTGACCGAAAACACTGTACTGTTTGTTAACATACAATTCAAGTACGTACTTAACATGAAAAGTGTGTTGTTGTTTTACGTATTTTGCCTACCTAGAAGAGACTTTTTAGAGATTGATGTGCCAGTGGAAGCAGAATTTTTTTTGAAAAATTTGAATATGACCGAAGAGTGTTCAAAAAACTATTACCTCCTGTCATTTTACATGGTGGAACAAGTTCAAACGCGCCTTTTTGCCAGGAAACATCTACTTTTTACTGGAATTTCCTCTCCAAAATGATTCGGCATTATATGAGAAAAGTTTTGAAAAGGGTATCCCGCGTGTTGAATCTGAAGTGGATATTCAAAATTATAAAAAGTGTCTTTGTAAATGAAGGTCTTTTGTTTAAGACAAACTTCAGTTAAAGTCGAGTATCAAACGTTTACTTTAACTGCAAAAAAAAAACTGCAAATATATCAATGAAATTTGATAAAACATACAGAAACACGAAACTTTGAAAACTGTTAGCCTTCTCGGTGCAGAAATCGTCATTTTAAGGTTTTGTGTGATGTTTACATTAAATGTTTAAAAAAATGTTCATACCACCGTCGAAACATGAACAGACTTTTTCGATCCATTAAATTTTTGATAATCTGCTTTTCATTTGATTGTTAATGAACAGATATGGTCAGTAAGTTTGAACCTTAAAAAGTCTTAAAAAGACCCTCAGCAAAAAAAAAGAGAAAATTGCTATAATTCAGCCAAATAACAAAATTTGAATATTTTTTTCTTCTTTAAAAACCATTCTTTTCCTTGATTCATTGAAAAGCAGTTTATCAATATGAATTAAATTTGCACTTTTTGCTAAAACAAATCAAAATATAGTAATTTGCAGTATAAAAACTCGCCAGATTTCATACCATGACAAATTCTGTTTGGCATCACTTTCAAGTTGTAATGTGTCATGTCTACAAGTTTAATATATAGCGAGAAAAATGATAAACATGATTGTAACATGGGAGAGTATTTGGGTACGAGATATGTTTCTATGATTGTTACAAACCTCTCTGCATTGCAGTGGGAAAAAGGGAGTTCAATATAAATTGCGATGTATAGCTTGAAAACTTATCAAACCAATAAGGACATCCATACAAGTTTGTAGGCATAAATCGAGAATTAAATTTGACATAATTTGAAAACTTTTCAGACAAATAAAGCGAAATGCTACGTCATTAAGATACATACATATTATCAACATACAATTATTCATGGAACAAGTAACAAAAAGTGGATTTTTTAGCACGAGGCTTGCCAAGTTGGATGATTACGTCGAGTGCTAAAAAAAAAACGAATTTGCAACGAGAACCGGATACCTGATCATTCGGCTATATACAAATAATCCGAATTGAAGATAAGTAAATAAAAAAAGTGTTGAAATTATAATGTTTAATTTCGATAGAACAAAGCGTTGTAAAAAGCGTTAATGTTAAAAAAAAACTAGGACATGTTGACAAAAGCGAGACAATAAACAAATCAATATTTAATGCTTTTTTAAAGTTAATCGTCGAAGAACAAAAATGGAACATGGACATCATATTAAACATGGTAAGACGAAGTTTACCGGGTCTGCTAGTAATCTTATAAATTTCAAAAAAATATATCCTAATGTGCAACGTATAGCTTCTAACTTTATCTTTCTTGGAGCTTACTCAAGAGCAGATTAGGGTTGAAGGTTATTTTGACTGTATGATAATTTGTTTTATATATATTTATTTAAATGGCCGTACGTAGTACCTTTTTTCAGCACCGCCTCCCACACAAGTACACCTGGAGATCACCGTACCAAACTCAATCACAGATCGACCACGTTTTGATCGACAGCCGGCACTTTTCGGACATCATCGACGTCAGATCCTGTCGGGGCGCCAACATCGAGTCGGACCATTATCTGGTGATGGTGAAGATGCGCCCAAAACTCTCCGTAGTGAACAACACGCGAAACCGGCGCCCGCCTCGGTTAAATATCGCGCGACTGAAGCAACCTGAGGTCGCGGCAGACTACGCGCAATCGGTCGAAGCAGCGCTGCCGGCAGAGGGCGAGCTTTACGAAGCCCCTCTCGAGGACTGTTGGGATACCATCAAAACAGCCATCAACAGTGCTGCGGAGAACGTCATCGGTTATGTGGAGCGATCTCGACGGAACGACTGGTTCGACGAGGAGTGTAGGAGGGTGATGGACGAAGAGAATGCCGCGCGGGCGGCAGTAGTGCAAAGAGGCACCCGTCGAAATGTGGAAAATCACCGACAGCGGAAGAGGCAGCGAGTCCGACTTTTCCAGGAGAAAAAGCGCCGCCTGGAGGAGGAGGAGCTCGAGGAGCTGGAGCAGCTGCATCGTTCCCAAGAAACACGAAAGTTCTATCAGAAACTCAACGCATCCCGCAAAGGCTTCGTGCCGCAAGCCGAAATGTGCCGGGATAAGGACGGGGGTATCCTGACGGACAATCGTGAGGTGATCAAAAGGTGGAAGCAGCACTTCGATGAACACCTGAACGGCGCACATGCAGGAGATCAAGACGGTGGGGGAAGGTACATCGCCGGCGTAGCCAACGACGAAGAGGAGCCACTCCCAACGATGAGTGAAGTTAAGGAAGCCATTCGCCAGCTGAATAGAAACAAGTCGGCTGGGAAGGATGGCATCGCAGCTGAACTCATCAAAATGGGCCCGGACAGGTTGGCCGACTGCCTACACCGGTTGATAGTCCGGATCTGGGACATAGAACAGCTACCGGAGGAGTGGAAGGAGGGGGTAATATGCCCCATCTACAAGAAGGGCGACAAATTGGACTGTGAGAACTACCGAGCGATCACTGTCCTCAATGCCGCCTACAAAGTGTTGTCCCGAATCCTACTCCGCCGCCTCACGCCACAAGCAAACAGATTCGTGGGAAGTCATCAGGCCGGCTTCATGGAGGGACGGTCTACGGCGGACCAGATATTCACATTACGGCAAATCCTCCAAAAATGCCGTGAACACCAAGTCCCTACGCATCATCTATTCATCGACTTCAAAGCCGCATACGACACGATCGACCGTAACGAGCTAGGGAAAATCATGGACGAGAACGGCTTTTCCGGGAAGCTAATCAGACTGATCAAGGCGACGATGGATGGAACGCAGTGCTGTGTGCGGATTTCGGGTGAATTGTCGAGTTCATTCGAATCGCGCAGGGGGCTTCGACAAGGTGATGGTCTATCCTGCATGATGTTCAACGTGGCGCTAGAAGGTGTTATTCGACGAGCGGTGGGCGAAATGCGGGGCACGATTTTCAACAGATCCAGTCAACTTATCTGCTTTGCCGATGACATTGATATAGTCGGCAGATCATCTGCGGCGGTGGAGGAGATCTACCGCAAACTGAAACGCGAAGCAGGAAGGATTGGGTTGATGATTAATACGTCCAAGACGAAGTACATGCTGGCCTGCGGATCCGAGACCGACCGAACCCGCTTGTCCAGTAATAACAAGGTCATGATCGACGGCGACGAGCTGGAGATAGTCGAAGACTTTGTCTATCTCGGCTCACTGGTGACCGCAGACAATGACACCAGCCGTGAGATCCGGAGGCGAATTATCAGCGGAAGTCGTGCCTACTATGGACTCCACAAGCAACTGCGGTCGAGAAGACTTTGCCCTCGTACGAAGTGTAACCTGTATATGACGCTTATTAGACCGGTTGTTCTCTACGGGCACGAGACATGGATATTGCTCGAGGAGGACCTGCGTACACTCGGAGTATTCGAGCGACGAGTGTTAAGAACCATCTTTGGCGGCGTACAGGAGAACGGAGTGTGGAGGCGAAGAATGAACCACGAGCTCGCGCGACTCTACGGCGAACCCAGTATCCAGAAGGTGGTGAAAGCTGGCCGGATACGCTGGGCTGGACATGTTGCGAGAATGCCGGACGACTGTCCTGCAAAACAGGTGTTCGCTACGAATCCGGTAGGAACAAGACGAGCGGGGGCGCAACGAGCGAGGTGGTTAGACCAAGTGGAGCGTGATCTGGCGAACGTGGGGTGCCCGAGAAATTGGAGAACGGTTGCTATGAACCGAGTGAATTTTAGGAATTATGTTCGTCAAGTTATGTCGTGAGACGGAATACTATGTAAATAAAAATATATTTATTTATATCAGTAGATTTTTTTCTGTCATACCCTAAAAGTATGCAATTTAGTAAACTGATTACACTGAGTTAAGAAAAAATATTGAAAAAAAAATCTTGAAAATAGCAGCTTTCCAACGAACTCACTGAAATTCTGAAAGGGTTTGACTTTGATACACAATTTTTAAAAGTACACTTAGCTGTTTTTCGATCATCTCATCAATCTGATCTTTCAATAAGAAAGCTGAATAAAATTATTGAACAAAACCTAGTTACATGCAATTTTAATTTTTATTGCTTTCGTAATTTTAAGCCCATCTAATAATGAACCGCGAAAAAATCCAAAGTTCGTGCTACACCTTTTTGGGGTGAAACAAAAAAAAAAAGACAATTTTTTGTAGTTAAGTGGGTATTTAAAGTATCGTGTTTGATTTTGTAGAATTTAAAATCAGTTCGTAATTTGTATTATCGGATTAGTTTGTGTAACAATAATAGGCTTAAGGACAAAAATAATATGTACATCTTATATTTGAAACTCGATGGATGATCTTGTTTTTTAGGGATCATCTGTAGAGTCTACTAGAATAACCAATGATATGAAAATAAACGACGTTCAATCAATTAAAAAATGTTTGTCATGTTCACAAGTCGTGTACTCATATGATAATAGTATTATCACAATCTTAAATTTTTTAGTAGGTAAGTACGAAATCTTGATTCTCAAGTACGGCAATTCTGATTAAGAAAAAAAAACCTCCCATTATATACAGACATTCGAACTCTCAGCCCTTTAAACATCTAATGACATTCTAACATCATGTCTGCTTCTCTAATCGAAGCCTGGTTATCGGAATTTCCCCTCAACGCCGGTTCAATAAAATTTATTGGTTTTTCCGATTTTTATGCTTACAAGATGACAAAATCTATCAATCGTTTCTATCGAATTCCATCAGAACTTCGACCCACGAAATCTGTGCGGTCAAGGCCATGTCTCGTTAGAATTGGTGTGAAAGGGCGCAAAGAATCTGTTTCGCATGGACGCATGTTTTGCATGGACCATCTGCACTTAAGATAAGCTATCAGAAAAATAAGTTTCAATACAAACAAACCCGGATGTTCCGGATACTGGCCACTTACCATTGGGGTCCTGAATCACGATGCTAACCGGTTTGTTCTGATGGTGGGCCATTTTTCCGCCTTGTTTTCGGGGGAGTTCCGCTCCGTTCTTCCGCGGGAACCACTGGCCACTTGCACCGACTAATACCCACTAAACACACGACCGGATACCGGAAAATGTCTAGTTTTTCTTGCACCTAATCCCGGAACCCTCCCCTCACAGAAAACTGACACGGCTGACGAAAAAACGACACCGCCACACGAAAACCGAAACGTTCAAAATGGCGATCCGCGAAAAGCGCACCCTTTAGTGGGAGCAATTTTCCGTGGGCCTTTTGGGCCGGTCAACCGCGACGGATTTCGACACTTCCGAGCTCTGCTGGTAGGCAAAATTTTCACCTTCCACCGGGCACTGTTTTAAGCACAATCGGTCCACTAGGAACACCTCTAGGCCGCTTTGAAAATCAGCCTCCGTATGCAAAAATGTCCGTCAAAACGATGCTTTCGCCAGAGACGAGTCGAGTTTTTGAGTTCGAGTCCAGCCAGTCGCAGTTCAGTCAGTTCGGCGGGTCTTTTTTTTTGCTCGCTCGCGGTTACCTTTTAGCTTTTCTTCTTCCCTTTTCGCTGCTGCTGCTGATGATGGTGGTGCTGTGCCTTCACGATGCTGCTGCTGCTGCTGGCTAGCTGGCTGGCTGACTGCGCCCCCAGAAGTGTTCTTCGTTCTCACCCGCGGAAACAATTTTCCCACCCCCTCACAACCACGAAGTCGTTTGTTGACATGTCCGGTTTGACAGTTGCTCGTTTTCGAAAACATTCGGATCAAAACATCAACATTTTCGAACTCACACGATGGCGCCTTTTTTGACGACGAAACGCCGCTTGCGATGCTGGCAGTGCCCATGCAGCAAATTTATCCTGCATGGCGGCTTCAAGGATTTCACGAGAATCGTTCTCTTATCAGAGAAACAGTTCAGAATATTACGATAATCAAGTTTTATCGGTTTTATCAGTATCTAACAACTCATGACAATCATCTATGCAACGAACTGTGAATAAAATAATGCGAATCTGTTGTTTTTTTGGAAATCTTTATTTGAAACGGCTCATACCTTCAGGTTTTAAGGAGCCAAACTCGTTTTTTGTTTTTACAATATTTTGCTTAGCTTAACACTTTTATTTTAAAGAGAAAGAAGATAGGAAAGAGAAATATGAAAATAAAAAAGAATTATAGACGAAGATCGATAGCTTTTAGAAAAAGGTAGATTTCGAACATGTAGTCCAAATCTAGCACAGCTAGTACATCTCTCACTGGAACATTAGGTGGTTTTCCTCGGGCCCGAAGGGAGTCAGTTAAATTCGTTCTGGCGACAAGATGGACCTCACACGACCAGACAATATGCTCGATGTCATGGTAACCTTGGCCGCAACTACACAAATTGCTGCCAGCAATGTCAAAACGATAGAGTACCGCGTCTAAGGAATAATGATTGGACATGAGACGGGAAAATATACAAATAAAATCCCGACTCAGATCCAATCTATTAAACCAGGGTTTAAGGCTTACCTTTGGAATAATCGAGTGGAGCCACCGACCCTTCTCATCCTCGTCCCATTTGCGCTGCCAGTTGACAAGAGAGTTTCTTCGAACTAAGAAGTAAAATTCGTTGAAGACGATTTCACGGTGATATGTGTCGCCTTCCATCGCCCCCACCTTTGCCAGAGAGTCCGCCCTCTCATTACCCATTATCGAGCAATGTGAGGGGACCCAAACGAAGGTGATGGCAAAGCAACGTCTTGATAAAGCACTCAGAGTCTCTCGTATCTTCCCGAGGAAATACGGTGAGTGCTTTCCTGGTCTTATTGAACGGATTGCTTCAACAGAACTGAGGCTGTCCGTTATAATGTAGTAGTGTCCTACTGGCCTTGAAACGACGCTGTCCAACGCCCAGTAAATGGCTCCTAACTCTGCGATGTATACCGAGCATGGTGGATGGAGGTTATAAGAGGCGGTAGCTATTTCGTTAAAAACTCCAAATCCCGTTGATTCCTCTATAAGCGACCCATCTGTAAAGTACATTTTGTCAGCATCGACGTGTCTATATTTAGCATCGAAAATTCTTGGAATCAGAAGTGGGCGATGTGAATCAGGGATTCCACGAATTTCTTGCTGCATAGACAAATCAAACTGGACAGAAGAGGTGTCGTAGTCAGGGATGAAAACACGAGTTGGAGAGTACGAAGAAGGATTAAACTGCATGGACATAAAGACATGATATATAGACATAAATCTTATTTGAAGATTTTGCTCAAGTAGTCTTTCAAAATTTACGATCACCAATGGGTTCATGACCTCACACCTGATGAGGAACCGGAGTGATAATAAATTGAATCGATCTTTTAGTGGGAGTATGCCTGCCAAAACTTCAAGACTCATGGTATGCGTTGAGAGCATACAGCCCAAAGCGATGCGAAGACAACGATATTGGATACGCTCGAGTTTGATGAGATGAGTTTTAGCAGCTGACTGGAAACAGAAGCTACCATATTCCATAACTGAGAGAATAGTTTTTTTTTTTTTTTTTGTAATTCGTTTATTTGAAACGGCTCATACCTTGAGGCTTTAAGGAGCCAAACTCGTTTTGATTTTTACAATTGTTTGCTTAAGTCTAGATCACTTTTTTAACACTTTTTGAAGAGAATAGGAAATAGAAAGGGAAATATGAAAATAAAAAGAATTATAGACGGAGATCAATAGCTTTTAGGAAAATGTATATTTCGAACATGTAGTCCAAGTCCATCACAGCTAACACATCCCTCACTGGAACGTCAGGTGGTTTTCCTCGGGCCCGAAGGGAGTCTATTAAATTCGTTCTAGCGACAAGATGGTCCTCACACGACCAAACAATATGCTCTATGTCATGGTAACCTAGGCCACAACCGCATAAATTGCTGCCAGCAATATTTATACGATAGAGTACCGCATTCAAGGAAGAATGATTGGACATGAGACGGGAAAATATACGAATAAAATCCCGACTCAGGTTCAATCTATTAAACCAGGGTTTAAGGCTTACCTTTGGGATAATCGAGTGGAACCACCGACCCTGCTCATCCTCGTCCCATTTGCGCTGCCAGTTGATAAGAGAGTTTCTCCGTGCCAAGAAGTAGAATTCGTTGAATACGATTTCACGCTGGTAAATGTTGCCTTCCATCGCACCCACCTTTGCAAGGGAATCTGCCCTCTCATTGCCTACTATCGAGCAATGTGAGGGGACCCAGACAAAGGTAATGGAAAAGCAACGTCTTGACAAAGTAGTCAATACATAGCGTATCTTTTCGATGAAGTACGGCGTGAATTTTCCTGGTCTTATGGAGCGGATTGCTTCAACAGAGCTGAGACTATCAGTTATAATATAGTAGTGTTCCACAGGTCGAGCAGCGATACTATCCAGAGCGCAATGAATAGCAGCTAACTCTGCGATGTACACAGAACATGGTGACTGGAGACTGTAAGAGGCGCTAAATATTTCGTTGAACACTCCAAATCCTGTTGCTTCCTCTATAAGTGATCCATCGGTAAAGTACATTTTATCAGCATCGACGTGTCTATATTTAGCTTCGAAAATTCTTGGAATCAGAAGAGGGCGATGTGAGACTGGGATTCCACGAATTTCCTGCTGCATAGACAAATCAAACTGGACAGAAGAATGATCGTAATCTGGGCTACAAACACGAGTTGGAGAATACGAAGAAGGGTTTACCTGCATTGACATGAGGACATGGTATATAGCCATAAATCTAGTTTGAAGATTTTGCTCAAGTAACCTTTCGAAATTCACAATCACCAATGGGTTCATGACCTCACACCTGATGAGGAACCGGAGTGATAGTAAATTGAATCGATCTTTAAGAGGAAGTATTCCCGCCAAAACTTCGAGACTCATGTTATGCGTTGAGGGCATACAGCCCAGAGCGATGCGGAGACAGCGGTATTGGATACGCTCGAGTTTAATGAGGTGAGATTTGGCAGCTGACTGGAAGCAGAAGCTACCATATTCCATCACTGAGAGAATGGTTGTTTGATACAATTTTAAAAGATCTTCTGGATGGGCTCCCCACCAGGTGCCAGTGATTGATCGGAGAAAATTGATTCTTTGTTGGCATTTTCCTTTCAGATACTCAATATGGGCTCTCCAGGTACATTTGGAATCAAACCAAACCCCAAGATATTTAAAACACCTCGATTGAGTGATCGTTCTACCTAGGAGTTGAAGCTTAGGTTGAGCAGGTCTATGTTTCTTAGAGAAAACAACCATCTCCGTTTTCTGAGAGGAAAACTCAATCCCAAGCTCCAAAGCCCAGGAAGACAATCTGTCTAAAGTATCTTGTAAAGGTCTGTGCAGATGAGACTCGGAAGATCCTGTGACAGACACCACGCCGTCATCTGCAAGTTGTCTTAGAGTGCAGCCTTCAGAGAGACAACTGTCGATGTCACTTACATAAAAGTTGTACAAAAGTGGACTCAAACATGAACCCTGCGGGAGGCCCATGTAAGAGATTCTTCTAACTGCAATATCTCCGTGAGCAAAGTTCAGATGTTTCTCACAAAGCAAGCTGTATAAGATGTTGTTCAATAGAGGAGGCAGACCCCGGGAGTGCAACTTGTCTGACAACACCTCTATTGAGACTGCATCAAAAGCTCCCTTTATGTCTAGAAACACTGAAGCCATTTGCTCACGTTTTGCGTACGCCATTTGTATCTCTGAAGACAGCAAAGCAAGACAATCGTTCGTCCCTTTGCCTCTTCGAAACCCAAATTGAGTATCTGAAAGGAGACCATTTGTTTCTACCCATTTGTCCAAACGAAACAAGATCATTTTCTCCATCAATTTGCGTATACAAGACAACATCGCTATTGGACGGTACGAATTGGGATCAGACGCTGGTTTTCCCGGCTTTTGGATAGCAATGACTCTCACTTGTCTCCACTCTTGGGGAACAATGTTGTGCTCCAAGAATTGATTGAACAAATTTAACAGGCGAAATTTTGCGGCATCCGGAAGGTTTTTCAACAAGTTAAATTTGATTTTATCAATTCCCGGAGCTGAATTGTTGCAAGAGAGGAGGGCAAGTGAGAATTCGACCATCGAAAAGCTGGAATCCAGACCACACCTTTCTGGAGGCACATTCCGGATTATTTTTTGCACAGGTGTGGAATCTGGGCAGACTTTCCGTGCGAAGTTGAATATCCATCTATGTGAATATTCCTCACTTTCATTCGTAGATGAACGATTACGCATGCTGCGTGCCACTTTCCATAGGGTACTCAAGGATGTTTCTCGTGATAAACCACCCACAAAATTCCTCCAATACGCCTTTTTCTTCCCCTTGATTAATTTTTTGAACTGGTTTTCAAGGGAAACGTATGCCTCAAAATGGACAAGAGTTCCATGTTTTCGAAAATCTTTAAATGCTGTTGATTTGTCCTTATAAAGCTTGGAACACTGGGGGTCCCACCATGGATTAGGAGGCCTTCGACGCACAGATGATTCCGGGATGGGTTTTGTTTGAGCGCAAACTGCACTATCGTATATCAAACAAGAGAGAAAGTGGTATTCTTCCAAAGGAGGTAAAACATGCATAGAGTCGATGGCTGTTAATATTCTGTCCGAATACTTTTTCCAGTCGATGTGTCTTGTAAGGTCATATGTCATATTAATTGTGTTTGAAGAGTTGACCCCATTGGTGATTGTGATTTCGATAGGCAAGTGATCACTACCATTAGGATCATGAACCACCTTCCACTGGCAATCAAATGATAGTGAATTTGAGCAGAGCGAGAGGTCAATTGCGCTTTGTCTTGCAGGAGGTTTAGGTACTCGTGTTTTTTCACCCGTGTTTAAAACTGTTAAATTGAAACTGTCGCAAATGTCATAGATAAGAGTAGAACGACTATCGTCAATTTGTTCTCCCCAGACAGTTCCATGCGAATTGAAGTCACCCAGGATCAACCTTGGCTCAGGCAAAACTGAGCACAGGTCCTCTAGGTGATTTCGATCCACTGCAACTCTCTGAGGCCAGTACAAACTAACAACACATAAGTCCTTACCTCTTATAGTTGTATGACATGCAACAGCTTCAATTCCGCCTGATAAAGGAAGGTGAATTCTGTAAAAGGGTGTAGTGAATATAGGTAGTATTATGTATAAAAATAAATTATATGGAGAATATCAAATGATGAGTGATATAAAAATCATTCTAACATTCAAATAAATAAGTATAGAAAAGTATCTGTTGATTTCTATCTGTGTTATTGAAGATTTCTATACTCTGGAAATGAGAAAATATAAATGAGAGAAGAGAGAGTTTCAAAGATACATTTATGCTTGGAAAAGAGAGAATAGAGATCAGTTTGAACAAGGACGAAATGAAGAATGGAGGTTTTTATTTCGAATGGTTGTTTCGAAGTAAGGAGTTCCGGTTGTGGTAAATCGGTCGATTACGACAATTGGCGTAATTTGGCCAAAATTGGCCAAATTGGCGACAATTGGCCAAAATTTTGTCGTAACCGGTCGACTGGACACCAAAACTACATCCTCTAACCCGTTCACAATCATCCAACTAGCCTCGATACAACTCGTTTTTCTTACAACTTTCTTCAAACTGATTTTTCTGTTCGATTTCCATCTGTGTTCTATCTGTGTTATTGAAGATTTCTATACTCTGGAAATGAGAAAATATAAATGAGAGAAGAGAGAGTTTCAAAGATACATTTATGCTTGGAAAAGAGAGAATAGAGATCAGTTTGAACAAGGACGAAATGAAGAATGGAGGTTTTTATTTCGAATGGTTGTTTCGAAGTAAGGAGTTCCGGTTGTGGTAAATCGGTCGATTACGACAAAGGGGTGGCGCTTATTGATCCCCAGAAGCACTCCTCCATAAGAATCGTCACGATCCAGACGGATGATATTAAAATCGTGGAAAGAGATGTTAGATTGAGAAGAAAGCCAAGTTTCGGACAACGCAAAAATATCGCAACAAGTTTTATGAAGTAAATAATTTAATGAATCCAATTTTGGAATAAGACTTCGACAATTCCACTGTAGAACAGTGATATCTCTGACCTCTCGGCGTAAATTAGCCATCGAGAGAGACAAACACTGAAAGGAGGGGCCAAGTTTGCATCAATTGCTTCAAAAATGTCTTTACTACAGGAAGCATTGTTGTAACAACGCCTCTGATGGATTCCGCTACATTAAAACACGTAAAAATTCCATTTAGAATATCGGACAGTTTAAAAAGCCCAGATTGGGTGGATGATTCTGGCAAAACTTCTTTGATGTTGTGGTTTTGCGAGGTTCCCGCCGATGTTGATTTGTTCTGTGGAGATTCTTTACCGCGGAAACCAGGAGGAACTTGATGTTCTTTGTTAACAACAGTCTGTTTTTTCTCAATCCTGTTTGGAGAGATAACAGCCGGAATTTTTGATGGTACTTTGGGAGAAAGCGCTTTAGTACGCTTTCGAGAGCATCCTGCAGAGAGTTGTATTGGTTGTACTTCATCAGCCGTATCTGTGTCATCATTATCAACTGGCAGCACTGAAAAAATGTTACCAGATTGAGATTGGGCCGGTGGAGAGGCGCTCTTTAGTATGGCGGCATAAGAACGTTTAGAACGTTCTTTTAAAGAGCGCCTCTGTTTATCCCAGCTTGCCTGAAATGCCTCGCAAGAGGAGATATCATGGGGTGAGCCCCCGCAATAGATACATTTCTGTTCTACTGCTGAGCATGCTCCTTCCTCATGATTCTCCCCACAATGCAAGCATCGCTTCTTGTTGGAGCAATGCGAAGCAGTATGCCCCAACTTGATGCAATTCTTGCATTGCATTGGGCGAGGCACATAAAGGCGTACTGGAAGCCTTAAAATTCCGTCAATCAAGACGTAGTGAGGGAGGGCTGTTCCCGCGAAGGTCACACAAATCGAGGTTGAAGGCGTATACTTTTTAACGCCATCAACGACGGTGGCAGTCTTGAGTTGGCGACAATCCAAGATTCTGACCGAAGTCGAATCAAGGTTCTTGAACTTACCAACGCCGTGAGCCTTAACGTATTCAGCCTCCAAACTCGATTCCGTGATCACACCCTCGATCTCTACGTCTCGAGATGGAATATAGAGCTGATACTCCAAATTAAAAAAATTACTGGCAAGAATCCCGTTTGCGGCCTTCCGGTCGGCCACAACAATGCGCAGCTTATTTGGCCGTACCTTTGAAACACTGGTAACGGAGGGCCACCTCGCCAGATCTTTAGTGATCTGCACTACGTTTAAACCTTTTCCGTTTGCTTTGGGCCGGATAAAAACCACCCAAGGCCCAGTGAAGGTTGAGCTTTCTGGATAAACTCGGAGTCGGGTTGTCTTCTCCGCAGCTGCAGATGGAGGAGCAATATCAACTGCCGAAGAAGAAGGAGCATTCGAAGGACCAGCTACAGTTGAATCCTCAAGATGCTCCTCATCTTCATAGATGATTTTGTCACCATCTACATCTGGCGGGTCCGACCCCCCGCCTTCGCTCATATTTTATGAAAATAAAAGCGAAGCTCAATTCGCTCGAAATATATATGTATATAAAATAGGGAAAAAACAGAATAGAAAATAGAGAAAAGAAAGAAAAAGTATCACAAACTTTATTTTTGTCTTGATTAGCTCCTTTAGTGGTGATCCCAACCACGTGGTCCTCCTCGTTGGATGAAGATGGCTGCCACGGCTCGATTCAGCCTCGTTCGGAAACGACCACTTTGATGATGATGATGATGATCGAGATAGTGATGACGGAGGATTTGGTTCGCCAAACAATGGCGGCGGCCCTCGTGGTGACCAAATGCTCTATGCGAATGCAGTCAGCTCGGCAAAAAAAAAACAACACTCAATCCGTCAATCATCTGCTTTTAGCAGGAAAACTAAAATCTTTGCTTCCACGCGGCACAAAATACCGTTTAACCGTCCGAACGGCACAAACTCCCGGATATAATGGACGTAACCTCACACACTTGTTCGCGATTATCGAGAAACTGGAAAACGCGACTGTTCACGACGAGTGTTGCGAGACGAATGAGAGAGAGAATAGTTGTTCGATACAATTTTAAAAGATCTTCTGGATGGGCTCCCCACCAGGTGCCAGTGATTGATCGGAGAAAATTGATTCTTTGTTGGCATTTTCCTTTCAGATACTCAATGTGGGCTCTCCAGGTACACTTGGAATCAAACCAAACCCCAAGATACTTAAAACACCTCGATTGAGTGATCGTTCTGCCTAGGAGTTGAAGCTTAGGTTGAGCAGGTCTACGTTTCTTAGAGAAAACAACCATCTCCGTTTTCTGTGGAGAAAACTCAATCCCGAGCCCCAAAGCCCAGGTTGACAATCTGTCTAAAGTATCTTGTAAAGGTCTGTGCAGATGAGACTCAGTAGATCCTGTGACAGACACTACTCCGTCATCTGCAAGTTGTCTTAGTGTGCAACCTTCAGAGAGACAACTGTCGATGTCACTTACGTAAAAGTTGTACAAAAGTGGACTCAAACATGAACCTTGCGGGAGGCCCATGTAAGAAGTCCTTCTAATTGAAATATCTCCGTGAGCAAAGTTCAGATGTTTCTCACAAAGCAAGCTGTATAAGATGTTGTTCAATAGTGGAGGCAGACCCCGAGAGTGCAACTTGTCTGACAACACCTCTATAGAGACTGCATCAAAAGCTCCCTTTATGTCTAGAAACACTGAAGCCATTTGCTCACGTTTTGCGTACGCCATTTGTATCTCTGAAGACAGCAAAGCAAGACAATCGTTTGTCCCTTTGCCCCTTCGAAACCCAAATTGGGTATCTGAAAGGAGACCATTTGTTTCCACCCATTTATCCAATCGGAACAAAATCATTTTCTCCATCAATTTCCGAATGCAAGACAACATCGCTATTGGACGGTACGAATTAAAATCGGACACTGGTTTCCCAGGCTTTTGGATAGTAATAACTCTCACTTGTCTCCAATCTTCGGGAACAATGTTATGCTCTAAGAATTGATTAAATAAATTCAACAAGCGAAATTTGGCGGCATCCGGAAGGTTTTTCAACAAGTTGAATTTTATTTTATCAACTCCCGGAGCTGAATTGTTACAAGAGAGGAGAGCAAGTGAGAATTCCATCATTGAAAAGCTGGAATCCAAATCACATCTGTTCGGAGACACACTTCGGATGATTTTTTGCACAGGTGTGGAATCTGGACAGATTTTCCGTGCGAAATTTAAAATCCATTTATGCGAATGTTCTTCACTTTCGTTCGTGGAAGAACGATTGCGCATGCTGCGTGCCACATTCCACAAAGTGCTTAAGGATGTTTCCCGCGATAAACCTCCCACAAAATTACGCCAATGTGCACGTTTTTTCCCTTGATCAGGTTTTTAAATTGCTGCTCAAGAGCAAAATACGCGTTGAAGTTATCCAGGGTTCCGTGTTTCCGAAAAACTTTGAAAGCGTTCGATTTGTCCACGTACAGTTTAGTACAATGACTGTCCCACCATGGATTGGGAGGCCTTCGGCGAACAGATGGATCTGGGATGGGTTTCGTTTGAGATTGAACTGCACTTTCATAAATCAAGCGAGCAAGAAAAGTATATTCCTCCAACGGAGGTAATACATCCACAGAATTGATGGTTGAAATAACTGCGTCCGAGTACTTTTTCCAGTCGATGTGTCTTGTGAGATCATATGCCATGTTTGTTGAGTTTGAAGTGTTGACCCCATTGGTGATCGATATTTTGATAGGCAAGTGATCACTACCATTGGGATCGGGGATTACCTTCCACTGGCAATCCAATGATAGTGAATTTGAGCAGAGTGAGAGGTCAATTGCACTTTGTCTTGCAGGAGGTTTAGGTACTCGTGTTTTTTCACCCGTGTTCAAAATTGTTAAATTGAAACTGTCACAAATGTCATAAATAAGAGTAGAACGACTATCGTCAATTTGTTCTCCCCAGACAGTTCCATGTGAATTGAAGTCACCCAGGATCAACCTTGGCTCAGGAAGTACTGAGCACAGGTCCTCTAGGTGACTTCGATCCACTGCAACTCTATGAGGCCAGTACAAACTGACAACGCATAAGTCCTTACCTCTTATAGTTGTATGACATGCAACAGCTTCAATTCCTCCTGATAAAGGGAGGTGGATTCTATAAAAGGAGTGGCGCTTATTGATCCCCAAAAGCACCCCTCCATAAGAATCGTTGCGATCCAGACGGATAATGTTAAAGTCGTGGAATGGAATATCTGTTTGACAAGAAAGCCATGTTTCAGAAAGGGCAAAAATATCGCAACTAGTTTCATGAAGAAGATGTTTGAACGGATCCAATTTAGGGATTAAACTACGACAGTTCCACTGCAACACAGTGATATCTCCGACCTCTCGGCTTAAATTAGCCATCGAGAGAGATAAACACTGATAGAAAGGGCCAAGTTTGCATCAATTGCTTCAAAAGTGTCTTTACTATAGGGAGCATTGTAGTAACAATGCCTCTTACGGATTCAGATACGTTTAAGAACGAGAAAATTCCATTAAGAATGTCAGAAAGCTTGAAAAGTCCTGGCTGGGAGACTGATTCAGACAAAACCGCGTTAGTGGTTGGAGTACTCGCTGCAGCTGATGTCCCCGCTGTTGATGTGAAATTTGGTGGTGAAAAAGTCGTTCGGAATCCAGGAGGAACTAGTTTTTCTTTATTCGGAGCTACCGACTTTTTAGTGGCGCTGATTGGAGAACTAATAGTAGGGATTTTGTTTGGAACTTTGGAGGACTTGGAAGTTGTTTTGGCTCGTTTCCGTGAGTTTGCCACAAAAACGAAAGGGGTCTCTTCATCAGTGGAGTCCTCATTGTCAACTGGCAGCACTGAAAAAATGTTACTTAACTGAGGTTGAGTCGGGGGAGAAGCGCTCTTTAAAATAGCGGCGTAAGAACGATTGGATCGTTCTTTTAAAGAGCGCCTCTCCTTATCCCAGCGACTCTTAAATGCCTCGCACACAGAGATATCATGAGGTGAGCCCCCGCAATAGACACATTTCTGTTCTATTGCTGAGCACGCTCCTTCCTCATGAATCTCTGCGCAACGAGGGCAGCGTGCCTTGTTACAACAATGGGACTCGGTGTGTCCCATTTTCATGCACTTTTTGCAACTCATTGGGCGAGGCACAAAGAGTCGCACAGGAAGCCTCAACATTCCGTTGATCAAAACGTAGTGAGGGAGGGCGGTACCTGCGAAGGTTACGCGAAATGAGGCTGAAGGCGAGTACTTTTTAACTCCGTTCACAACGTTGGCAGTTTTAAGTTGACGGCAATCCAAGATTTCGACCGAAGTCGACTCAAGGCCTTTAAACTTTCCAACGCCGTTGGACTTAACGTACTCTGCCTCCAGGCTCATTTCCGTTATCACGCCCTCGATCTCGACGTTTCGAGACGGAACAACAACATGGTACTCCAGGTTAATGAACTTGCTGGTAACAATTTCATTTGCACCTTTCCGATCAGCCACTACAACGCGCAGCTTGTCTGGTCGCACCTTTGAAATGCTGGTCACGGAGGGCCACCTCGCCAGATCTTTGGTGATCTGTACCACGTTAAGACGTTTTCCATTAGGTTTGGGCCGGATGAAAACCACCCAAGGCCCAGTAAAAGATGAACCGTCTGTGTAGGTTCGGAGTCGGGGTGTTCTACTCTCAACCGTGGTGGACAAAGAACTAACACTCATCGAAGAATGAGAAACATTTGACGGACCAGCATCATCTGAATCCTCCAAATGCTCCTCATCCTCGTAGATAACATCCTTATCATCCTCAGCTGAGGAGTTCAACTCCCCGCCATCGTTCATATTTTCTCACGAGAACACGAGTGCTCCCGTTTTGAAAATATAAACGAAGCACACAATGATCGAATAAAGGGAAACAGATAGAGAAGAAAAAGTGAAAAAAGAATAAAAGACTCACAAGCTTTTGCACTTTGTTTCTACAAATGTTTTCACCAGCCACGTGGTCCTCCGTTGGAGCAAGATGTAGACGTTGATCGGACCAAATGCTCGACCGTCCTGTGATTACCCGGATGCGGCGATCAGAACCGAATCCTCCGAGTTACCGCCCTGACGATGTCCAAAATCCGAATTTGAAGGGCGAACAGGAAGGCGCCTTCCGAAGATGAATATGGCCTTGATGGAGATGGTGATGGAAAAAAAACCTGCTGCAGCGAACCAAATTGGCGTTTGCACACCTGTGCCAGCCGGCTCCGTTGACAAACCCCGGCAATTAACGACCGAGCCAGCAGGAAAAAATCACTCCTCGTGGAAAAACGTACTTCGGAACACAGCCTGCGAATCTGTTTTGTGATCCGTTTGTTAAAACAACTACTGCACGCAGAGAAAACTTGGATTTTGAAACATAATAAAACTGACTTTGATTCAGAAAATTCATTTTTTCGATTCAATCTCCTGTTTTCTTTGAATCAATGAATTATGGTTTTGGTACAAATAAATAATTTTTGAAAGAAAGAATTAATTTTTTGAATCGAATAATTTTGGACTTTGATTTTAAACATATTCTTTGATTCAAAAGACATTTGTTCAATTGGATATTTATTTGGAAACAAAGTAAATTTTCTTTCAACCAAAGAAAAATGTATTCAATGCAAAGGAATAATTTCTTAAAATAAAAACTTCAAACTTAGAAGGTTTTTTGCATTGAGTAAGAAGAATTTAAAACGAAAAATCGGTTTGGCTGGTCGTGTGAAAATGTGGATCAGAGTTAGCATCAGTGAAATTAGCTTAGTTAGGAGAATTCAGGATAAAATATGGTAAGTTTATGTTAATTAAAGAATGAATATTGAAGATTTTCAATAAGTGCTTGAAATTTTACAGGACCACGGCCGATAGATGGTTTTCCAATGTTGGAATCGAATGCAAAAATAAAACACTTGGTTTGATTCCAGGTTAAAGATAATTTTATTGAACATCATCTCGTCAGGTCATTATAAGCGA
Organism: Uranotaenia lowii; assembly: GCF_029784155.1. NCBI lineage: Eukaryota > Metazoa > Arthropoda > Insecta > Diptera > Culicidae > Uranotaenia > Uranotaenia lowii. The sequence goes on from NC_073692.1 coordinate 363,991,055, forward strand.
ACGTGTTGCTCTATCGATTGTTAGAGAGTTTTCGGTGTTTCTCATTTCTATATTCGCCTACCTATAGCACACACTTATACGCTGCCGCGCACGTATTGCACAGCTTTAAGTTTCCCACCTAAAGCTTCCCATGCATACTGCATACAATCGCATGCTGGCGCTCAAGATGTAATAGGCTGTTGTCAATCTATTTGCTACCTATCTATAGTATATATTGTGATGAATGACAAATTGGTTTTGATTACAGTTCACTTTCTAATTAAACTTAGTGCAGTGAAATGTTACTTTTAACACTTCCCCACAATTTGCACATTCAGCATATTCAACAGTCGCCGATGCGTATTTTTAGGTAACCCCTTGGTAAACGCGTCGGCTGGTTGATCTACACTCGGGATGAATTGCAGCTTGACTCGCCCTTGCTTGATGAGGTCCCGTATGAAGAGATATTTGATATCTAGATGTTTCATCCTCTGGTGTGATCTTGGTTCCTCTGCTATGCTTATGCACGGAATGCTGTCCTCCATTATAATGAATGGTGTTATAACCACATCCAATTCATTAAGAAGTTTTGTTATCCACATCCCTTCTTTGGCAGCAGCACATAGTGCAATTAGTTCTGCTTCACTCGTTGATAGGCTGATTGTTGGCTGTCGTTTCGTTGACCACGAAATCAGATTTCCATAAAGTTGATATGCATATCCTGATACCGACTTCCTGTCGTCTGGATCATTTGCAAAATCCGCATCTCCAAATCCAACTAATGCAGGTCCATCGTTGTGTTTTGCATACACAATCTTCGTGTTACTTGTTCCTCTCAAGTATCGCAGAATCCGTTTTAATCCTGACCAATGCCAATCTGTTGCGCAGTTTGTATACTTGCTCAGAGTACTCACTGCAGCACAGATATCTGGTCTTGATGTCAACGAGAGATATTGAAGGCATCCTATCAATTCTCTATATGGTTGATCAGTAAGTTTCCCTTCTGATTTTGACCATTTAGTGTTATTATCCAGAGGTGTCCCCACTGGTTTACACTCAGCCATTCCAAATCTTTCGAGAAGTTTCTCAACATATCGCTTTTGAGAAATCTCGATAATTTGATTTTCAAAATCACGGTTGATTTCCATTCCCAGGAAATGCTTTACTTCGGAAAGGTCTTTCATTTGGAATAACCTTCCAAGTTTTTCCTTTATCCATGATATTTCATCTATGTTCTTAGCAATTAACAAAATGTCATCTACATAGAGTATAAGAATTATCCCCTTGGATTTCGATTTGTAAATACAACAATCGTTTTTAAGTGAAACAAATCCAAGTTCTTCCATAGCATCATTGAAACGTTTGTTCCATGATCTACTTGCTTGCTTTAGTCCATACAAGCTCTTATTCAGACGAACAATCTGACTTTGTCCGTCTTCATTGAGTGGCAATTTCATGAAGATTTCCTCTTCCAATTGTCCATTCAAAAATGCTGTTTTTACATCCATTTGGTGTACAAGTAGTTTATGTTCGTTTGCAAGTGCAAGTGCCAAACGAACGCTTTCGAGCTTTGCAACAGGCGCGAATGTTTCAATATAGTCGAATCCTGGTCGCTGTGAACATCCTTTAGCCACTAACCGTGCCTTGTGCCTTCCATCTTCTTTTAACGAGAAGATCCATTTTGAGTATATTGGCTTTACTCCTTTTGGTATACAGTTAACCACTGTCCAAGTATTGTTGCTATGCAATGCATCTAGCTCTTCTTTGAGTGCTTGCTTCCATTCCTCCCAGTCCACTAGTTCTTTCAAGTCTTTGATGTTTTGTGGAATTTCTCCATTTTGAATTGAAGCCATTCTTGCTGAGTAGTCCGAAAACCAATGGGGTGGTTTTCTATTCCTCTGGCTCCGTCTCAATTCTTGTTGATCTGCATCTTCCTCTCCATTAGCTTGACTATCATTTGCGCTTTCGTAATCAGTTTCGCCAACTGATTCCTCCAATGCATCCTGATGCTCAACTGGATCTGGATTCCGTTCAACTATGGTATCATCTTCTATTTGATCTTCATCAGATGGTGATCCTTGACTATCATCTTGATCCTTTTCACTAAGATCTTCATAGTTATCCTTGAATTGAAATTGTGTGTATATTGTCAAATCCTGTTCCCCAGGATTGACTTCATCCAATCCATTTCCACGATAAACCATGACCGATTCGTCGAATACAACGTTTCTACCAATTTCAATAGAATGTGTTTCGTCATTCCACAATCTAAAACCATTGTTTGCGTATCCCACAAAAATCAATGATTTAGTCTTGGAATCCAATTTTTGACGTTTCTCCTTTGGGACTTGCTTGAATGCTCTGCATCCAAAGATTCTCAAATGTTTCAAATTGGGTCGTCTTTTAAACCACATTTCATAAGGAGTTTTATCTGACTCTAACCCTTTTGTTGGAGATCGGTTCAAGAGATATGTTGCAGCATTTAATGCCTCACCCCACATATCTTTAGGTAACCCGCTTTCATGAAGCATTGCTCTTACCTTTTCCATCAATGATCTATTCATCCTTTCACTGACTCCGTTTTGCTGAGGAGTATATGGAACTGTATAAATCATTTGAATTCCGTTTTCCTTACAGTATCTTTGGAATTCGTTGCTTGTGTATTCTCCGCCATTATCACATCGCAGCATTGAAATACGAGTTTCAAAATATGCTGATGCCATGGCTTCATACTCCTTGAATCTCTCAAAGACTTCAGACTTATGTTTCATCAGGTAAACTACGACAAAATGCGTATAGTCATCGATAAAAGTTACAAAATAGCGATAACCATCGTATGTTTCCTGCTCCATGTTCCCACAGACATCTGAGTGTATTAATTCTAATGGTCGTTTCGATCTTGGCGATTTCATACCCTGAAATTTGAAAGCAGCTTGCTTCCCTGCCAAACAACCATTACATACGTCATTCTGATTTTTCTTTTCAGAAGATAGATTGATTCCCTCAACCATACCTTTTCTAATGAGTTTCTCCAAACTAGTAGTACTTAGATGTCCTAGTCTTTTATGCCATGTCTCGAGACTCACCTGTTTTCCAAAATATGCTGATCCGTTTGCATCTTCTTCGGACTTTCCATCCCAAATGCAATCAATGTAGAATAAACCATCAGTGAATCTACCTTCACCGATTACCTCATCTTGGTATTCAAAGATAACCTCTTTGTCTGAAAAAGTAACCCTTTTCCCATGAAGACTTGCCCTTCTAACCGAAAGTAAATTTTCTTCAAGATTAGGAATGAAAAGAACATTGTACAATTCCAATTTCTTTATTAAATTCTTGCCAACCACAGATTTCAGCCGCAACTTACCCATCTTCGTAGCCCGAAGATTCTCGCCACTTTTGGCTGTGGAGATCATCAGTGGTTCCGGAAGATCCTTCACGTCATCCAGCAGGCGCTGGTCGTTGACCATGTGGTCGCTCGCACCAGAGTCGACCACGAAACGAACCCGTCTGGTCCGCTTGATCATCTTCGTTTTTGTCATCATGGCGTGGGGTCGTTTGTTGTCATTCTTTTTCTGTTCCTTCTGGTATTTTTCCTTCTCCTGCGCTTTGAACTTCTTCATCAAAGGGCACTTGTTGTAAAAATGCCCCGTTTCGTTGCAGCCGAAACAACGCGTGGTTTTCTTCTTTGATGCAAGGGCTACGTTCGGCGAATTCTTTTCCCTCGCCATGTCTTCCCCAGCTTCTGCATCGAAGAACATCCGTTTTATTTCGGTAGTGGTTTTTCCGCACAGGTCTTCATTCGACAACACAAGTAACGCTCCTTTGACATGCTTGTATCGCTCTGGAATGGCACTAATCAATGCGTGGACCTTTTCCTCCTTTGAGATTCCGCAATTCATCCGCTCCAATTCCCGGACGATTATATCGTACTCATCGAAAATCGTCCTCAGAGGAGCATCGCGATGACGATATTTGATTGAGAACAGCCTTTCTCTCATGTTGACGAGTGCAGCAGTGCCCGCCTTCTCGTAGGTTTTAATCAACACGTCCATGGCTTCCTTGGCGTAGTTAAGGCCAATTAATTTGTTCAGGACTTCGTTGTTTACAAGCATGACGATTTCGTCGAGTGCCTTGACGTCATCGTCCAGCCGTTTCTGAAGTTTCGTCTTCCTTGCGGCTTCTTGCTCCGGAGTAGCACCTGCAACCGCTTCGTAATACTCTTCTTCGTTCGGAGTCCGGGTGAGTGTATGGAGCAGCTTGAGCTTCGCCAATCGGTTCTGGATGCGCCATTTCCACGGTCCAAAATTCGCTTCGGTACCGTCGAAAACGTTGGCTCGCTCCGCTTGCAGAACAGTGGTAGCGTAGGGTAAGGTGCGCTCGAAAGTTCCCCTTTCGAAGCCACCGTTCCTACGTCCAGCCATTGTTCGGAGTTGTCGTCCTGCCCTGTTCCGATGTATGCGTCACTCGGTGTCTGCTTCCTCGATGACTATCAGTCTACCACTGATCAAGATCTGCTGCTTCCAGTTAACCACTGGTTTAAGATAACCGCTCCAAGCTCTGCTACTCCTACCAGTTGACCACTGGTTTTTCTGGTCCACTCCAAGGGCTGCTGCTCTTACCAGTTAACCACTGGTTATTATAGTGCGATGTACTGTCCGAGGTCTCAGTTGACCACTGGGCCCATAACCCTTTTGTTGGAATCGAATGCAAAAATAAAACACTTGGTTTGATTCCAGGTTAAAGATAATTTTATTGAACATCATCTCGTCAGGTCATTATAAGCGAACGTGTTGCTCTATCGATTGTTAGAGAGTTTTCGGTGTTTCTCATTTCTATATTCGCCTACCTATAGCACACACTTATACGCTGCCGCGCACGTATTGCACAGCTTTAAGTTTCCCACCTAAAGCTTCCCATGCATACTGCATACAATCGCATGCTGGCGCTCAAGATGTAATAGGCTGTTGTCAATCTATTTGCTACCTATCTATAGTATATATTGTGATGAATGACAAATTGGTTTTGATTACAGTTCACTTTCTAATTAAACTTAGTGCAGTGAAATGTTACTTTTAACATCCAAGTCCCTGCATGCCTCAACCGAGGTGACACCGCTCCAATCCAGCGATCAGGGCCACGAAAATTTAAACCGGATGATTCGATTAAAGTGAAACAGTGTGTGACCCAGTGTTTCATTTATTTGTGAATAAAAATAAATTTTAAATTTGAAATCCTTTCTTTTTATTATTTGAAATTCCTAATAGGAATTTCAAAAGTACAGAAAATAATGCTTCCAATTGGAATAAATAGAAAATGGTTCAATGAATAAATGCTTTTAAATCTAAATTAAATTACCTTGTGGCAAAAGAAAGCAACTTTGAATCAAAAGAAACTGTTTTTTGTTTCAAAGTATCAATATTTTGAATCAAAGATTTTTCAGAAGAAAAATTCTTTGAAACAAACGAAAATGCATTTGAAACAAAAATTTTTTTAATTTATCCCAAAATCAAAGGAAATTTTCTTTTGTTTTCGCTGCACTTTCCTTTGAAATAAAAAATCTTTTCGCTGCGTGTGGTAGCCCTATTTGCCAGCATATGGTAATATTTGCTGTCCCACTCTCTCTTTTTTTCAAAAAGAATAGAGTATTTCCTGAGACAGATGATGGTAGGGTAGCTTTTTGTTTTTGTTTTGAAAAAAGTAAACACCTACTGGTCGCCATTTTGAACTTGAGAGATTTGCACTGTTCAATTATTTCTTCAAAAGAAATTATTTTTTCAAATTGACATTACATAACATCAACATTACCTTCAAAGTATTTCATGTCTACAGTTATTTAATTTGAGGTAGTTTAAAAAATTAAGAACTTCGAATAACCATGGTTATGCATAACTATTACACCGCCAATTTGGTTTCGATAGTATCCCGCCATTGAACATGCGTAGTGTTGTTGTTATTTTTACCCTACCACCAGGTGCCGAAAATTGTAAACATGAGAAATCAGCTGTTCGGTTGACAAGTCGGGAAATGCTTTATACTCGCTAACTTTCAGCTACTCAGTTCAGAGTGACGGCTACTCAGTTGTCGCCAAAACCGCACCTACTCAGTTCTGACTAAACGGCTTTTACTCAGAACTGACTAACAGCACTGATGAACTGATGTACAAGCTAAGCCTTGAAAAGTGTGTAAAGTCCCGACGAACGTTTTGAATCAATTTTATGTTTTTTGGTTGAGCCACCAGATGTCTCCAAGGACACCAGAGAGAACTGTCAAGAAGAAAATGAAATGTTAACAAAACAAAACAACAAACTTTTAGTCAATTATGAAAAGGTCGTATCTATTTGACGAGTTTCGATCAAATTGATGTTGAAGATTCGTTACACATTTTTGATCAAAATTTTACGCTTAACGCTGTTTTTCGAATTGCTTCAAACTAGCATGAAGCACTTAATATAAACAGATATAATGCGTGAAAATGCCCGCTCAGAGAAGCCTAGAATCTGTATTTCTTCGTTGGATTGTTAATTTTAAGCTCAACTGGATAAAGTTCGTCTGGCTTGTTCAAAGTTGTTAGTTTTTTTTTTTTTTTTTTTGTAAATTATTTATTTGAAACGGCTCATACCTTTAGGCTTTAAGGAGCCAAACTCGTTTTGTTTGATTACAATTGTGTACTTAGATCTAGTTCACTTTTTTTTTTTTGAAGAAAAAGAAAGATAGAAAGGGAAATATGAAAATAAAGAGAATTATAGTCGAAGATCGATAGCTTTTAGGAAAAGGTATATCTCGAACATATAGTCCAAGTCCATCATACTGTAGTGTCCGCCCAACGTCGTTAATTTCCCATTTTCACACCCGTAGAATCCTCCTCACTCCGACCGCGTGTGACGTTCTCTACACTCCTCCCGTGCTGTCAGCTCTTCTCTTCCTTTTCTCCCGGTCCCCAGGTATTTCATATAGTAAGGTGTGTTATGATTAAACACAATGCATTCTTGGTTAAAGTAGAACCCTACATCCCTACTTTTCTTTAAATGAAAAATAAAAACGAAATAAATATAACAGCAACGTCAATCCGTTTGAACAAAACCTTCAAATTTGGACAAATTAGTTTAATCGTTTGCTAAATTATAAACTTATTCTGTTCTCGTTTCTAACTTTAAATAATCTCTGTTTTAACTCGAATTCTGAAAAACTAGATGGTTAGCATCCCCTCTCCCCTCATTTTCTTCAATTAAGAGCCTTGTAAACTCAATGCGTTGAAGCTCTTCAAAAACCAGCTTTAATATTAAATTTACGTGGATGCTAACCACTTGACCACTAGTGAGTGTCGGCTGAGGCCATGTTGACGAGACGTCCACACTAAGCTGACCGTCAATATGGGCCCATTGGGGGAGCCCGATGGGTTCAGGTTGGCTAAAGAGAGATGCACCGAGCGAGGGGTGAAAAACCAGCTTTAATATTAAATTTACGTGTCCTTTCACCATCGCATATTTTGATGGCTTTTGTGAGCCAGCTTTGAACCGTAAGCTAAAACCACCTAAAACCTTTCCTGGTTTGTACAAGATTTACAAGTTAAAACCGTGACTTCACAACAATTATATTAAGAAGTATAAACAGTGTTTGCGTGACACTATCTCATATTTATATAAAAACTAGCTGACCCGGTAAACTTCGTTTTACCTTCTAAAGTATAAATCGTAATAAATGTTTAATTTCATCTACACGTCCTTAACTGCACCGTGCTCGCGAAATGATTCTTATGGAAATCGTAACAAATAAATTTGAATTTGTATTGGGACCACCACCCATAAAAAGTGAGATTCTTGAAACTATTATACAAACCATCTCTGACCCAAAAAAAACTCTCGGATACCAAATTTCACTTCATTCCGACCGACCATTCATACGTGATGTTGTTACAAAGAAAACGCCTCCATTTTTATATATAAGACATATAAAGGACCAAGAATAGCCTAACAATTTAGTTATTGGAAAAACTATCAAAATTACTATAGTTATAAATAATAAGATTTATGAGCTGTCCAGATTTACTATGTCTTGCTTATTCGTCTTAGAATATTTGATAAGTTCAAAACAAACGTGTTAACCTGTTGACTTCATAGATAATTGTTTAAAAATTAGATTATTCCAAATATCCGAAATTACTTATCATAGACTTTGATTACTTTATCGCTTCTTTACAACACCTTTATGTAGTTAACATTCTTATTTCCATCACGACAACTCAGATTGCACTCTTCTACAAAACAGTTTAACTTCCAATGTGGAACATATAGCACACTTTCTTCCCTTTGCTCTCCTACCACAAAGTCTTTCATAACGTTATTAAGGTTTTAACTCGTTCAATCAAATTGAAACTTGGGAGTTCGTAAGCTAACATCCCGTTTTGAACACGCTTCATTCTCTCGATACCTCTCTGGACCAAGAACGATACATTCCCTTAGCCATTTTGAAGGTGTTCCTTCTTCGCTAAATTTTTTTTTTTTTTAGTTGCAAGTCCACCACTATGATTAAGGTCTTCTATTTTGAGATTTTTTTTTTTACTGGAAGCTACCACTCTCCAGAGCTTCAATATATCATGATAGAATTTCATCTGATAAATTCTATTCTTTCCACGATAATTTTAAATTCTTGTGTAGTGTTGAACCTAGTACTCTAACACCCAAATGTAGTACACATCCTAGATCCCAAATATTTTCTTATTGTTATTCATTTCTTCAGTTGGACACTTTTCTAATGCCAATCGTCTAATGATCCTTTCTATTTCTCTTCTGGTCAATTCGATAAACTTAAGTATCTATTTAGCTCGTCACCTAGTTTATCTCGTCTCTAAGCCCATAGCTTTAGAATTATCATGTTTAGCTCCCTGCTAATTTAAGACACTCTCCGCTCTAGGCACCTTGCGCTAGAGTTGAACATAGCTCCCTGCTAATGTTCTAACACTCCACCCCAGGCTCCCAGCTCTAGGGTTGAACATAGCCTCCTGCTAATGTTCTAACACTCCACTCTAGGCCCCCGGCTCTAGAGTTGAACATAGCCTCCTGCTAATGTTCTAACACTCCACTCTAGGCTCCCGGCTCTAGAGTTGAACATAGCCTCCTGCTAATGTTCTAACACTCCACTCTAGGCTCCCGCTCTAGAGTTGAACATAGCCTCCTGCTAATGTTCTAACACTCCACTCTAGGCACCCTGCACTAGAGTTGAACATAGCCTCCTGCTAATGTTCTTACACTCCACTCTAGGCTCCCGGCTCTAGAGTTGAACATAGCCTCCTGCTTATGTTCCAACACTCCACTCTAGGCTCCTTGCACTAGAGTTAAACTTAGCTCTCTGCTAAGCACAAATACTCAACTCTACGCTCGCTGCACCAGAATTAAAGTTCCAGCTAAGCCAATGCTCCACTTTTCTAAAATAATTATATTCATAAACCTATGTTTTTCTTTTTATATAATTTTTTCAGTGTACTTCGACTACTGATCCTCTGAAAAGTTTTCAGCAAGCTTACACCTCCTTACGAAATCGTTTCCATTACCAGCACTGCAGATTTTATTTATTTTTTTTGAGTCACATTATTCTGTTTCAAAATACTCACTTGATGGTATCGTATGTTTCGCATTCCTTCATTCACTATTCCCTTTTTTTAAGAAAACCTAAATTTAATTTAATTTCGACCTTTTGAAAACTTTGGATCTTACCAAACAATAAAAACTATTAAAATTGTTTCTCTTGTTCAAGAGCGATTTCTTTTACTCTTTCCAAATGAATCCATTAATAAATCTACACCACTAACAAAATATGTACCTTTATCTTCTAGGTACCTAGGTACTTTTGTTTTTGTTTATTTTTCATTAAAACCAAAGAGCCATATTATAATGTAATTCCTCATAAAATTCTCAAGGATTCCATTTCCCTTCATCGCGCTCCTCTCGCAACTCATCGCGCTCCTCACAACAGCAAAACACTCGTATCCCTTCGACGGCCATTTCGGCTTCCGTTTTCGAATACAACATCTACCAGGTGCAACTGATTCTAATGTTCAGAAAACAATTGAATAACGTACCTTTCATGCTCCTGGTTCGTTCTCCCGATCGTCGCCAATTGTAGTGTCCGCCCAACGTCGTTAATTTCCCATTTTCACACCCGTAGAATCCTCCTCACTCCGACCGCGTGTGACGTTCTCTACACTCCTCCCGTGCTGTCAGCTCTTCTCTTCCTTTTCTCCCGGTCCCCAGGTATTTCATATAGTAAGGTGTGTTATGATTAAACACAATGCATTCTTGGTTAAAGTAGAACCCTACACATACCTAATACATCCCTCACTGGAACGTCGGGTGGTTTTCCTCGGGCCCGAAGGGAATCTATAAAGTTCGCTTTGGCGAATAGGTGGTCCTCACACGACCAAACAATATGCTCGATGTCATGGTAACCTAGACCACATCCGCATAAATTGCTGCCAGCAATATTTAAACGATAGAGTACCGCATTCATGGAATAATGATTGGACATGAGACGGGAAAATATACGAATAAAATCCCGAGACAGGTTCAATCTATTAAACCAGGGTTTAAGGCTTACCTTTGGGATAATCGAGTGGAACCACCGACCCAACTCATCCTCGTCCCATCTACGCTGCCAGTTGACAAGAGAGTTTCTTCGAGCCAAGAAGTAAAATTCGTTGAATACGATTTCACGCTGGTAAATGTTGCCTTCCATCGCACCCACTTTTGCAAGGGAATCTGCCCTCTCATTGCCTGCTATTGAGCAATGTGAGGGGACCCAGATAAAGGTGATAGAAAAGCAACGTCTTGATAAAGTGGTCAATATATCTCGTATCATTTCGAGGAAGTACGGGGTGAATTTTCCTGGTTTTATAGAGCGGATTGCTTCAACAGAGCTGAGACTATCAGTTATAATATAGTAGTGTTCAATAGGTCGTGTGGCGATACTATTCAAAGCCCAGTGAATAGCTGCTAACTCTGCAACATATACAGAGCATGGTGACTGGAGACTGTGAGATGCGCTGGATATTTCGTTGAACACTCCAAATCCTGTTGTTTCCTCTATAAGTGATCCATCGGTAAAGTACATTTTATCAGCATCGACGTGTCTATATTTAGCTTCGAAAATTCTTGGAATCAGAAGAGGACGATGCGGATCCGGGATTCCACGAATTTCCTGCTGCATAGACAAATCAAACTGGACAGAAGAATGATCGTAGTCTGGGCTACAAACACGAGTTGGAGAATACGAAGAAGGGTTTACCTGCATTGACATGAGGATATGGTATATAGACATAAATCTGGTTTGAACATTTTGCTCAAGTAACCTTTCGAAATTTACAATCACCAATGGGTTCATGACCTCACACCTGATGAGGAACCGAAGTGATAGTAAATTGAATCGATCTTTCAAAGGGAGTATTCCTGCCAAAACTTCAAGACTCATGTTGTGTGTTGAGGGCATACAGCCCAAAGCGATACGAAGACAACGGTATTGGATACGCTCTAGTTTGATGAGGTGAGTTTTGGCAGCTGACTGGAAACAGAAGCTACCATATTCCATAACGGATAGAATAGTTGTTCGATACAATTTGATAAGATCTTCTGGATGGGCTGAAAGTTGTTAGTTAGCCTCTATAGTAAAAAGAATCGAGGTAAACTGAACCAGATGAATTTACTTTGCTGTGAATATATTGAAGCCGTCCATTTTTCTACGATGTTAGTTTATTAATTTTTGAGATCATATACAATTGCGCTCTTCCAAGAATCAGGTACTTCAAAAGTTGATTCGGCTTGGTTAAATGATAGCATTTGAAATTATGAATACGTTTCTGGAATTTTATAATTCAAACTTGTATATTTGTCATTTCGTCAGTCTCTCTAGTGACAATATTGTAATGATGCCAGTTTTCTCAGCTGAAATTTATTCTTAGTTCATCTAATTATATACATAGAGCAATTCATCTAATTGTATTTAAATTTATTTATTAATGAGTTCAAACACCATTTCGCCCTCTCGAAAAATTCTTACTTGCAAAAGAGCTATCTAGAAACAGTGCCATCTGTTGTGCCGTTCAAAAGTTACAAATCAAACAATAGATGGCACTGTTTTTCGTCACTTTTTAACGGCTTCTTTAAAAGAGAGCACTGGAAATTTTACACAAGTTTTTGAAGATTTTTTGTTCGAGCTTGTACATCAGTTATCAGTGCTAACAGCCCTTTTCGCGACAACTGAGCCATGGTTACTCAGAATGCGCGAATAATTCTGAAGCGGTTTTTGGCCGCTTTTTCCATGCTAGAATAGTTGAAACCTATTTTTCAGACAAATGATGGATTTGTTGATTTGATGAATAACATAAGTCCAAATGTTGTGCAACACATTTATTTAAAAAAAAATTGAATTTTTTCTCCCGTCGGGTTTTGTCTCCCGGGCCGGGACCCATTATGCCGTAATAGATTTAGTTATGGCAAGTGTATTTGGACCACCTTCGTCACAGAACCCTGTAATAAAAATAATATCGGATTAATAGCTAGAAATTACCTTTAAAATGAATATTCACCATGTAAATTTTCTAGTTTCTGCTGCACGAAAACAACGAAGTTCGACGCCTCGCACAAACTGATCATCATTTACTCAGTTGTCGCCTTCAAGCACTCGAGTTCTCTGAGTGCCGAATTTCCTGACGTCTGAGTAAATTTTCCGCTGATATTTGAGTTCATTAAGATCAGCCGTCGGCTGCTTCATACATGTGGCGACGTCTGAGTAAAAGGTAGCCGGGCTCTGAGTATTTCAAATTTAACGAGTAGTAACTGTTCTTTTTGGAGTTGAAAGATTCGCATTGTTTCGTCAGTTGGACCACGTGGTTGTTTTCAAGTAACCATCAGACAGGTTAAATTTCAGGTATGAAATTATTAAACGGATGGAAAAACTATTTTTGTCTCTGATTATCGTATTATGATTTATAGTTTTTATTGAATAAATAAACGGTCAACTCTGCCAAGCTGTTGGTTTGAAATTAATTAACATGAGATGAAAATTGTTCTGCCGTCCGTTTGCCAATGACATCCCGAATAGCCAAGACCATGGTATTAATATAACAGAACAGTGGTTTTCAATTTAACAATAAACTTCATCCTAAAATCAAAGTCTTCATCAACCTCTTTAAATTTTGAAATCACCATAGTTTTTTATGTAACTGTAAAATATATCGTTAATTCATGATATTTCATAGTTGGCGAATTGGAGGGAAACATCATATAACAGTAATCCTCTTGTGATGTTCAAAGTAACAGTGTATTTGATGGTAAAATGTAAATCCGAACATTGGTAAACTTCAGTTATTTCACACATTTCAGATTTTTCGTGTAGAGAAAAAAATTTCGCGCCATTTATTCGGACAGATTTTATCGCGTCATTTGCGGTTAGAAAGATAGGAACCAATTAATCTGGCCGGACAAAGCTCTGAAAGGACGATATCTGATACAAAGGTGAATTACTATGGTGACGGTGAGTACTGTGAATGTGAATAAAACACCTTAAACCTTAAATCTTATTTGACTTTTTTTCCAGGCGCAGATGCAAAAGGCAGAGTACTGCAACTGGAGTTCCAGACTTGGGCCGCATAGAATGTCTGACTAATACCAGATAGAGGTCCGGAGCACATCCCGTACTAAAGTTTTCGAAAATCCGGGGCCTGGGGCTAGAGGTGTGCCGTAGACGAAAACCTCCCAGAAAATGTTTCGCAGAAGGAGATCCGCAGATGCGCAGTGACAGACAAAAAAATTAAAAATGTGTTTTAGTGAGTGTATTGGTGTATCACAGTGTATTATGAATTAATATATAAAAGCAAATAAATGATTCTGAAACCAAGTAAGAAAAGTTTGTTTATCAATTATTTTTCCAAATAAAAACAAATTGCAACCATGAAATTTCACGGTCACGAGAACCTTTAAATATTATGAATAAACATTGATTTTCATCACCATCTGAAACAATATGAATACGATGAAAAAAGATGAACTTTACGGTTTATTCGAGTTAGAATTGGAAGCTGAAATGACCATAAACTTAACGGTTTTGTGTTCAGAAATGTATGGAAAATAGTTCATTTTTTCATTGTTAAGTTGCTTAACAACCCCCTTTTTTCATGGTGAATTTTGCCAAAATTATAAACTTCACTGTCGAAAACTATAAATTTGATAGTGTATTCAAGGTTCCATATACCATGATTCGCATAGTTTCAATCATAAAATTCATGGTTGCGTGAAAATGAAATTCACGGTCTTTGCACAATGTTTTTCTATTCGGGATATGACTGGCTACACGTCGAACATGGACAAAATTTGAATTTAGAAATTAATTTGAATGACATTTGTGGAAGAATAAAATTCTTCCTCTACCGGCAAAACTGTCCCATCGAATGTAAATAAATCTCGAAAATTGGTTTTAATAATTTTTCGATTCCCCGTTGAAACTGCAATTTCTTTTAATTTACTCTATACAGAAGTTTCATTTGACCCGAATGACAATTGTTAAAGGGTTTCTAATAAATATTAATAATAATAATACAGAGGTGTTGTTGAAAAATATCGCAAATACCCAATACCTATTTTGCTTCAAAAAAGTAGACTTATCATGCGCCTGAATGTCTGCAAACCAGAGTCATCCGTGGCTGTTCTTTTGACAAATTGATACCTGTCTTAAAAAAAAATCATGAATTTATCAAACTGTTACGGAAGGCTTCGGTTTTAGAAAAATTGGCAACAAAAAATAGATGAAATTCTCGCATTGTTCCAAAATGTTATTTTTAAATTTTTCATATACACTTCAATCGTCAATTGAATCATGAAAAAAACAAATGTTGCTTATAACGTTAATTAATGGTAAGCGTTTTTTCATCAAAATGGATCCGCCGATTTTTTTTCAAAGATTTTTCAAAATTATACTAACAACACTGACTGACATTCGATTTCGTTTTCTGGATAATTTTTCCAACAGTACGCAATATCGATTCCAGAGTGCGCATCAATCGATTTGAAGAAATGCTATCCCAGTTAGGAAATGCCACCCAACTTAAAAAAACAGGCAATTTCTACGATAAAATCGGGCTGAAGAGGTACATTTTTCCTACAGGGCTTTTTTTGTCAAATTTTTCAGGTTCGCCACCTGCCGTCGGTATTGCGAACCTACAAAATCTGACAAAAAAAATTAGACAGAAAATGTTTGAATTTTTGTTCTAAGTGTCATGTCAGTGTGATCAGTGCTAACAATCAATAAACTAAAAATCGTCTCCTCTTACTCCGATGTACCCTAACTAAAAAGTCAGTGTCGGGAAATCTCATGAAGAAATCCTATATGAAATTCGTAAACAACAAAACAATTCCAATTGGAGTTTTACTCCTTTATAAAGCCATCCTAACCCAAAACTAAGTTGTAATGCCGCAAAAACGGATGAAACTGGCTCCCGACGAAAATAAGTTTGGAGGTGTTTTCCCAAACTTGAGAATCGAGCTCTTTCTCACACCCCAAAATCGAGAAAGCCATTCTGACGAGAAAACGATATTTATTTTATGTTCATAGCATTTAGAATGGACATATCATAATTAAAAGAAGTCAAAGGCGACGTTTGAAAAGTTTTTATTATTATTTAAATAAGTTTTAGAGTTGATTTTTTTTTATACGATTGATGTTCATTATACTCCACGGAAAATAAAAAAAAGGTAAAATTTACCTTTTTGCGAGGTGAATTTTTTCCACCCCTCTTTTGAGGTAAATTTTACCTTTTTTTCATTCACCTAGCAAAAAGGTAAATTTTACCTTTTTCCAATTCACCTAGCAAAATAGTAAATAATACCGTTTTCCGATTCACTGATTTAAAAGGTAAATGCTAGTTTGTTTGATTGGTTTCTTCAATAAAAATTAATTTAAAAAAAACACAATTCATGAAAAAATTGGTATTTATTTGAAATAAATAGAGACTGTTACCTAAAATTTATTTTTGAAATATATCACCGTGTTCTTTAAAAATTGTTGAGTCAAGTCCTTTGTTCGCCAAGCTTGTCAGGTCCGGCTTTTCCGGAATAATATCTGAAGGCTGACGGGAATACAACACGAAGCTCTGCGGGCCGATCTGAAACAAAAGCAAAGTATTATGAAGAGAACCAGCACAACTAAATGAAATCTTAGAAAACACTTACCATTTTGTTCCGATTTTCACATATTGTGCACGAAGCAAAACTTGTTCCTAAACGGCAAAACAGCTTAACCTCAATAAACGGATTCGTCAAATGGTTACTTTTTTTCGAGATGATTTGTACCGTTTTGTTTAGCTCAATCCAAGTCAACTTCACCTCGCTACGAGGTAGGTTTTACCTTATTTGGATTTACCTTTCTTTCAAGGTGGATTATACTTTTTGATTCAGCTCAATTCAGGTGAACTTCACCTCGCTACGAGGTAAAATTTACCTTTTTTGGATTCACATTTTTTCTCGGTGAATTGTACCTTTTTTCATTCTTCGTTTCAGGTATATTTTACCTCGCTGTGAGGTGAGTTTCACCTCGAATAGGTAGAAGTTACCTTTTTGGCTTTTGCGAGCGTTCACCTCTGCTGTCTCGGTAAATTTTACCTTTTTATTATTTTCCGTGTCATGGTGCCTCAATTCAAGCTCTGTAATGAGAAAGAGAAACAAAAAAAAAAAGTTCATATTCGAACAGATTCGAGCGTAAAAGAAGACAATATTATATATGATTCATGCATTAAAATAATGTAATAAAATTTTGGAAATAATTTAAAACGATCCTATTGAAATTTGAAAAATTCAGCCAAAAAAATATTTTCAAAAGAATCATACTCGCTTTCTATTTATGTGGTTCCCCTTATTATTTGTTGATCCAGTCCTCCAATTTTAATGATCAAATTTTCGCAATTGATAATGCTAAAAATAAAATAAAAATGTTTTGATTAACACACATGACTCATAAAATGATTAAATTTAATTAATATTTAATGTTTTAAGAACTACTTACGATTTTTCGTACGATTTTCCTTGAAAAAAATAGACTTGCACCAAATACAAACGGCATGGCGCCAACAAACGAAACAAATTCCGAACGATAAAATTTTGGGTCTGTCAGTTCAGGCTGCGAACTTTTTTTTTGGGGTGTTGACAGCAACCCAAAATTAAGAACGTCAGACGAACTTTGTTTTGCTGCCCTGCCGTTCTTAATTTTGGGTTGTTTTGTTTCTGAGTGTAAAAAGTTTTGTTCGAAACTTTCGAACACAATCAGCTGTCAAAACAATTTTCAGTCGTCCCCGCATAATTTTTCCCGGAGCAGAAGCAGTGGAGAAAAGTGGAAAAATTATCCTCCAACTAGGATTAGTGAAGTGTTACAAATGTTCAGCTGAAAACATAGCTTGTGCTTTTTATTATCAATTTATGGCATACTATCCGGCGCTTCGCTAAGTTATCGTTTAACGCCGAAAACAGTTCCAGCTAAGTCGGCCACCAGCTCGGGTCCTGGACACGGGCAAATCCCGTCCTCGCTCGAATGGATGACGATTTGACCGAGTACGCACCGGACATTCCGGACAATGTTCTGGAGCTAATATTCTCCTACCTGAAGCTGCAAGATCTGCGTAACTGTTCGCTGGTGTGCAAAAGCTGGAACCGCTTCCTGACGGACGAAAACAATGAAGTGTGGAGGGCCCAGTGCATGCAGAAGCTTTCGCCCGAGGCGTTCAAGACGGATCTTCTTTCGGTGGTGCCGACCTACAAATCGAAGCTGAGGGCGTTCTATCATGCCTGGAATCCGTACGACTGCAGCCGGCATGTGTATATCAAACCGAACGGGTTCACTCTGCACCGGAATCCGGTGGCCCAGAGCACGGACGGATCCCGCGGGAAGATTGGCTTCCAGCATGGGCGGCACGCGTGGGAGGTCAGATGGGAGGGCCCACTCGGAACGGTGGCCGTCGTCGGTATCGCCACCAAAGATGCTGCCATCCAGTGTCACGGATATTATGCTCTTTTGGGTAAGTGTGATGTGAATTATTGGTAGCCCGAGTATACTTTAGCCACAAACTGACCCTTCAAATCTTAGAATACCGAGTCAAATCGAAACGATTTACAGAGGTTTACACAGAATCTGATAAAGAAAAGATATTAACAAAATTCAAAATGCTCCATGTGGTACAAAGAATTGTGGATTCAACTTCGATAATTTAGATTTATGTCTCTTGAAACATCGGTCTCATGAGAACTACAAAATAGACCTTGAAAATCGTAAAAACGATATAGGTACTTATCCTAGAAGGATTCTACTATCATTCCTTGAAACTGAACAGAAGTGAATTTGGGTCTCATTCCCATTTGTGGATGCAAAAGTTATGCCAAGTGCCAAGTTTTCAATTGATACCTTTATGATATCTCGTTCAACGTGGTACCTTTATGATACCTCGTGGCATCTGTGATCCCAATTTTGCTTATAGTGAAACCAAAATTTGGCATAGCTATGCTATCCGCATCCAATTTATGGCTGCACCATAATATTATTTTTTCGTGCAAAAATAATACAAAAGTTTGATAAAAAAAACAAAATACCAAAATTTGTTTATCATTTTATGGTTCTCACATTACATCAGGGGTTTTTTCCCAACATTCTATATTTAAAAATTTTATTATATTCAATTAATTTTTTTCCTGATATGGTTTTGTTTTAGTTGGGTTTAAGTTTCTATAAAATCAACAAAGGAGTTTTTTCTTCAAATGTAAGTTATTTGTTGTAAATATTTTACCTTTAAGCTTTAATTTATATAACTTTCAACAAAAAATCACGTGAAAAAATAAAACCATCAAATCAGCGGTGATAATCTGTTAATACAAAATTATTTGGTACAGAAAAGGGAGGGATTACTTGGCAACTGCTCGGAGGTTGTTCCAGCCAAATTAAAATTTGTTTTTGCCGACAAATTTGCACGAAAATTTATTATTTGACAGGGCATTTACAGCTATGGCAAAAAAAATAACAAAAGTTTTCGTTACAATTGAGACAATGACGTCGGGAACTATACCAGAAAGAGTGTCTCCAAAAACGAATTTAACCGTTCATTTGATCCGACGACCAGTGTTCCGAAAATCACTCAATTCTCATGAGAGACACTGAAACGTTTTCAACAGCGAAAGCAAAACTTAAATTGTCGGTTGGTTTATCTCCCAGCGGGACAAATATTGTGTTCGACAGCGCTGCTCCGAGAATCAAAGAAATAAAATTTGAAAGAGAGATGAAGATGAAGAGTATACAGTTCCTTCTCCAGTTGGAATTCTCAACCGAGTGAGGAGCTACCTGATTTTTAGTTTCTTCCTTCAGTCAATATAACTTTTCTTGCTCAATCACTCACTCGTTTACTGATCGATGATCGTATGCTGTCTGCCTGTTACATCTTGCTTTGTTGTTGCTGTTGTTGGGGAGGACCAAAATAGCCATTCAAACACGCAGGCAGTATGTATATTCATATGTATCTGCCGCTTTGGCAGAAAGTACGCAGGCAGTATGAACCGATGCAAGGCCGCATTGATTGAGTTTGAGTGAGTGAGTGAGTGGATTTTCGGATTGGATCTTGTATCAGTAAGTGTCTCAATCACTTCTGATACACCAGGCAGAGAGCTTGAGAGATCGACATTGATGCGAATCCGCTCTCGCTTTTGAATCTTGTTTACATTGACTTCGCATTGTCGCTCTGCCGACTCTCTAGGGAACTACAGGCAGCAGCATTCGGCTTTGAATTTTTCCAACTAGAAACCTATCATGAGCGTTTCTTCCGAGTGATTTTCGGAACACTGCCGACGACCATCCCGTAATGTTTTGGCCAGATTTGGCAAGTTGCAAAGTCGTTCAAGAATAGTATCTATATAGTAATGGTGGTAATGGCGGTCCAGTTTGTTCCAAAAAACCCTAATCTATCCAACTGCCCTCAGTTGCACCTTATTGAGAAATACTGGGCAATCATGAAGTCTCCTCTTCAAGGCAAAGGGAAAGGTTGTCAAAGACATAAATCAGATGAAGACCTGGTGGAATTAGTTAGTTGAAACAATGGACGAAGAAGATGTGCGCCGCCTAATGAGCCGTGTTACAGGAAAAAGGATCTTTAATTCAATATTGGTTGGGAAGAATGACCCTTGTTGTTAAATTCCCGGAAAAAATCATTTAATTCAATATTAAATAACTAAAATACAGGCAATTGTTTTTGTTAGAATTCTTTCTGAAGCAAGCTTAATTTTAAAATTTGAAAAAGAAAATGGGTCAGATAGTATTTTTTACAGGCAACAAAATGCTGTCAAAATGTTGCGTGTCTGATAACTACACACAAAATTTTCGAGGCCGGAAATTAGCAAAATTTTGCTCAAATTTGACCAGCTAGAAACTTAGCAATCATTTTAGCAAATTTTTCGAGCTGAAATTTTAGCAAACGAGAGAAAAAATTAGCCGCCGCAATTTTTGCTCACTTTTTTAGCAAAAACCGGTAGAAAAGATCTTATTGGATTTGAAATTCAATATTTTTTATTTTTTCGTTGGAAATTCGGGAGAGATATCTGTTTTTAAAATAGAAAACCAAATGTTATTTTCACTTTTTTATTTGACAAATTATTTTTCAAATTTCACTACACTTTCGGCACTTGAGAAACAAAACAGCACTTGACCGCAGTAACTGGACCATCCGCCGAGCAGAAAACAGATGAGGCCAGATCGGCTTACTTCTTAAGTCGGTCATCCTGATGGCAGCAGCAACCTGTAGAAAAAAAAAACCAATGAATTTTTCAAATTCAAATCCGGACTTTCCATTGGCGAAATCGGTTCTTACCTGTCTGCTCCCGGTGTCAATCTTCATCCAATTGTCCATCACATGCAGCGATGTCGACCTGGCTTCCATTCCGTCGTTGTCAGCCCAGTCTTTGCAGGTTCCGCCAGCATCTAATTTGTTCAAAAGCACTGATTCGCGTCGAACTATTTTTTTCTCGAAGCCGGCGGCTGCTGTCTAAACGAAGCGGCTAGGTAGGCTGATTTTTTACTAGAACCAAGCAAAATAATTATTTTGCTATCGCGTTAGTAAAACAACTCTTTTTGCTAATCGAAAGTAACACAGTATTTTTGCTAAGTGGAGCCTCGAAAGTTTTGTGTGTATATGAAGTTAGCTATCAGCAAAAGAAAGTGTCTTATTTTTAAATGAACTAAGCTCTACGTATACTTTTGGCTATACAATTTTGCTTTTTTAAAAGTTTTTGAGGTTGCCCGCTTTTTTCGTGAAAACATTTGAAAATCTCCTCGGGATTTGTACCAGTGACTGTCCTGTCAGTCTCTTATTGAGCTCAGCATTAAACCATGGGCAATCACTCACAGTCTGTTGGGTATTCCATGCTTCCGATAGGTGCTGGTGGCTCCAGGGAGCTGGTGCTCGCGCTAAAATAAAATTATTCTTCTTATAAAGGGTGTCCACGATGAAATTGCCACATTATAAAATTGCTAACTTTTTAACCACTGGGTAGAACTTAAGGAAAATTTGGGTAGATTTAGTTTATAGTACATTGTTTACATCCTGCAAGTTTTAAATTTCTGTGATCAAAACTCGCGGAGATGGAGTCGAAAGAGCGTAGTTCGTTCGTGATAAAATCTTGCGCAATCATCACGAGAACAGGGATCTCTCCACCGCTAAATTGTTGGGAATCGCGAATTCCACGGTGTCGCGAGTGATTAAGCGGTTCGAGGAATGACTCATCACGGATCGGAAGCCCAGAAGTGAAGAAAAAAATATTCCGTATAACACCAAAAATCACAACCACGTAGTTGGGGCCTTCAGCCGAAACCCGAACGCCGTTCGGGATGTGCGTAAGAAGATGCACCTAAGCCGAAGTTTTGTTCAGAAGGCCAAAACCAAGGCTGGGCTTCGAACGTTCAAGGTACAAAAGGCCCCTAATCGCGACGAGAAGCAGAACATGTCCGCCAAAACCCGTGCCAGCAAGTTGTACCTCAACATGCTGACGAAAGTTGAATGCTGCATCATAGGTTGACTTCAAACAGATCCCCGGCAACCTGTTTTTCACGGCCAAGGATAAGATCAGCGTTTCGGAGCATGTCCGCACTCAGAAGATGTCTAAATTTGCGAAGAAATTCCTGGTTTGGCAAGCCATCTACACGTGCGGGAAGCGGAGTGCACCTTTCGTGACCCAGGACACGATGAACGGGCAGGTGAACAGGAAATAGTGTCTCCAGAAGCGGCTGCTTCCTCTCCTGAAGGCCCAAATCGTCTAAAAAATCTTCTGGCCGGATTCAGCCTCATGCTACTACTCCAAGGACGTGCTGAAGTGGTATGCGGACAATAAGGTCAATTTCGTGCCGAAAATGTTCGACCCTCCCAACACTCCGGAGCTCCGCTCCATCGAGAAGTACTGGTCGATTATTGAGCAGCACTTTCTTAAAAGGGTAAGGTAGTGAAGACAGTTGAGTAACTGAAGAAAATATGGGTTTACATGCAAAGTATGATAAGAATGTCTACAAAGTTCCAACTAAAACCAGATTTTTTAATCATGAATTAGCGAAAAACTAAGTGTAGATCTCTTAAATTCCCAGCAAATTTGTAACTGTCAAATTTCTAAATTAATTAAGCTTGATTAGCCGACTAATTGTACCAGTGGTCCTAAAGTAGCTCAATACGGTATCAGGGCTTTGTAACAGTTTGAATTTTTAGTTTTAACGTACAGTCGACCGTATTCACTGAGCGTTTCGTTTTCCCATCAGGTGCCGACGATCAGAGCTGGGGCTGGAACCTGGTGGACAATCTGCTGCTGCACAATGGGGACGCCCACGGGATCTACCCGTTGCTCAACAACGCTCCCAAGTACAAGGTGGGGGAACGGATCCGGGTCATATTGGACTGCGACGACCACACGCTGTCCTTCGAGAAGAACTACGAATTCCTAGGAGTGGCTTTTACCGGTAAGTAGATGTTCAACCTATCAATCCCAGTCGGTTCATTAATATTGGTCTTAAACTATTTGTTGGTATATCCCAGATTTACCGGATAAGGTGTTCTTTCCAACGGTGGCCGCCGTTTACGGCAATACCGAGATCTCGATGGTCTACCTGGGCCCACCGTTGGATGGTTAGCTAGAAGAAAATTTGGGAGAATGTTGTAATACCTACTGTGTGATTGCCCGAGGAATCTTTTTTCCTGCCCCGGTTCTAGTCCAGGAAATCTTCAAAGCTGCGTAAAACAATTATTGTGTTCGATATACCGAGTACTGCTTGGTTCAGTGTAAACTAGAGGATACTCTCGAGCCTTCGGTCTCTTTCTTCCGGGGTATGCGTGTGGCGCCATTTCGCGAGTGGCCGTCGGTTGTTTGTTGCAAATTAGGTAATGAATGTTCTTGCGTCCAATCAAACGGGAAACAAGGGAAAACACAGGATGAGAAAATTGTGTGGCAGAAGCTGTAGATGATCCCGAAACTCAGATTGTAAACCACAATCGTTCTTTGTAGACCTCTATACCTTATGCTAGCTAGAGCATATGATAATAATTCATTGTTCATTTTTTGTGTAAGCTTAACACATTGATGGGTAGATTTTTCTAGGATATTATTAGTGCAAAAGTTCGTACTCTGTTAGTTGCCATAAAAGTATTAAGCTCATGAGATTTCCGTTTCAGTTTCGATTTATGTT
The DNA here is from genome assembly GCF_029784155.1 of Uranotaenia lowii. Lineage (NCBI taxonomy): Eukaryota > Metazoa > Arthropoda > Insecta > Diptera > Culicidae > Uranotaenia > Uranotaenia lowii. The sequence goes on from NC_073692.1 coordinate 364,014,761, forward strand.
TAACTTTTAAGAACATTGCTAGACTAAGACAATTTTACGAGGCTGTTAAATTATAGGTTTTTTTTTGTTTTAGTTTTTAATTTTTTACGATTTGATTGATTTTTGTTCAATCGTACCTTTATAGTCAGTCAGTCCAAAGAGTAAAGAAAAAAGAAGTTACTATCTTATAGTCACAGCAATAAAAGGCAGTTATTATTTGAAAATGCCCCACTTTTAGACACTCCCGCCCCCCCACACACACGAACACTTTCTAATACTCTTTTACAAAATTACACACATCACGAACACGCGTACACTTAACATAAAGAGAATGGATACACTTTACTTATTGAAAAACAAAAAAAAAACTATATATACTCTATTTGATGAATACTTGAAAAAAAAAAAGCCGTGATGCAGTGATATGGGCAATGAAATATCAATTGTACAGGAATATTCTGCGTAACTCGAAGCCGGTAGAGGCGTGGCGTGGCTATGAAAGTGAAAAATACATCAATGTGCAATTGGCAGCGTGCTTTCGACCCTAGAGAAAATCATTCGCATGCCACTTTGCCAGTTATGATTTTAATATAAAATTTCTGCTGTAAGTGATTTTAATCTCTAAAACTTACCGAACGGTCCTACGGATATGTGTGTGCCTCTCATATAAATCAAACTCCGATGAAGTACCCATAGTAAATATAGTAGAGGTAATCATCCTATAGTTTTGTCACTTGCTCATGTAGGAGCAAGGTTGCCTAAAAACAAAATTTGTGTTTTTGTCAAAATGTATTCTGTGATTTCTCCCCAAAATTCTGTGTGTCCCTCAAAAGTGACATCAAAATTCGAATTCAGGCAAAGTGCACAAAATTTAAAAAAATCTGAATGCTGTGAAAAATTTAACAATCTGTGATCTGTGAAAGAGATTCTATGATGAAAATTTGCTCAAAATTCAGTGCAATTTTAGAATTTTCTGTGATTTCGGCAACCTTGTGTGTGAGGGAGTTCAGACAGAACATGCCTGAAGCAATAGCGCAGGAGAAGGTGATAAGTGTGATAAGAAGATTCCATAAAAGTGGTATCCCAATTCCTTTGCACGGCTTCGACGCTAAAACTGGTTCCGAATACGTGGACTTATCGGAGCCTCATGGGAGTTAACTTCGAGAAAAACTCGTCGCAGGAGCTTGCCGAGATCATCTTGTTGCGTGTTTCAAGCTGCGTTAAAAAACCGCAGTTCCATCTACATTTGGTGAGTACCTACCTTTAGTTCCATTGATAGTCACTTTTAAACTGTATACATACAGTGAGGGGCAAAATAAAGTGTTTAAATTATTTTTTTTTTCTATTTCTTTTATTTTTCTGGTTAAAATTCAACGAAAACACATCGTTATCATTTTTTTTATGTTCTTTTCAATTTTTTGTTAATGTTGCGCTGGTAAAAAAAAAGTTTTTCTGATAAAAAAAAACAGTTAATATTCTAAAAAAAACAGGGGCAAAATAAAGTGTCCAGATCGGTACAGCTTCAAATTCATTCAAACTGAAGGCAAACAAGAACGATTTAATAATGGGTATGGCCTCTATCGGCCTTCAACACCTCCTGCAAGTGCTTCGGTATACTTTCAACAAGGTTGTGCAAGTGTTGTGGGTCGAGTTCCTCCCACGCATGCTCCATGGCATCAAAATAAGTATTTTTAATTTGTCACACCATTCTTATCAATCAGAGCATCGAGGATGGCCCACAGATTTTCGATGGCGTTCAGATCAGGACTTTGTGGGGGCCATTCAAGGGGTTTGATACGGCAGGAACGGGAAAATGACTTCATCAGATTGGCCGTATGCTTTGGATCGTTATTCTGCTGTAAAACGAAGCGCTCTTCGAGGCCCGTCTTGATGAGGGATACCTCGAGGTTTTCCCGCAGGATATTGGAATATGACTCAGCTGTCATTATTCCGTCAATTTTTACCAAATTGCCCACCCCACCCCAAGAAAAGCACCCCCACACCATCACGTTACCTCTTCCGTGCTTGACTGTTTCTTAGATATGGCGATCTTGGAGCTCCTCACCCGACTTGCGCCACATATGATCCCGCTTCTTCCGGTTGAATAGCTCGAATTTGGATTCGTCGGCCCACAACAATGTTTTCCAGTACTCGAGCCGTATATCGACGTGTTCCTTGACGAACTTGAGCCGCTTAGCCTTGTTCACCTGGCTGATGAAAGGCCTTCTCACTGCGATCTTTCTTTGGTACTCCTTTGCATGGATGCGGCGACGGGCAGTACAACGCATTACCGTCAATTGGAACTCTTCCTGTATCTGCTGGATCGTTATTATTGCGTTTTTCTTCACTTCAAGAATGATTTTCTTGTCCGTTCTGGCATCTGTCTTGGGCTTCAGTCCTCTTCCTGGGCGATCCATCTCCGATCCGAACGTTTTTATCTTCTTCATGATTTTTGATACCGCTGTCTTGCTGATTTCGTAGTGCTTGGTCACTTCCTGGTGCGTTTGACCGTTATTCACATCAAGAACAACCAGTTTCCGGATGGACAACGGAATGGAACCAGAAATTTATGCGTTCTCCATATTTTACAACTTATTCGAATGTAGACACCTGTTTGAATACTCCAGAGCCAAGCCAGTTGTTTATGAAACGTCAAAATACACAAAACAAACAAATTCGAGGGACCTCGCGATGGAAACTTTTCGAAATTATATCGATTTTTGAGTTGGACACTTTATTTTGCCCTTTTTTTGGAATATTAATTGTTTTTTTTCTATCAGCAAAACTTTCTTTTATACCAGCGCAACATTAACAAAAATTGAAAAGAACATAATAAACAATATTTTAAAAATGATTACGATGTGTTGTGATAAAAAAATAATTTGGACACTTTATTTTGCCCCTCACTGTATTATAATATTTTCATGGCATTGAGACGAGGTTGAAAACAAACCGTAAGCTGACTTAAAGCACATATTTAGTCGCTTCTTGAGAGCGGCTGTTAATACAGGATAATAGATTATGTCGCAGTAAGTCAGAAAAGGAACTATAAAGGATTGAACCAGTTCGAAGCGAGTAGGTCGAGATAGTACGGAAGAGAAGCGACGAATGGTTCTCAGAGTACCGAAAACCTTTGCTACGGCGTCCTTCACTTGCTGGGTCCAAGAGAGGTTGACGTCCAATGTAAATTCCAAGGTTCTTGACTGAGGTTAAAAGTGGTAAAACTTCTCCTCTCAAAACTACTTCAGCACAATAGTTCCAGTTTTACTGAATACAATAGCTTGAGTCTTTTTCGGTACGAGACATTTGTTATTGGACCATTACACGGTTCTTGTCAGATCTTGATTAACATGTTCGATGAGGTAGTCTACTCCAAGGAATATTTAAAGAGGCTCTCGGCACTACCTTATTCAAATATTCCTTGAATCTACTCCGCTCACAGAGCCAGAGATGTACAGCTGGAAATCATCAGTGTAGAGATGTAGAGAGGCATTTCATCAGAGCGTTCGACAGACTATTGATGTACAGGCAGAAAAAAAGTGCATTCAGACAAGAACCCTGTGGACTGCCATCGATGAGCTCCCGTCAGTTGATAGACTCGTACCAAGTCGTACAATTTGTGAAAGACTGCTCAAAATGGATGATATAAGGTCTGAAGCTTCGCTTGTAAAGAAAAACTCGTACTCTAATTTACTTCTTCTAAGTAGGCGATGGTTGACACAATTGAACGTCAAACAGAAGCCTACAAGTACCATGACTGTGCATTCACCTTTTTCTAGACCGCTGTAAATGTCATGGGTAACCTTTGCGAGTGCAGTAGAGGTGTTGAAACTTTTTCTGTAGACTGACACTCAGCAAGAAGAGGAGGTGTAGAACAGTCAAGATTTTCAGTTTTCTGGGAATACAAGACTTTTTCGAATATTTTCAGTATTGCCGGTAACACACTGATAGGGCGGTAGTCTTTGGGTTGCACGGGAGCAGAAATCTTAAGGATATGTGTAACAATAAGAGCCTTTTTCCATATAACAGGAAATGATTTAGTAGCGACTATGGAATTCAAAAGTTCACAAAGGTTGGGAAACACAAAAAGACACAGGAGTTTTACAAACGAAAAAGGACATTAGTGTGACGAAAGCTAAAAGTAGGTCTTCGAGTGACGTGGTTTTGTACCGGTGTTGGATGGTTAGTACTGATAGGTGGTAGCATCTTTCGGTGATCTTCAGAAAACAATGTATTGAGTATTCTTCAACGTCCCCTTCGATACAAGAAGGATTTTCCTTAGGGTTGTTATGTACACCTTTTCGTTTGAGATTACTCCATAAAGCTTTAAATTGAAAGTCTGTGATCGAAATTTTTATCAGCGTAGCTTTTTTTTGTAGTATCTATATACCAATGACCTTACTTTGTAACGGTGTCGTGTATATTCGTTCCATAGATTATCATTTCTTGAGCGATTCGGATTTCTCTGATACAGAGAGTAGGCAAGGTGTCCAACTTTGATACATTGTTTTATCCTGTTAGTAATCCAGGGAGTGCGCTCATCATGCAGAGTAACGGATCTTCCAGGAGCCTGTCGATCGAGGAGGCATCTAAGCCTTATCGAAAGAAATTGTGCTTTGGTGTTAGAGTCAGTCGTGGCTTGAAAAAGTTCTAAGTCTAAAGCTAGAAAATCAGCTTATAGGGCGGTATTCGGATAGGATCGACAGGAGAGGAAACTTTCATCAGTGTTTGGCTGACAGCAAAGAAATCAGCAGCAATATCCCGATCAGAAGAGCATATCAGAATCGTTACTCAAACTTATCTCAGCGAGATATTTATATCTGATTCAGTTATAGTTTTGAAATGAAATTTGTTGTTTGTGTTTTTTCTAAAACAGAATTATATCTACTTTTGATAAAGACAATTTTTTCAAACGCACTTTTTCAAGCTTTAAGACGAAATTAATCGATTACCTATATCAATGAAAATAATAATTTTTGAGGCATCGTTTCATATATATTTTCAAAGCTTAAGTATTTATATTGAATCTAGTACCTTATCAGTGCTAGTACAATAATCAATCTGTATACTTTTGCTTAGAAGTATGAGTCGGAAGAAAAATACTGGGGAGTACTGTTATTTTCTCTGTTTTGATCTGCCTGCATGCTTTAAAAGCTGCTATTGGATTTTCGGAGCCTTCATTTCAGTAGGTACTTCTAGTATTTCTTCTCAAATCCTGATAATCCTATTCCAATTCATTCTAATTTCAATGCATCGGGTAAATTTACAATGTATTTCATTCACGACACTCGAAGTCGACTGCCTGCCCGTCCGCACGCATCCCTTTTAAAATTCCAATAGTCCGATCCCAATTCTTCAAGTAAATGTATAGAAATTCCCATTGTTAAGTTTGAATCCACACAAATGGCTGCCTGATTCCCGTGCGCACGCTTCCCTTTGAGAATTCCAATAGTCCGATCCCGATCGGGCCGATCCTTCAAAATTCCAATACATCAGGTACACTTATATGAATTCCCATTGGCCAATTCTATGGAACCCAAAAGGCTGCCTGTCTTTGCGCGCTGGGCCCTAAACAAGCAGCCGGGAACGAGCTATGCAGGCCGGATCAGTACGAAAATAAACACCCACCTTCTATGAAGCGCAGGTAGAGTAGTAAGCAAGACACACAGCTGGTGGGATGGGATGGCATTGGAAAAATGGTGAGTTCGAGTCTCATCTCTTATCGCTATCTTTTTTTGCATACAAGTCCTATTAGGATATATTGACAGTTCTACACGAACACCACCTTAGCAGGAGGCCTCAGCCCTAACCTCAAACCATGGGAGAACAGAATCGAGTTTTGAGAAGGGCGCACGATAAACGCGATTTCCCGGTACTAATATCGACAAATTCGCCCTGTGGAAAAGCGACCATCTGTGTTCGTGTTTTGATTTTTTTGAGTGTTCAGGGGTGCCAAGTGCATTGATATTTGGATAATGATTTTATTTTTTTAATTGCATTGTTATTGAAAAATCTTTTCATGAGTACTAAGAATTTGCAACTTTCCCGTAGATTTCTATTCGAATATGAAATTCAACGCATCATTTATCTGAACGAAATAACAACTGTCTGTATCGCACACTTAAATTATGTAGCGAATAATGTGGATATGTTTAAAATAATCAGAGCATGTAGGCGATTATTTTTAAAGTCAAAATAGACGGGGCTTTCATTAATTTACTTGTTTGTAACTGTGAATGATTTTGCATTCGTTTAGAAGTTGGAAACAACTCTTTTTTAATCTACCAAGCAGTACTTGAAAATATATTTCAGATGTTTTGAATTCACCTTGAAAATACGTTTGCAAAAGATGGCTTATCTTCATCCATTTAGGGACGACCCGTAATGAATTCAAACGTTCAGCTGTTGATAGTTAAACACTTTAATCAATTCAGAAATATTATGAGTTTAAAACAAGCAAATACTGATTCTAGAAACACTCCTAGCATCACTGGTGAGGCCACCAGCGAATCAATATTTGAGGTTATGGCTGAGGCCAATTTTTCGCCAATACTTTTGTCCGTATATACCCTTATAAGATTTTTAGTTTATATATCCTATCTGGATGAGTTATAATTTTGTTTAAATTATAACAACGGCTGACATGAATTAGTTATGGTTGCATGGACTTTTTGATATAATTTGAGATATTTTAACATCCTACGAGTACTAAATTATAACTCATCCAGATAGGAAAAAATTGGATATCAAAATATCTCATCTTGATATTATTTAGTTTTTCTCTTCTGATCGGGATGTGAAAAGGGTATAAAAGACAAAGTAAACAAAACCGGTTTTCAGTGGATTCAAATAGCCCAATATGAGCTCTACTTAACACAAAAACCGTTTTTAGTTTTTCAGTTTTCGTAAGATTTTTAATGCAGTTTGAGTAAAGGATCTAAAAAATTTAGAGCCATAAAATGACATTATCCTCACACAGATTGTTTTATACACCCTTTACTCCACAACAAAGCAAACGGTCTTGATGCAAAACATTAAAAGGGGAAGAATGCGGAAAGCTTTTCACTCACTCCTATAGCGAGAACCATAAGCCTTTGTCAAAAAATAGGGGAAATTTTATCTCCATCTCACTCACACATATGAGACATACAGTACAAAGCGAAGGGTGTATAAAACATTTAGACGAATTTCATACACCAGCTAGGGTCTATAAACAATTGCGGGCTATTTTTCCATGATAACACCGTTGTATCGATAAAAACATCAATACTGATGTTATGAAATCGCTTGGTACATCTTTGTACCTGAAAATGATTACATTTTCATATGTGATGAAAGAAATTAGAGAAACATGAACTATCAAAGAACGAAAGAACATAAGCCGTAAATATCATGAAAATTTCGAAAAAGATACAACGGTTCACCGACAGGACTTGAACCTGCAATCTCCGCTTCGGTACAACGGCGCGTTAGCCAATTCCACCACGGTGAACGTGATGGAACCGGCGAACACCTCCCTGTGTAACTGGTCTGCTCGGAACCTTGAGCGGCACTGATTGCTTCTTCATCTGACCGTAAGTTGCGGCAAACCCGAAGCAATCGACCATGTGCTCGCTCGGCTAAAATCCCGAGTCGATGGGTGGGGTTAGAGAAACAAGAGAGATCAATAGAGGGAAAGATCACATGCGGGATATACATGGTGTTTCGATAGAGGGTCCAGCAGTTGATCGGCAGAGCTCGATTGCTCGTGTTCGCCGGTTCCATCACGTTCACCGTGGTGGAATTGGCTAACGCGCCGTTGTACCGAAGCGGAGATTGCAGGTTCAAGTCCTGTCGGTGAGCCGTTGTATCTTTTTCGAAATTTTCATGATATTTACGGCTTATGTTCTTTCGTTCTTTGATAGTTCATGTTTCTCTAATTTCTTTCATCACATATGAAAATGTGATAAAAACATATTTAAAATCATCCTACGCACCGTTTTGACCATAAAGACTTGGGAGATTCCTCGTGAATTTTAATTAGCGATTTAAAAAAGATTGCAAAATTTTCAAACGCGTTTTTCTCGAAACGTCATAAATGAACATAGACCCTTTTCACGTGTTGCTGCTGAAATGGTAGTCATTTCGACCGAGAAGAATTTTCATGCCATCAATGTGATTTTCTCGGAAAAAAACAAGTCGATGGAGATCAACACAGGAAATTCCTCCCGTTTCATGGTAGCTGTGCAATACGTTGAGAAAGTGAAGTGCTTCCAGTATTTTAGTAGCCAGATAACGCCTTATGGTGGTACCAAGAAAGACATCTTCCAAAAAGTTATTTCTTTCCATAAGACCAAAACATCAAATCTACCGCTATTAGCGATCAAAAAACTGTCTCTGCTTTTATTTATTCTTTTTCCTTGACTTTTATACAGTAATTCAGTAGTTACATCTAGTTTCATAAGTTACAATGCCTCCTAAACAAAATATACAATCATAGAGAATTGCTATACACATCGCTAGTGAGTGTCTTTTGTTGAGATATTTGTCACATTTTTCAGTTTGTTTGTTTTTTTTTCTCTGGTTGATTGGAATAAGACTCGTTTCCCGTTTCAAAATCTGTACATTTCTTCAGATTTATTTTTTACAAAGTTCGTAACATGAGTTGAGTAAAAATAAAGATCGTTCCCTGGTGTAGTTTCGCGTATCGGTGATCGGAATTCCCCCAACCCAGCCTTTTTGGAGGAATCACAATCATCGATGAGAAGTCGCTGATGTCTAGGAGTTTTAACCACGTGCTTTTTCAGGCCTGGTGATTGCCGCATTTTCGACACCCACCGGAATGCGTCCATCGTAATCGTCCGCTTCATCACTGGCCGACGATCGCAATGGCAACCGGAACCGGCCGCTGAGACTTCCATGACTAGCTACGATATAATTCCGTTTGTTATTAGCTTCGTCAATGATTTTCGCGCTCCAGATGTCTTTCCCGGGTGCCTCCCCATAATCGACTTCGTTTTCGCTGCTCGGTTCCATAATTCTACCGGATCCAAGGAAATCCATGTCACTCCAAGGGATTCGGTACTTCTGAAGGTAGGATTTGATGAGCCACTGCTGTTGTTGATTCAAGTCAATATTGTTCGGGGAAGATTCCGCCGAACTGTCCGAACCTTTCCCGGGAACCGGAACTGAAACGGACTCAGCATTAACGCTTTGCGGTGCCGCAAGCGGTGGCGTTGAGCTACGTTTCCGAAGGTAGTTGAAGCAACATGTGCGAAAGTGTCGGGTCCCGCATGCTGAAGCACACTCCTGACCGCAGGAATCGCACGATATCGCTGCCACCGATAAAAGACAATCTGAAATTGGGTAAAAGCAATGAAAAGTTTCAGTTATATTAGTATGAACGATGTTACAACGATAATTTGTAATTAGAGGAAACCCATAAAAATCTATGGCACGTGATGACGCCAGAAACCATTCATTCATAAGTCCTTCAGGTAGTGTTCCCGATAACTGAAGATTAGCAGGGGATCCAATGATTTACTACAAGCTGTTGGTTGATTGATAAAAAGGTGTGACAAAACGGGAACAATCTAACCTGTAATTGGTAATTATTGCCATTGACCTATGTCAACTTGTTGTAGTGTTGACAGAATAAGGGCAGGAGGTGAGATAGAAAAACATCAAAGGGCTTCTGTTGTGTTTTTGCCCTTTATTTATAAATATTTTCCACCGACGTCAGATGAATGAATCAATCAGCACACAGTTGATAAGAGTAATAAAAACGGTTTGGGAAATTAGGCGAATCAATAGTGGTGACTAGGTGACGAATTTTTCGCAAGCTAAATCACTATGCGTCATACTTTTGGTAGGTACAGAAAACCTCTGTTTGTTTGGTGGATTATCTGTTGTACCTTTTTAATTAGAAGTTGCGTGAAAATCGATTTCAATGTCAAACAATTTTTTTTCATTAATTTTTTTTTTCAACCAAATCATGCTTACGTGCAAATGAAATCTAATTTTACTCGTTCTCTGCCTCGCGTTTGATGTGCGATGTCCTGGGACAAAATTTCATTACATAAAAGCATTACTTAAGATAGGCAATATGTCGAGTTTCAAAGAAAATTTAGAGAAAGGTATCTTTTTTACATGAAATTATCAAAAATAGAGTTTATTTCTTCCTGGAGATAATTTGGTCTGTAATATAGCCATATAGCAATTATATTTTTTTTAACGAAATCAGTTGGTCGAAGTTGATTAACGAAAAATCAAACATTATTTATTTTGAATTTTTAGACTTAATTTGTATTAAGTACAAACTATCGTTTGTTCAAGGAAAGTATCAGATTTTTTTCTATATGCCCTCGTTAAAGATTTATGATTGAGGTTGCCAGATTTTTTTCAGCACGTATCCGGGCCGGACAAATCCAGGCAGTTTTTTTTTATAAAAACTTGGCAAATTCTGGCATTTGTTTTCAAAATTGAAGATCTAAAATCCTGGTAATAAAACATGGGAAATTTAGTCAAAACCCATAAATAAATCAAAAAAAGAATCAAGAAAAAACTGAAAAAGATTTTTTTTTTATCAAAATTCATCGATAGATTTTAAATCGTATTCTAGGCTTCCAAAAAACATTTCATGATTATTTCCATAACACTTGCTCAAAAAAATTCGTTTTGGAGCCATAAATGAAAAATTACACAATTTGTTTTTTTTTGTTTGATTTGCAAAATAAAGTAAATACTTCCGGACAAAATCCGGACTGAACTGTTTTCAAATTTTGTTTAAATATGCGGGCAAACCCGGATGAAACCGGACAATCTGGCAACCTTCCTAAGTACATAAGCACTAAATCTTTGCATATTTATAGCTTTAAACCAGCATTCAAGTACTAAACTACACTATATCAGCACATCAAGTGAAATTTGGCATTAAAACAGCTCTTCGAGTGCTATGGAGCATCATATTATACCACTCTTTTAAAATGCAACTAGCATTTTATCAGCTTTACACGAATGCCACAAGGATGGTAAAGCATCGTGAATAAAAAAAAAATAATCAGCTTTGCCCAATGCTTTTGAAATACAACATAGCTTTAAATCAGAATAACGAATGCTCTATTTTCTAAGCATTAAATTGGCATCACAAAAGCTTGCTTTAATGCTTTTAAGCACTATGTAAGCACTACAGTGGCATTGAGCCAAAGCATATTAGCATTGATTGGTGCTGAATTAATGTAAATTTAGGGCACCGGTTGCTATAAATTTAATTCGAATAGGGCTTTTTTTTTCAAAGATCCAATGTGGGACGGATAGGTCCACAAACAGAGTCACTGAAAAATGTCCGAGCCAAAGATGTCATGAGTTCAATTTCAGATCATTTCCAGCAGAAAAATAAATAAAAATCATGTAGGTAATTCTACCCGAGAGATCTCATTAAAACGCATAATCGAATATCAACCAAAGACAAATTCAGTATGATGGCACAAAAAAGCAGCCAAACAAAAATCCAAAAAAATATTTTTCCCCGTATGGTTGTACCACTTTAAATGCCATTTGCATTTTCCCAGCCTTTTGCCCGCCAACGCTATAGCATCAACCAATGCTAATTAACCAATGCTAAAAATTCAATGTTTACCTCAATTTTATTTTGTGTTTCTTGTCCTTCTAAATGCTCAACTCCACACTCAAAAGGGTTTTGATAAATTACACGAGGCAAAAAATTCACATTTATCCATGGTGCAAGAATTTTAAGAGGTACTTTTGATCAATTTTGATGCCCTGAATCCAGGCCCGTGCGAAGGACTCGTCCATGGGGAGGGAGGGGTTTTCGAAATAGAAATTTAGCTTGAAAGACCAAAAATAACAAAAAAGACACGGTGTGTTTCGTAGACAGACTTACAAAAAAAAACAACAGTAACGTAAATTTTTGCATGGGCTGAAAGTAGAGCTTTTTCCAGTTCATTTCCACCAAATGTTAAAATATTTGGTCGGTGACCTCCCATACAAAATATTTTTCTGAAATTTTTCTATTTGAAATATCAAAAAAAAAATATTTATTTTAAGCGTTTTACAGTTTCAGTTGTGCTAGTTCTTTAATTTTAATTTTCGATAATACTAATTGAACTCAACATTCTCATCCAAATCCATGGAAATTAATCAAAATTATTTTTAACGAGTTACAGAAAATACGCAGTTAAAACAAAAATATTGCCTTTAAAAATATCTCTTAATAATAGAATTTTAAAAGCGGCTGGCAAATCTTGTCAGCAGTTCTGAAGGGTTGGATTATCTGAAATCATAAAATTTATCTGTAATTATATGAATCTATATGTGGTTCCATCTGAATCCATCCTCTTTTGATTTTCTGATTGTGTATATACTGGTGAAATTTTAAATAAACTAGATAAAAGATTAAAAAAGTCACTAAATACTTGAAACCACTTTAACTTTTTGTGATGACGTTTATGCAATCTGGATTTGAAACGTTTGTCATGATTTTAGCTTTAGAAAAAAAAAATCAAATATTAATTGAGTCAACATTGCGCCTTCAAATTAACATTTGAAGTTGCTTCTTCAAATCATTTTTAGAACTTTTCAAGGACAAAAGCTAGAAACAAAGTTATTCTTATTGAAAATTTAGATTTTTGGGCTTCCAAGAAGATTATGTTATCAAAACACAAAAATTTATACTTTAAAGAAAATACAAACTTATTAAAAATTGTTTAAATTTCCAAAAAGTTTGACTTTAAAATTCGGTCAATTAATTTAAAAAAAATACATTAAAATTTTGTTAATTTTTTTGGAAATAAAAATAATATGATATCTCAATTTATCCGAGTTATTGGATAAAGTCATGCTATTTTAGTAAGAACATTTCAAGATTATGAATATGAAAATTTGTCCATGAGGAACAAATTGATGACATGTGATGAAAATGATTCTTATCAAATTCTACTCGCTAATTTTTAATATCTTTTAATTTTATTTCTTTCAACTTTCATCAATGAGGCCTTTTCATGTATTAAAATATAAACAACGAGAAAATATTTCAGCTTTCTCGGTCAATTAACGGATCCAAAACAAGGTGTATCAAGGTAACAGTTGTATCTAAAATTTTTAACATTTTTGGAAAACAATTTTTCAATAAAAACGTCATACAATTTTTTAACTTATTTATTGCATTCAATAGATGATTCAAATTAACGAACTTTTCGAACTATGCAAAACGCTTTAATTTTTGCTTGTTTAATTTAGTTAATTTAGTTAATACAGCATTAAAAATTCGTTTAAAATCTAATATTTAACAAAATTGGGAAAACTGATCAAAACGAAAACTTTGATAAGTTTTTTTTCGCATAAGTCAAAATGACTTACGGTCTTGGGGAAAAAATCTTTGTTTTGAATTTGTTTGAAATGTTTCAAAGTTTTATCAGATAAGTGTAGAATTTTCTTAAATGAGATGAAGCAATCAAAAAAAAAAAAACAAAAATCTTATATATAAAAATGGAGGCGTTTTCTTTATAACACCATCACGTATAAACGGTCGGTCAGAATGAAGTGAAATTTGGTATCCGAGGGTTTTTCGGGTCAGAGATGGTTTGTAGAATAGTTTCAAGAAACTCACTTTTTATGTAAGGGGGGTCCTCATACAAAACCAACTTTAAATGGGACACAAGCCGTACAATTTTGTTACGATTTTCATACAAATCGATTCGCGTTTAGTTAGCGACGTGCAGATGAAATAAAACATTTAGGGGTTAAACCCCTAACCCCCCCCCCCCCCGCACAGTGGGCCAGGAACCACACTTTTGCGGTCAAAATTGACTGCAGGCCAGAGGCTTCGTTGTAGCTCATCGGTGTCTTCGACAAAGTTACTCGACTATATTTGTGCTGTGCCTGTATCTTGCTTCTATAAAAAGTTATATTTTGGCGCCTTGCGGAGAAAAATAGAACTAATTCAAATCCATCAATAGATAGCGCAAATATTGCCGAGTAACTTTGTCGAAGACACCGATGAGCTACAACGGAGGATCTGGCCTGCAGTCAATTTTGACCGCAAAAGTGTGGTTCCTGGCCCACTGTGCTCCGTTCGCACGGCCTTGTCTGAAGCCAAATATGCAACTAGTTTTTTTTTCCTGTAAGCTTTTTTATAAATAACTTAAGAGAATAGGTTGAAGATCATTAAAGAACACACTTTTTTGTACTTACATAAAAAAAATTATGTTGACTTATGCGAAAAAAGTAAAAGAATCTGGATGTGATAACTCTTTCCTATTCTGTAATATACGGTAAATTAAGCTCGCCAGATTGCCCGGTTTTATCAGGGTCCGGCTCGGTTGACAGGATTTCATAAAGGAAAGTCCGGATTTTTTCACCTTATACGAAAAATCGAACAAAAAAAACAAATTGTGTTGTAAATTTTATTTCTTTATGCGTCCAAAACGAAACTTCTTGAGCAAGTTTTATAAAAATAATCATGAAAGGTTTTGAGGAATTCTTAAATTTGATTTAAAATTTGCTTATAAATTTTGATGAAAAAAAAATTCGAGTTTTTCCGTTTGTTTGGATAACGTTCCGCTATTAGCCTACCCTCATTTTGAAGAAATTCCTTGACCAAACTTGATCAAATTTAGCCGGATTTTGATCAAAGATTGCAATACCAAATGCACAGATTTTGCCAGGTTTTTAGATAAAATAGCAAGGATCCCCCCCCCCCCCTCACAGTGGGCCAGGAACCACACTTTTGCAGTCAAAATTGACTGTAGGCCAGAGCAGAGGTGCCAGGTCGTTTTGTCAAAAATCAGGACACCGCCGAGACAAAAATCAGGATTTTTCAGGACACCACTAAATTGGTGAAAATAACATGCAGTTCTGACTAAATTGCATAACTAAAGGCGAAATATAGGCGCTCATGACGCCTGGAATTATGCAAATGAAGCGAAAATAACCTTGGCTGACCTGCAGTAAATATCGAAAAACACTATTTAAATATCATTTGAACCGAAGATTATTATTGCTTAATCTAGTTAAACTATTTTATTTAAGATTTGTTTGATGTTCTCATCATTTTACAATAAATTTAGTTATAAATTAGATAGTTTTAAAAAATCAGGACAAATCAGGAAATTTTAAGGCCATTTTAAAAAAATCAGGACAATTCAAGCGTTTTTGAAAAATCAGGACGGCCTCTCGAAAATCAGGACAAATCCTGATAAATCAGGACACCTGACACCCCTGGGCCAGAGGCTTCGTTGTAGCTCATCGGTGTCTTCGACAAAGTTACTCGACTATATTTGCGCTATCTATTGATGGATTTGAATTAGTTCTATTTTTCTCCGCAAGGTGGCTCCAAAATCTAACTTTTTACAGAAGCAAGATACAGGCATGATTTCTTCCAAAAAGTTGTTCATTATACCTTTCACATTAACTTTGTAGAACATTGTAAGACTCTATTTTGTGTACTTACCTTGCAAAAATAATAAATTCTGCTCATGTGAAAAAAAAACAACAAAAAATCTTGAAACCTTACGGTAAATCTAACGATTTTTTCAAAAGAAGTTTTAAACTTTGTTTTTTTTTAACTTGTTCTGATGTTTTTTAAACTTTCGTTAGTGATGTCAAAAGAACTAATAATGTTTTTTTTTTCTAATTTCCAAAAATTGCAGAATTTAAGTTTTCTATATCATTGTATTCTGAAATGAGAACATCAAGGTAAAATATTATTGTTTTATTGAATGGAAGATAATAAACTTATTCAGAATTAGTTTTGTCTTTATGTGGGTTTGTTAGCTGCATCCGTTTTTCAATTATTGATTTCACTCAAATATGAATCATATTTAAAATTTTAAAAACCATATCGTGGGAGACAGGTTAGCTTAGTACAGGATTTTCGAGCCAAACGGGATTTTATATTAAAGAGTTAATCAGATATTTTCCAGACATCAACAAATAATGCTCAAAATCTAAACTATTAAGTCTTGCTTTATTTATAACCGGTATCCAACAATATCACCAAAACTAGAGATGATAGACAAAATCTGACAATGATTCACGTTCAGGGCAAAATTTTAGAAATCAATCATTAAATCATCGGCACCAAAAATGCTGTTGTCAAAAATGAGTTATCAATTAAATTTTATAAATAAACTAGCTGACCCGGCAAATTTTGTTGAGCTTTTGAATTTTCACGAAAATAATGATCATGGTTATAGATTATCTATATATATATATAAAACAGGGAGAGAGACAGACCATACAGAAATGTACGAACACGCAAAACTCTTCACTGGATCATCCGATTTACATGCCATTTTTTTTGTTGTGTTTGTCTTCACGCGAAGAATAACACAACGGAGAGATAATTTCGAAAATGTTCTTGTGGAATTTGAAAATTAATTTTTAGTTTTTATTCGTATCAAATAAAAGCATGGCACCCAATTTCCATTTTTTTTTTTCATTCGAATCACCCAGAGTAAAAAGGCGCCAAAAGCAATCAAGGCTTACTGATGTGCATCCATATGGGGTGGGGTATGGGGTGAAAAAAAGAACGCAATAAGCCGGCATGGAGTATATCTATTTTCGAAAAGTGTCATTTTTGCTTCAGCATCAAGGCAACTTTAACATTTTTTAAGCTAATTTACCTAAAACTAGCCTGATTGCCCGGTTTTACCCGGACTTGACCGGGTAATTGATAAAACAAAATTTGAAGAGCCCGGTCAAATCGTCCAGCCCGGTTGTCCGGATTTTGATAAAAAAAAACCCGAATTTTCCGGATTTAGTCATTTCATTTGCCAAATAAAAAAAAATCTCTAATTAAGTTAATTTTTTTTAAATTTTGCGTACTAAAACAAAATTTTTTGAGCAGGTATCAGGTATCAGAATGGGGGTAGGCTTAATAGCGGCACGTTATCCAAACATACGGGAAAATTGTGCCTAGCCTTTTTTTTATCCAAGCTTTCATCATTTACCTGAGAAACCTGAAAAACCTATAAAAGGAAGAAATAAATTCAATCTATTTAAGATGGCATAAAGCCTTTTCACTAGGGATTATTAGCATTAAAGCTCTTTTCTACATTCGGTAAGGAATGATAGAATGTTTTTTAAGTTTAATTTCTTAAACTCAGATTCGCTTAAAGCGTAAGATCCCAGAGTACGAAAACGTAGTCTGGCAAATGAGGGACAGTTACATATAAGATGGAAGGGATCTTCCACATCTGATTCACAACTACCACATACTGGAGATTCAGCACGCTGAATGTTGTGCATGTGATAGTTGAGTTTACAATGACCGGAGAGTGCTCTGATCAAGATGCTGCAATGAGATTTATTTAAAGTTAATAAGTAACTCGATATGATTGGAGATGGTTTTTCTAAAAATAATTTAGTTTGACGACAAGTGTCCAACTCTTCCCAGTATCGTTCATGCTGGTTAGAGGACCAAGTTTGAATTTGGTTTCTGAACCAACATGGTGATATTGGGACAGCCGGCTCTGGTCCGTAAAATTCCTTTTCCGACCCAGCTCTAGCGAGTTCGTCGGCGCATTCGTTTCCAAAAATTCCCTTATGTCCGGGTACCCATAGAAGGTTTAATCCATTGCCTTCAGCAAGTTCTTCGATTGCTTTCCGGCATGCGATTACCAGTTTTGATCTAGAACTGGAAGCACTGAGTGATTTGATAGCTGCTTGGCTATCTGAACAGAAATAAATTGTTCTGAACATAATCTTCTTTTGAAGTGCAATTTGCACTCCATACATAATAGCATATAGCTCAGCTTGAAAGACTGTACAATATTTTCCTAGAGGTTGAGCATATTCTATGTTCAACTCGTGACAGTAAATTCCTGCACCTGCACGGCCGTTTGATAATGAACCGTCAGTATAGAATACAATATGAGAGGACATTTGGTCCTCTACGAAACCTGATAACCATTCTTGAGGAGAAGGAAATTTGACTTTAAACCCCATGTAGGGAAAACTACTCGAGAGTGTTAAATCGTTTGGCGCTAGATTAAACTTGTTTAATCTAACTAATTCAGGCCACACATTTGTATGACTCGATGATCTTTCGATATTTCCTGACAGCCAGAGACCAACTGCCTGTAGACGAAAAGCACATGAGAAGGCTTCCTGTTTTAGGAACAAGT
Source organism: Uranotaenia lowii (assembly GCF_029784155.1). NCBI lineage: Eukaryota > Metazoa > Arthropoda > Insecta > Diptera > Culicidae > Uranotaenia > Uranotaenia lowii. The sequence continues at coordinate 364,032,865 of NC_073692.1, forward strand.
GTAGAGGTTTGATAGAAAACAGAGCCTCTAGTGCTGCAGTAGGAGTTGTAGTGAACGATCCGGACATCCCCAAAAGACACATTCTTTGAAGGTGATTTAGTTTAGTCCGAACTGTTGCAACTTCTCCTTTCTGCCACCACACTAGACACCCATAGGCCAGAATTGGTCTTACTATTGTGGAGTAAATCCAGTGAATATGTTTGGGTTTGAGTCCCCAGTTTTTTCCGATTGCACGTCGGCATTGTCCGAAGGCCATGCATGCTTTTTTGATTCTGAATTCGATGTGATCAGACCAGTTTAATTTGGAGTCAAGAATGACACCCAAATATTTAACTTGATCAGACACGGTGATTTCAGAACCATAAAACAGCAGAGGGCGCACCCCGCGGGTGATACGTTTTTTAGTAAATAAAACAATATTAGTTTTTAGAGGATTAACTGAAAGTTCTACATGAGAACACCATCGTTCAACAGAGCGCAGAGCTTGTTGCATTATATCAAATAATGTGCTTATGCACAAACCTCTTACCAGCAGAAGATAATCATCTGCGAATCCATAGGTTGGTATTCCACGGTCATTGAGTTTTCTCAACAAGCCGTCTGCAACTAGGTTCCACAAAAGAGGTGATAGTACACCTCCCTGTGGGCAACCACGTGTGCTAACTTTTGTTATTGAAGCCTGTCTTAAAGACGAATGAAGATTCCTGTTACTTAGCATTGCGCTAGTCCAGTTAGTTATAACACTAGGCACTCCATGAAGTAGTGCCGCATCCATTATTGATGTAAACGAGACATTATCAAATGCTCCTTCTATGTCTAGAAATGCTCCTAGACATGATTCTTTCTGTGAAAAACTATTTTCAATATTATGTACTACGTTGTGCAGAAGAGTTAATGTTGATTTTCCTGTTTGGTATGCATGTTGTGTCGCATTAAGCGGATGTTGGACAAGGCATTCTTGCCTGATATGATGATCAATTAAACGTTCAAGTGCTTTTAATAGAAATGAACTTAGACTAATAGGACGAAAGCTTTTGGCTTCGTCGTATGATGATCGTCCCCCTTTAGGGATGAATTTCACGGCTATCTGCCGCCAAAGTTTAGGAATATATCCATGAGCAAAACTGCTTATCATTATTTTTCTTAATATGTGTTTGAAATGATCGAAACCTTTTTGAAGCAAAACTGGAAATAAACCGTCACTTCCAGGAGATTTGTATTGAGCAAAACCATCGATTGCCCATTTGATCGATTCTGTAGTAACTATTTTCCGAGCAAAATGCAAGGAATCTAGACTTCCAGAAAAGAACTCAGGCTCTATCGATGAATCTTGATCAACACATCCTGGAAAGTGAGTATTGAATAGACAACTTAATGTTTCTTCGTCGTTTGATGTATAATCACCACTAGGGGTTTTAAGGTATGAAACCTGATAATCTTTTGATTTGGCTAAGACTTTATTTAACCTACTTGCTTCGTGCAAGCTTGAAATGTTTGTGCAGTAGTTCTGCCAACTTGAGCGTTCGGCAGCTCTTGTTGCTTTCCGGTAAGCTCTGCGAGCCAACTTGAAGGCATCAAAACCTTCCGTGCGCCTTCGATTCCAAGAGCGTCTGCAGTTTTTTCGTAATTTACTGAGATTTGAGTTCCACCATGGTGTACTGTTTTTGTTGAATTTCAACGTTCGTAAGGGACACGCTTTTTCATAAGAATTTAAAATAATTTCGGTGGTTTTTGCAACCACTTCATCCAACTCAGAAGGAGTAGTAATTTCAGGTGTATATCCATGAAATTTAATAGCAATATGCTCCAAGTATAGGTCCCAATTAGTTGTTCTTGGGTTTCTGAATGTAATTGTTTCTAAAAACTCACCTGAGTGTTCAAAATAGATAAACCTGTGGTCAGAAATCGATTCTTCGTTAGGCACATGCCAATTTGAAATTTCCTGAGAAATTGTTCTAGAACAAAGTGTGATGTCAATCACCTCTTCTCTGTCACACCTAACAAAAGTTGGTTTATTTCCTACATTTATAATTTCTAAATCAGTGCTGCTTAAATATTCCATTAAATTTAAGCCTCTCAGATTGATATCTGAGCTACCCCATACAAAATGATGGGCATTGGCATCACAGCCAATTACAAGAGGTATATTTTGTGATTCACAGAATGAAATGACATTTTTTAAATCATCCGTAGGGGATGATTGTTCATATGGTAAGTATGCTGAACAGTAGACGTATTTTCTATCAGGCAGCGAAACCTGAACGACGCAAATATCTCTTGTTGTTAGATTGGGTATAAGTGTTGCATTTAAAGAATTGTTTATCAATATACATGCACGAGGCATTATTCGGGAATTAGTCATTCCAATTACACTGAACACAGTAAAGTTTGGTTTGAGCAAATTCCCTAAGTAAAAAGTTCCATTTCGGAAATAGGGTTCTTGGACCAAGGCGATTGATGCAGTTCCATTAAGGATTAAACGACATAAGTTAAGTGTAGCGGTTCTTTTGTGCTGCAGATTTATCTGTGCAACCTTAATAGAAAGCATTTCTATCAAAGAATTCCACACATATTTCCATCACACACAAGAACCTCTGCACCTTCATATCGACGCATGAAGCGGGGTATCCCATACAGGATGAAAATTTTAAAATCGTGTGTATAATCTGAATCCCACGAGTTGCCAGGAAAAATACGGCCCTTTGCACCAGTGCCTGGCTATAGTGCAGACCTTAAAAACGTTCTGCTTAAGATAGGATTATTATACACCCTCCTACCCCCACTTTGGGGCCCGCAGGCACAGAACCACCTTGAAGCGGGTGTTTACAAAATTAAGGAGAATACAACTCGTGCATGCACATTAATAGCAATAAGCACAATTGGTGAATCCTCCCTGAAGAAACTTGGCTTGGAACCAAGCCAAGGTTCCCCCCTCCCAATGTGATAGTCGCATTTGAAGAATGACTAACGCATATGGGAAGTACTGGATAAGTCGCCTTTTACGACGTGGACCAGTATCCCAGTGGTAGTATTCTATAAGCCGCCACCACACAGCCAAAAACTTTTAACATAATTATTATTTACGGTTTCTGGATGCTTAAAATACGATTCAAAATTACTGATGTGTTTCGAAAAAAAAAAAATTATTTCAGTGCTTTTCGTTTGATTTTTTTTTTTTGAGTAGTTTCTGAATTTAGCCCAAATTTGCTTGGTATTGTCCGAATTTTGGATTGACAATTTTGAAATCAAATGCCCGGATATTGTTAGGTTTTTAGATAGAATAAATTTGCCTGACCAGGATACGCGCGGGAAAAATTCTGATCTCTTTTATTTACTCCGTTATTTTGTTTTGTTTATTTTCCGGTTAAATGAAACAAAATTAAGGATATAAATAGGGTTGACTTTGTTTTTAAATAAAATTCATAATTTGATCCAACACTCAGTATTAGAAATCAAGAACAGATAACTGGTTCAATAACATCTTCAAATACAAGAAGCTTGGAAAATAAAAAATTTAGTCTCGACGAAAATATGATTCAAGATCCAAAACAGAGATAATGGAAACTGAATTAGATTTGCTAAAACTTTTTTGAATTTCATTTCTGATTTTGAATTCATGATCTCAAAGTAAAAAAAGATTTCATAACCGTTTGATTTGAAATTGCTGTGAATAAAAATTCCATGTACATACACATATATTGAATGTTCTAATTTTTTTTGTTCAGTGCTTAATCATCCATGATTAAGATGATAAATCGATAAATATGATAAAGTTAAAGTCGATATGAAAAAGATGATTTTAAAAATTAAGAGGAGATTATCTAATACAGAGAACATATCAAATGCATGATAGATAACGAAAAACAGAATGGTATATAAAAATTTGTTGATATTGATATATTGCAGCATAAAAAAATCGCGAAATTTCATACCATGAAAAGTGTTGTGCCATTTCTACAAATGTGGTACCTATACGATAAAGAAAATTTTAAACATGGTTTTGCCGAAAAATGAAAGACAGTTGATCAAAACTGCTTAAAATGACGACACATTTCAACAAAACACTTTTTGGCACTTATCTTGGGGTTTATAGAAATTGAACATATCGGTGTCAAGGATCCTCTGTAAATGTAAAAAAAATGTAAAACGGAAGAAAATAGATTTTTAACTTTATTCCAGAAGATTTTCGCTTTCCAGTTTTGTTGGAAGTCAATCTTCTTCGAAAATTTTTGCCTCTGGAGTTAGGCACTACCATAATATGACAGAAGTATTACGAAAATAGTCAAAAAACTGTGTCGATTCACTCCGTTTGAAGGTAACAATCCAGTTTCATGAGCGCAAATAATTATTAACCTATTTTCTGCTTATTTACATGTTCATTTTTTTTGCGAAATTCAAAGGCTTAACGAAGTTTGCCGGGTCAGCTAGTATGATTATATATTTTCATGAAACTGGATTGGAAGCGCAAAATGGGAAGAATCGGCGCAGATTTCGCACTATTTTCGTAATATTTCTATCAAATTATATTAAGTGGCCCTTAATACTGCCATGATATGCCGAAGTAACGTATATGCCATTTTTTTGTTTTCTGCAATAAGAGGTTTTTTTTCATTTTTTTTCCTCATTTTATACTTCTTCGGGATTTTTCATGAAATGTGATACTGTATTCAGATAACATTTTATGAAAAGTTCCGGAAGAGTGGAGAATGAAGAAAAGGAGAAAAACACTCTTATTGGCAAAAACTATAAATGGCATATACGTCACTTCAGCATATCACGGCAGAAAGGAACTCAATCAAAAAGAAAGTTGTAAGTATTTAACTTTAAATATTCAAACAGCTATTTTTATTCACTCTCTAAGCTTCCATCATATTAAACGTGAATTAATGCGTTGTTTTTCGCATTTTTATACATTTCAGAAACTTTAACTAAGTGATGAAATGTAGTGCCAAATTGTTTTTGAATTATTATCTTGGTAAAATTCATCCCGAGCAAATTAATTTTGAATTTGCTTAAACTTTATGAGCTTCTGAATTCTTTTTTTTTTTCTCTTTTTAATTTAGGATGACAAATATAGAAAAAATAACCAATTACTGAATAAGTATCAGTATCTTTTATTTGATAAATTTTTTTAACATGCAGTACCTTTTTTATTCGCCTGATAGAATAAATGAATAATATTGCCATAAATTATCAAGGTGATATAAAATCATGTGATTTGAAACTTGAGCTTTTCAAAAAATAAAAAAGGGTTTGGGCCTTTAAGTGTTGATTTTAACAGGTCACCAACATATGTGAAAATATTCTTATTCAGAGGGACGACGATGACGGTTGGATTGACTTCCGAGGTATTTAAGCGGCCCACGTTAACCCCATGACTAACGATCTCCTACTTATTTAAGAGATATCTTCGATTATTCGTGCTTATTTTTCACTAAATATCACTTACAAAGCAAAACAATCGTTAGACACGCCACTGGTTGATGGGTCATTTTGGGGTTCGGTTTCATCTTTCGGATAGCTACTGGTTCACTCTGTAACTCGGAAGGTATCACGAAATGTTTTTCTTCTTCTGGTCACAATATCCGTCAGCATTTGTGTAAACTTTCGGGCTTTCTGGCACTCACTGATAAAGACTTTGTGGTAGATTGAACATAAACTTCCGGAAAAACGGCTTTTCACCAAACCAAATTCAACACATTCTATCACGTTTTTCCCTCGAAAATCGTCGAGTTTTGGGACAACTTTGCCGTTCCTGTCCGGTGGTCCTCGGAAGACTATGACCGGTTCCGGTGCCGATGGCTGCATTTATATGTAAAATTCCGAAGTTCGCGCTTCTTGTGCTGTGCTTTGACACCTGTCGGATTTGAGGAAACCCGCCCGATGTCGGGGAAAGCACCAACGACGACAACGACGTCACCGTGGATTGGGGGCACCATGCGCATTTTCGAACCGATTTGCGATACCTCTAGTCGTTTGAATTGTTTTTGTGGCAGTTAGGCGGTTTTATCATATCGTAATGAAATGATGCTCACCGTATTTATTAGGGATTTCCCTTTTGCCTGATGTTTTTTTTCCGATTGGATCAATGACCAATCAAGGCATGGATACCGGAGCCAGTGGCTGCTTTAGGATTTATAAAAATATAGTTTTTGAATCATCAAAATTTAGAAACACAATGTAAAATATAGCATCATGAGTTGTATTTTTTAAACAAAAATATAAAACCTTTAGTCAACGGTTCGAAACTTTTAAAGAATTGAAAAAAAGGACGTCGTTTTGATTTTTGTGATTTTGGCGCTTTCAATTCGAACTTTTAAAAACACTTATTTCATTCCAAACTTAACTTTTTTGATTTTTTTTTAGATTTTCATTGCTCGTTCCGATTTATCAAAAATCTTTGTTGCAGCTCAAAATCATCATCTTGTTCTGGTTTACTTCAAATTTGAACCCTGATGTTTAATTTTTTAAGAAATCAAATCTGTTTTTCTCATCTTTTTGAATATAGAAATCTCATTGAAATTGTCAACATTCTTTAAGGTAACATAAAATAAAAAAGGATTTGAACTTTTGACTTAGAGTTACGATGCTAAATACTCGTGGCCGTGCGTGATCATGGATTGCATATCTCCTCACATCAACTTGTCGAGTGAAAGGGAGTGCAATTTTCATCGCCTGCTCCACTTAAGCTGTGCGGGGAAAGATTAACCGCACTGCAAACAAGAGTGAGATATTCAACACATTAATGTGAGCAGAGCATTCAAATCCGCTGTTGAAGAGAACTTCCTTCTCTGGAGAAATCTGTTGCGCATTGTTCTGATGAGAAATCTGAGAACAAACACTGTTTTTTTTGTAAGTTTATGAGGAATGACGTCGCTACCGTTGACAGTTATTTTTGCAAGAAAAAAGAAATCCAAAACATCACTAAGCAAGATTGCCACAAGTACAGATGTATATTGAAAAACAGAATTATCTAAAAAAGTACAGATTTTTCATTATTTTTTGGTACAGATAATGCTTGCACAGAAAACAGATTTTTAGAATTTGGCTCAGATTTGTACAGATTTCACCATTAAAAAAAGACCCCATTGAACATTTCATTAAGAGAAAAATTTATTCGGATTTATGTGAAAGTCGCCAACTATAATATCACAGTTGAAAGTAGTTCCTGGATTATAAAACACACTGATGAATTTTGATTAAAAATATGTTCTATAGAATATTAAGAGCACAAAAATGTCAACAATAAAATTTAAAAAATACAGATTTTCCTAATTTTGGCCACCTTCAAACTTGAAGTAATACACCGTCTCAGCCGAGCTGGGTTTTACAGACTGAATAAACGTGGACAACTTAAGATTAACATGAAACACCCAATATCAAAATGAGAATCGAAGTCATGCCATGAACGGACCAGCGATCACCGTCTTACCACGCTAACCACTCCACCAACGAGACGTACAATTTTTTTTGGTGTAGATTTTTGCTTTTTTTTTTTCAAATGAGATTGAAATGTGGCAACGCTGTTATCGGGGAAGAGATTTTTGTTTTTTTGTACGTTGTATAGTGGGGATAATTTTTTTTTTCTCCAATGAGCGCTGGAATCGAAAAGTTATTCTTTCTCTACTTAAGAAATCTTCGTAAGATTTGTCAAAAATTGGATGAAATTTTAGCCGCGCCCCACTTGCACTTATGTAAAACCATCACCCAAATTCGGCAGCGCTCCCATCGCCCATTTTCTGAGGTGTATGACTGACTAGTGTTGCGCTCTTGGCTAGAATTCTGTTTCCCTTACTATTTATCACAAATATTTATTCATTTTTACATCTTCTGTCTTTGTAACTGATACAATTTTGAATATTTTTACCGTTTATAGTCTGTAATACCAATATTTCTGATAAGGTATGAATATTTCATCAAGTCAGAGCCGTTGACATGGTATATTTAAAGCCGCAGAGCTATTCAATGCACAAAATGCCAAAAATCTATACAAATCTGTACCAAATTTTTAAAATCTGTCATCTGCACGTACAGAATCTGTACCGGAAATGAATCAAAAATCTGTACTTTTCTAGAAAAAGCTGTCCATATGGCAACCACGAGTTCGAGTCGCTTACAGCCAGCGTTATTCTGTTATCATACAGATTATTTTGAAATTTTCAAGCCAAGAATCTATTTATTATAGATAATTGGAAATTAATACAGATTTTCTGCAAATCAGATTTTTTTCAAGATGTTTTGATTATATTTTGAGTAAATCGATAAAAATCTACTTCGATGATCAAAGGGAGTTTTGGCAACCCTGCCGTAAAGACAGTGGCAATATTTTCATCGGAAGAAAATTTTGCATTTTTTTTTAATTTTCGCGTGTTTAAAAGTAATTTTGTGTCTCGTTTTTTCCGTTTTAGTGTTCTTCATCTATTGCACATATAAGTTAGTTTGAATTATTGTTGTAAAGTGTAGAAATTGTTTGCTAAACTACGAAAGTTATTTCTATCGTTCCACTTTCCATATTGTCCCCCTTCTTCGATACAATCGTGTGCCTTTTCGTAATTCGTGCTTTGCGTGATATGTCATTTTGCGAAAATGATGGTGTGAGTCTAGGATAAATGGTTGGAATCAAATTTTGGTTCCCCGCGACGCGTTAGCGTTAGTGCCAAAAATGAAACGCTCCCAGGGGAAAACAAATCGATGTTATTTTTTTTTTTTTTTGGAAAAGACAAATGAAAAACTACGGCGGATTTCTGAATATTCGAAATCAAATCAACAAAAAAGGATCTTTAAAGTAAAAATTAGGATGTTTGTTTGCCTTTAGATAAAGTACGAAACAGCTAGGATGTTTCAACGGAATATTTAATTATTATTTATTATTGATAAATGAGGTGATATAAAGCCTTTGTTGCTAACGATTGGCGAAATTACGTATAGATAGCACTAGTAATGATCACCACTCCCGACACCTGGTGAGCAAAATTTGTCTATCTTAGTTGAGCTCACCGACATCTTGTGAGTAAATTACTCTCTGCCTTATTGACATATGGCGAATGTTTTAAAAATTAAGAGTTCAAAATTTAACTGAATCATAGTACATTTTTTAAAGTTTCTTTTTCTCTAAAAGAAATAGCGTTACTTTACGGATACAGCAGAATTACAATATTTTGTCAGATAAAAAAGTGATTTTTGAGTTGGCTAAGATAAGTTTCTAATTCCTCATAAGGCAGTGTTTTTTTAACGAGAGAAAAGATCTATGATTTTATGAATACAAAGTAAAGAGTTAGTTAAAAAAAACCAGTAGAATGAAAATTCTAACAAATTAATAAATTACATTCGGAAAAGAAACTATGTATCGTTGTTGCTCCAGCTTGTAAATTTGCGCAATTAAACTTTTACAATGCTCATTATCACGTTATTTTTCAGCAACTTAGCGATCAAACTGCAATTGATATTTCTTAAAAATATTTGTATACGAGCTTAAAAATGTCATTGACCATTAAAAAGTGTTATTTGTACAGAAACATAGATGTAGAGCAAAAGTATTAAATTTCCTTGTATTTTAACATCCATATTTTTGAAAATCTAGTGCTATGCCATAGATCGTCGAGGTAATCGAAAAAAAATTTCCAAACAGTATAAAACACATTCTCGTACCTCATACCTAAAACCAAAAACAAATATTTTGTTTTGAATCATTCGCTAAGCGCTCATCTTTTCTAAAATGCACCTTGTTAAATGATAGAAAAATAGAATTCGTTTGAGCAAAATGTGTGTAAACTTAACACGCTTATTTAAAAATATGGAAATGCTGGAGAATAGAATAATTAATATCAAATTGAAAAAAAATTAAAGCTTCCTGAAAAATTGGATGTTCAAAAAAAAAGTTCCCCTATTCAAAAGTAGCCTGAATTATTTTTATCTGGAATTTTGCAGTTTGTCAAAAATATTAGTTATCAACATGAGGAAAATTCAAGTCGGCTATATTTAATCCACTACGTACATTTCAATATTTATTATAATCGATGATACAATACACATACAACACAATAAGTTTCAAAAATTATTTACTAGAAAAGGGATCAAGATAGCGGAAATAAGCAAAGTAAAAAATTCTGTGTTTTCGATCAAAAATTTATTAAATTATAATACATACAGATTGCTATACATAGGCTAAAGCTATCGAAAGTTTTCAAAGGACTTCCAATAAACTTAACAAATAAAAATCAAATTCAAATGATTTCACTGAAAATATTTAGGAGCAAAGGAGAATAGGATTAAACACATTAGATCGCACTAGTCAAAAGTGTTTCCTGATCAAATCCCTTCAACCACAATTCCAACCATAAATTATTTGCTAGGATGCAGAGGTGACCTCGGTCCTAAAGCGCGAATTCATAATTCTGTCACTCCTTCTTCTCTCTTTCCTATCTATCTATTGACTACTAGGACGTGGCCGGCGCCGTTATTGATGATAAAAGAGAGAGCATCAGTTCTGTGCATTGAGAATGATGTGCTAGTCCCAAGCAGCATTCTTTTGACCTTTGAACACAATTGATGGCCTCGGTCAATCACGGAGTAGCAACCATTGGTGATGTAGAATTCATTCTACTGAGCCACGCTTGCGATCATGGAATTCGAAATGCTTAAAATGCAATAATAACGTGATCCTGAAAATACAATCGTACCAAATATAAATACTTTATACGTTACAGAGAAAATACGTTTGAAAAAATAAGTGAAGCATTTCGGGTTAAATGATTAAAGGTGGATGTGAGTAGTCAATCAAGCTAAGCTAAGCTAAGCTAAAAATCTACTTCGATGATCAAACTTTTAAGTCATCTTCAAGTCATTCGCAAAAACTATCTTGTGCGATTTTCCTGAAGAATTTAATGAAGGCTATTTGAGCCATAGTTTGCTTCAATAATGGAGCTATGACTGTTTTCACCCTCAATCTCCCTCTATTTTTCAATTATTTCCGAAAAAAAGCATGTTCGGGCTTGTAAATTTTGGATAAAATAGGAGATATCTTGTGTGATTTTTTTCCGAGGAATCGAATGGAGGTTGTTTGAGCTACCGCACGCTTCGGAAAATTGAGTTATGGCTGTTGACCCCTCAATTCACTTACATTTTTCAAATAGTTACACTGAACCCAAATTCACTCTTAAAATACACATGATTTTTCATTTAAAAATAAGGATCCAGTGATTTTCTTCCATTCAAGTGCGACATATACATTTCACTTGGCAGTCACTTAAATTTCAAGTGAATTCATCCACATTCACTTCAGTCGTCACTTGAATTTGAAGTGAGAAAAAATGTTCACTTCCCCATCACTTAAATTTCGAGTGAATGTCGGGTTGTAATTGTGTTTATTTTCAGAGTTCAAAATGGCAAATTCTAAAGAGCAGCGTTTAAAGCCTATGTTGGATTTGGATTTTCCCAATTCTTTACTAGGCGATTTTGGCGGTATTTTATGTTAAACGTGATGTAAGAAAAAGTTATTTAATGGTGTTATCGTGTTTCAGCTTGTGGGTTGGACTGGACAGATTTTCTGGTTTGCAGCAGAGAAGATTTAGAAGTCGCACTATCCGCAGTCGATTTGCCTTGGGATTACGATGGAATTTTCCAATCAATAAATTTATGGCGAAAGCGTAATGTAAGTATTTGAAATCGAAGTGGTGTTCTATAATTGTTCTTTTATTTGAAAAGGCGAGAGATAATTAACTAGAAACTTACTTAGAAATTCAGATTAATTTCACTCGAACGTCATAGTGTAATTCACTTGACCGGTCACTTAAATGAATTCACTTGACCCATCACTTAAAATTCAAATGAAATTACGTATGGCGAGAATTCACTACAGATGTCACTTATTTTTTAAGTGAAAATTATTTTGCGTGTAAGAAAACGCATGTTCGGCTTTGAAAATTTTGAACCAAATGGAACGCATCTTGTGTGATTTTTTTTTCTAGGAATCGAATGGAGGTTGTTTGACCAACCGCACCCTTCGGAAAATATAGTTATGGCTGTTTATACCCTCAATTCCCCTACATTTTTCTATTAGTTTAGAAAAAAAAGCATGTTTGGTGTTGAACAAAATTGGATTTTTTCCTATCAACCCAACGATGCCTATTTTAGCCACCGCACGGATTGGAAACTGGAGTTATGATTGTTTTACCCTCAATTTTCTGAATTATTTGAAAAATGTTAGGGAATTGAGGGCAAAATAGCCATAACTCCTGTTTTCAATGCGTGTGGTCGCTCAAATAGGCTTCTTTGGACTCCTCGGAAAAAAATTACACAAGATACGTCTCATTTGGTTCAAAATTTTCAAGTTCGAATATGCTTTTATCTGGAGTAATTTTCAAATGTAGGGAAATTGAGGGTAAAAACAGCTATTAATCCATTTTCCGATGCGTGCGGTGGATTTTTCGGAAAAATCATCCAAGAAACGACCCATTTGGTTCAAAATGGTCAAGTCCGAATATGCTTTTTTCTTAAATGATTGAAAAATGTTGGGAAATTGAGAGTAAAAACAGCCATAACTTCATTTTGCAAAGTGCACGGTGGCTCAAAGAGCCTTCGTTCCATTCCTCGAAAAAATCGCATAACAAAGGTCTCGTTTGATTCAAAATTTTCAAGTTCGAACATGCTGAACTATTTTAAAAAGGTAAAGGAATTTAGGGTAAAACATCCATAGCTTCTGTTTCCAATGCGTAATTTAATAATTAATCCAATTTTAATAATTTAGCACTTTATATTGGCTTCGGAAATTCCCGGGATCCGCGACGGGGGCCAGTGACGGGGAAGCTTTCATATCATTCATATTTTCAGATCTTCAGTGCAATATAAATTTAAGCGCAATATAAATTTATTTTTTGAATTTTTAAAGTTCAAAATATTTGCCTTTTTTATATTTCATAACTGACTTCTGAAATTAGATTTTTTTTCCCTAATTCTTACTTATATTTTTGTTTTGCATAGCATAGCATAGCATAGCATTGGGTGACTACGCACATCTTGAATTGGCTGATACACGAAGTACAACTAACAATCGAGCCCAACACTGGATGAAAAAATGAGTATATGGGTTCAATACTCATTTCAAGTGTTGCTATTGAGAATCAGTGCGGTACCATTATGCACACCGTGACAAGTCAATGTAATCATATAGGGATAATCTGAACAGCGAAATGAACTTTTCAGGTGCAAGAGAACTCATGCGACCCTACAAACAAGGATGCTGTTTCAGATAGGAAGAGGGAAGGATATTTGCTTTTATAGGAAACCCTACTCGGCAAGTGGGATTGATGTGTTAAAAAATTTAAAATGTGACCGAATACACAGATAAATAAATTGGAAAGAGCTCACCAATTTACGGGAAACCTGATTCTTATATCTTGCAATCTTAGGTCCGCTCCATTCCTGTACGAACATGATATTTTCTCCTCAATTTTTTATCTACCGGAACCCCTGTGTGTTGTAACTTGGTACCAGCCATCTGGTCTGCAGAGCCTTTTCTCGTACCCTGGACAACCTCACCATTGTTCATTCCATTTCCGTATCCCAGTGTAGATCCTTCAGCAAAATCCTCTCGGCAAGCAACCAGGATTATTCTTCTTTCAAACGTCATATCTTCCAATTCTGTTTGAACTTGTATTTCAGGGCTCTTGAAAATTTTCCTCACAAACAAACACTCAAAAAGAAGAAAAAAATATTCATAGAAAAATCAACATTTTAATCGATCCTAGTCAACAAAAATCCTGACAAATATTTTGACAGTCTGACTGCCTGAGAGACCAATTGCTCGTATGTCATTCAACGGAGCTCTTCTAAAGCAAAATGGGATGTCTGAAGAACTTGTTGCAAATAATGCAAGCAATTTTTAAACCAAAAAGTTAAAGTGGAAGCGAATACTTAGCTTGGGACAAACGGTTGATGCTTCAGGTTCAAATCTTCCTTCGGGTGCCCACCCATGCTGTAACCATCACCCATGGGTGATGGTTGGACTACATTCTGATGAGAGGGCACCGGTTCCTTACGTATTGGCCGCTTGTTTGACTGGCTGTACCCTCGGAGCGGTTGGCCGTGCATGATGAATCGAGAAAATCCTCTTCCATTGCTTGTTCCATTGTGGGTCTTTTTCATCTTGATTATAAATTTTGATTTTTTGTTATTTATTTTAACTTCACTTTTCAAATCAACGAAAATTCAGAGCTTGAAAAAACACGTCATGCTCAGGCGACGACTGCTTCGATCCACCTTTCTTACTTATATTTTTGTTTTGAAAGAATAAATTTTAAAGAATGATTTATAGAATGGAATTTGATGATATTGGTTGTTAAATATTTTCAATTATCTAGTTTTAAGAAATTTACTAATTTTGATTCTCCGGTCTGAGTAAATATTTCGATAAGTATTTCTAGTTCTCTCCGTCTCAAAATTTTAGAATTCTATGATTTCTGAATCATCAACGATTTGAAAAATATGCACAATATTTACTATTCATATAAGTTTTAATATCTCAGTTATTTGTGGAGCAATTTTAACAAAATCTACCTAAAAATATAGCTATGGGTAAGTTTCAATATGTTTCAAAGTTAAGGAAAAATTGGTTGAACTGTGTATATGTATGTATGTAATGTATGAAAACCCACCAGTGGCTGATTGGTCTTTCGACCCGAGGCGGTACGGGAAGTCTCGATCGCACATTCAAATATTGTTCATGCTTAACTCATCAACAATAATTGCAGCACTACCAAGGGGTCCGTTACCACTGGTTTGGGACCGTTTTGACTAATCTTACTCTCTTCCAACTGTTCGAAACAAATCTAGAATCTTGAAAAGGTACCTAAGTAACCTACTCATGATTCCAAGTTTGCCGAGATACTCCGGCTGGCTTGAACCCACAATCCATTGTATATCAGTGTTCAGTTCGTTTGATGTCCTGTCCCACCCCCCACTTATCCCCAGTAATAGAGTTAAACTATTATACATTTGATAATATAATATCATCAACAAAAATTATCAAGGATACTTATCTTTGCTCAGCATCTTTAGTAATCTTCTAGGTCAAAGCAAGCCGTGACAAAGACGACGTTTTGGTTACCGGTGCAGAAAAAAAACACAACTCGTTCCAAGTCATTCACCACTGTAATTTGATTCAAGTGAAAATATAATCACATCCTTCTTCTATATTTGAACTTTATCACTTTATACTTCCCATTCGAAAAACAAAAGACATTTCTCTTAGTTCCAATCATTTCCATCAGCATCGCTTTTCCCACCAATACTTAACCCTTCGTTTCATAAAGTAACAAATTTGCAACAATTAATTAAAGCTGTTGTAACTTTTACATAAAACCAAATAGTCAACTTTTTTCTTCATGGCAATAATATTTCTAACTTCAAGATAACGTTGAATTAAAAAAAATGACTTTCTGAGTATACATATACGAACTAGACCAACTTGAATTTGAAAAATATGAAATATTTAAAAAGGCTTATTTTTCAGAGTTTTGACCTAGTCCAATTCACACTGCGAAAAAAAATTTTGTCTGAAAAAAATATTTTCGCATTTTCAGTAATGCAATTAACACAATTGAATACAATTTGAAGATTTTTTTTTTATTTTTTGCCTGATATAATGGCCTTTTATTAATTGTTGCAAATTTGCAACATCATGCAACGGTAGCACTTTTAGTTAGGTCTATGGGCGGGCTACAAAGTGTGCTTTCTAATGTTTCATCGTTTAAAAAGTGTATATGTTTCCTGATGAAAGTATCATTATTTTTAATGTTATATTATCATGTTGTCGAGATATTTTTGAAATAATGCAGATAAATGAGCCTCTAACTGAACAAAATGGCTGACAACTGTAAAAATATTGGGGAAAACCAACAACAAATTCTTTTGGCTAAATCATCAACCATTCGTTTCATAAAGTTAAAAAAAATAATAGCAATTACGAATCCCAGTTAGAAATCCTGCATAAAAGTTGAAAAATATTTTTTTCTTTTATTTTTGTAATGAATTTTATTTTTAAAGGGTCACATTTAGAACAAATTTGTGACTTTTGAGTAGTTAAAGTATTTATATTAATAATTTGAATTTTGAATTTTTCAAATGCAACCAGCGAAGATTTTAAATATAATCTTATAATCCCCGGAAAAGATTTTATTTGTTCGAAAAAAATATTTTCACATTTAAAGTGAATTAATGATTAACATCTTTTTTCTACATACTACTTATGTCATAAAAACGCATGTTCTCAATATGATGCAATGTTAAACCCTAGTTTTTAACCCTTTGTTTCAGAATGTGCTTCAATTACTTTATATCGTTTGTATAGTATTTATGTTAACAGTTTTAATGTTTTCAGAACGAATTTGATATGGAAATTATGTATGAAGGTGACATGAAAATGGCAGTTCCTTTCAAGTCCTACTTATAATTTTGTTTACCCTTCCAGACGCGTACCATATTCAACAAATGTTGTACGGGTAAAACCATTTTAAATGTATTTTATCCATCGGTTTTCTTTATAATGGAATATTAAACATATTTTTTTTTCTTCATTACAGATTTTTGACTAAAGATCGCAAATTGTTTCTTCAACAATTTGCATTTTCTGATTTTCTAGTTACTTGATTTTTTAAAACTTTGTATACCATGCACAATAATCGCTTTTTTATATATTTAAATGGTTTTAAAATTCAAACAATATTGTCAGCCGAAAATGATTTTTTTTAAATTACTACATATTGCGCTAAAGAACTATGAGCACAAAGATTATCATAAAACCTTTCACAAAAAATGAAGTTACTTAAAAAGAACTGAATACAAGTCCAGAGCTTGAATGTTATACCAACAACAACTTCTAACTTTGAAGTTCAAAGTGTTGTTTTTGAAAAGGTTATGTTTTCAAAAAAAATAGTATTGGAAGGACGTTCCAGCTTTCCAAATAGCATCTTCAAGCAAATGTAAAGAATAAGTCACTAGCTGGTATACTATCGCATTGCTACCCCCAGCTTAATTCTGTGCCGAGGTGGTCAAGCCGCTAGCGAATACGCTAGTGCGAGTCTGGTTTTGGTATGCTAGGCTTAATGGGTTCGGTTCCAGGTATCGGCAGAACACTTTTGGGTTCGAATGACATAAACGGCCAACAGGTAAGATGTGCTTTATTGAAATCTCATACAGTTGCGTTCAAAAAAGAAAGAAATTGCATGAAGCTGCGCACCCACTTCCAGCTTTGACAAGCTGCCATTTCTCTATCGGTTTATATTTTTTCATGAAAATTTCAAACAATCTAGTTCATCTATCCAACTAACACTCCACAAAATTTGAAGTCTTTACAATAACGGGAAATTAAGATACGGCTATTCCCGTAAAAAAGGGAAATTGGGAACTGCTTCACTAAATTTGCTGTATCTTTGACAATTTCCATTGAAAAATCTTGAAATTTGGTCCAAAGATGTAAAAATGTTTGATCTAATACCAGGCCAAGTTTTGTCAAGATCGATGAACGTGATCAAAAATGGTGCCGGATTGAAAATGAGGTTCATTATCGCCCAGCAGACGATTTCATTCTTTTTTGGACGGATGTTTGTATGGAAAACATCGTAATCTATGTATTCTTGGTTTTTCTTTCACAAAACCAAACCTTATTACAAAGAATGTTGTAAATTGATAGGAACTTCACTCTTGCTTTGTTTTGAAATAGAAATAGAAATAGAAACAAAGCTGGTATTGAAACAAAAGAGCGAATAGAATATTCGCTTTAATTGTGGATCAAATTTTGCTTGCGTGTAATTAGCAGGTCATTACTGAAAATCTGTTCTTTTTATTTTGAACCCTGTTGGAACATTTTCTCTTTCGAAACAAAGTACGAATGATGTTTTTAGCTATTTACAACATTCATTGTAATAATTTTTTGTTTTAAGAAAGAAAAAACAAAGAATACATGGATTACAGTGTTTTCCATACAAACATCCGTCCAAAAAAGAATGAAAAGGTCTGCTGGGTGATAATGAACCTCATTTTCAATCCGGCACCATTTTTGATCACGTTCATCGATCTTGACGAAACTTTGCCTGGCATTAGATCAAACATTTTTACATCTTTGGACCAAATTTCAAGATTTTTCAATGAAAATTGTCAAAGATACAGCAAATTTAGTGAAGAAGTTCCAAATTTCCCTTTTTTACGGGAATAGCTGTATCTTAATTTCCCGTAATTGTAAAGACTTCAAATTTTGTGGAGTGTTAGTTGGATAGTTGAACTAGATTGTGTGAAATTTTCATGAAAATATATAAACTTAGAGATAAATGGCAGCTTGTCAAAGTTGAAAGTGGGTGCGCAGCTTCACGCGATTTCATTCTTTTTTGAACGCAACTGTATATAAGAATGTTCAATAGGGTGTCCCAAAATTGCATAACTTCTGGGAATCTGGGGGCTCACCCTCCGAATGGTAGATTAGGATGTGCACAACAAACTTTTGTATGGAGCCGACTAAAAAAAATCATGTTTAGAGGTTCCGCAAGCGCGATTTTAAAAACAAAGTCCACTTTCAAAAGATTTGATTTTAAATAAATTCTGAGTCCAAAAATTTTCATAAAATTTATATATTTTATATTTTTTTAATTTTGTTTGAGTCAAAAATTACACGTAAAAAATACAAAATGAACCGAATTTGTATCAAAATGTAAAACTAGCAAGCTATTTTCAAGAAAAAAAATTTTTTGGTCCAAAAATTTTGAATTTAACTGACCAAAATGTGTACCAAGCGTAAAATATTTTTGATACCAATGCCATCAAAAGATGCGGATTTTTGTGCACTTAAACTTTGCTGAACAAAACATGTGGTTTGTATCAACGTGTGAACAGCTATTCACGATTTAATGCTTAACAAAAATCACAATTAAGGATATTTTTTTATTTAATTTATCAAATTTGTCTTAATAAATACCTACTTTAAAATCAAAATACTTGCAAAAAAGACTTTGATGGTTTAAAGGAGTCATCAGAAGGCCATATGCCGAATTTGAGCAGAATCGGACAACAGGAAGGGGTTGCACTGAATCTCAAGTGTGAAAGGGATTCTGAGACATAGTGTTCTAAAGAAGCATAAAAAACTGGTTTTTCATCATACATTTTTGTCTTTACCAACCGATTGCTTGATTATGAAGGTTTTATTAAAATTTCAATTAAGACTAACATTTCACTTGAAGACTGCAGCTCGATAGGACTTAAAACAAAAAAGTTATGGCTGTTCCAAGATTGTATTTTTGTGGCAAATTGTCGTTGAACACACAATGAGTACTTTTTACTCATTGCGTTTTACAGGACAATTTGTAACCAAAATACAATCTTTGAACAGCCATAACTTTTTTGTTTCAAGTCCAATCGAGTTGCAGTCTTCAAGTGAAATGTTAGTCTTAATTGAAATTTTAATAAAACCTTCATAATCAAGCAATCGGTTGGTAAAGACAAAAATGTATGATGAAAAACCAGTTTTTTATGCTTCTTTAGAACACTATGTCTCAGAATCCCTTTCACACTTGAGATTCAGTGCAACTCAACTGCAACTTCAGTACAAACAAAATTAAAAAAATATAAAATGTATCAGTTTTATGAAAATTTTTGGACCCAGAATTTATTTAAAATCAAATCTTTTGAAAGTGGACTTTTTTTAAAGATCGCGCTTGCGGAACCTCTAAACATGATTTTTTTTAGTCGGCCCCATACAAAAGTTTGTTCTGCACATCCTAATCTACCATTCGGAGGGTGAGCCCCCAGATTCCCAGAAGTTATGCAATTTTGGGACACCCTAATGTTCAATCAGTTGCCCAGGCCAGGTTGACGGATGCAGAAGTTCATGTAGTAAACTAGGCCACCTGATTGACTCGTTCTTTCAAAATATACTTTCATCAACACACGCAATACCATATTTATAACGCAATATATATTTAATAACATATTTAATTCATTCGAAACCATGGTGTAAGCTGCATTGGAGATTTGTCGAACTAATTAATCTAAATAATGCGTATAAGAACATACTTAGGCAGAAACTGCGGTGAATCCGTGCACCCATGGTGGATAACTAACATACATAGGAACCCCAGCAAACATTTTTGTAGGTATATTTCTCAACAAACTTTGCTATACGTTCCATATACATTATAAAATCATCTTATATAACTCGAAAAAACAGGATTTACGTACTAAAGTGGAGGCAATATACATACATATTTTTAACTTCTGGCTTAAGCGATAAGAGTTGTAAAAATTGGACGATATACAACACCTTTTACCGTACATCCTGACAGTATGCGAGAGAGCGCAAGTTTTGCTCTCAATGCATGCAAACCGTTGCCAGCGACAATATTTGCTGCTTCTCTCATTGGCCAGTTTATTCAAATGGACCCTCTGATTTTTAGAAACCTGGTTGCACTGCTTATCGCAAAGAGAACAACAAGGTTGTTTTCTCATTTGTATCCCGCACGCGGGAGACAAATTTGCAAACAGGAAGGACTTTTGTCATATACGAGTCGGTAGACTTTAACTAACCATTTTTACGATCATTTACTTGGTTTGGTAGGAATTACGATTCGCATAAACATTGTTAACGAGTTGAGCTGACATTTCTTATGCGATGTTATGTTTGCTGGGAACTACCCCTGCTAAACTTTCAGCTCCAATGGTGTCCAGGCATTAAATTTTGGTAGTTCTTGAACTAAAACTATGATTAGTGCAAGATAAATTAAGAGTTAACGTTTATTTCTAACTGTCTTGTGTGAGGAACGGAAAGGTGTAACCGTTTCATGTTGTTGCAAATTTGCAACAATTAATATTTTGGCTAAATACTCGAAATATGTGAAAATAATATTTTTGCGTTATTTTTCCCTTCATGTACTCATCATTGCGCACTATTGAGAATTTTTTCAAGAAAAAATAAAAAATCATGAAATGAAGGGTTAAAATATCACAATTATCAAGAAATCCAACATCGGAAACCACAGATTGACCGATGAAAAATATCATCCCCTGTTTTTCCTCTAAGAACCCCAAAAAAAAAAAAATCAAATATCCGACTTATTCTTCAAAATTCAATCTTCATTATTTCGAGCTTGTTCTTGATTTGAATACTGCTTCTCGTCCCCATGAACGAATCTATATGTTCTCACTTTCTCCCATAATTTCAAAGCTTGCAGCCAATAATTCACATTTTTCATCATTCCTTCAGTAGAACAAAAACGTTCTAAAACATGTTATTCACATTATTATAATTTTAAAATTTAATTATAATTTTGAACGCTTTCCCCAAGTCAACTACACACACAGAACAAACAAAACCTCGCTCGTTTCTCCCGGCACTTCGATCAGCTCCTGTAATCAAACCAAGCCCCCAACTAAAAACAAATACTTTCTTCACAAATTCCTATCGATCACTATATTTTCTGTTACAGAAATTTTCGAAACTATAATATTTCTGTAAATAAATTTGATAGAAATTTTATCACACGAAAAAAAAACACGTGCTGACGGTTCAGCACCCGCCTACTCTTTTTCTAAGGAAAAATTGGTTGAACTTTGTAAAAATTACAATCTGAAAAGTTCTGAAAGTAAAGTTACAAAGCCCCTATAGCCCCAATTTTTCGAAAAATTGTCCAAAAAATTTCTTATCTATGTATGAAGTTTTCAGTTGAACAAAGGCTATTTGTTATCATAAAACTAGGCTTCTGTGCAATTTTCCGTGAAAAAGAATAAGAGAGAGTTGAAATGGTTGAAAACTTCAAACTTCGAATCACTTTTTCGAATACTTCTGTGTGTTCAAAATATCTCAAATTACTGGTCATGTGATGTTTCGAGTTTTCAAACTTATTATTTTATGAACTCCTCAACTTCTGATTACCTAAGTTTTCGAACTTTTGAATGGCCGCATTTCTTATTATCTGATGTCATCGATTTATAAACGTTTAAATTGATCAATTTCTGAGTATCTCAACTAGTTTCTGAATTTCTTGGAGTCCGAATTTCTATTTTTTTTAAATAATTTCATAGCTTTTTAAAATCTGTATATCATATAGTAAATATAAGTATGAATTAATGTTTTTTGACATTCTGACTTTCGGGTTTAAGGGTCTTGGAATTTCTTGTTTGTTTAATTTGTGATTTTCAAAATTTATGATTTTAAAAAACTTTTTTTCTTTTGTATTTATGGATATTTAATCTTTAAATTATTTGATGTTAACTGACATTTTTTTCATGTTAATATTTTGAATTTCCAAATTTCTGAACGTTTGAGTTTATGTATGTATGAGTCAATGACCGCTGTCCCGAGCAGACTTTTATGGCAAAATTATACCTAATTTTGGTATCATGCTATGAAAGTAAAATGAGGTATCATTTTGCCCGAATAAAGGTGGTACAATGCCAAAATTTGGGTCTCACTTTTCATATATGGATACCTCAAACATGTCAAGTGTAGGCTTCACTGAAACCTCAATGATACCTTGTTAAGCCAACGTTTCAAAACAAGTTTTGAGGGCATAATAATGCCACTTTAAGGTATAATTCACAGCCAAAATTTGGCATCGTTGTGATATCAAATCCATTGAAAAAGAAAGCTGCCAAACGAGGCATCATTAAGCTTCCATAAACACCAAAATTTGGCCTCACTGTGCTATCTTTTAATCAAAAACGATACCCGAATTTTGATAAACGACACCAAGTTTGACATTTAGGGTATGATATCAAAATTATTATTCAGCCATAAAATCTGCTCGGTATATATGATAAAAATTGCCATTAATAATGCAAAAAAGAAGTGGATCATGGTTCAGACAAATAACGAGTATCAGAACTCTAAAATGTATGTATACATTTTGGCGTTTTAATTTAGTTATATGTCTGAACCATGAATAGATCCACTTTTTTGTTGCATAATTAAAGGCGATTTTCTTTATATATTTATTCAGCTATTTCATTTCTTATTCGAGTATTTGACAAAAAAAATTATAAACTGAAAATCAGCACAGAACACATTTCACATTCGATTTTAGTTGATATATAATCATATCTCATAAAACAATACGAAATTTTACTAGAAGGGCATGATAAATAACAAAATTTGGTACAATTTAAATATCTGCTTAGGATTGTATGAGCGACATTGATGACCGACCTTAGAATAATTTAGTCTAATGATAAAAACAGTATAATTTATTGCATACAACAAGATACTTTGACATGTGTAAGATATTTTGATATACTTCACGATTCTTATTCGTTTTTCGCAACACACCTTAAAAATAAATTAACATTAAAAGAAAATATTAATAAACTACACATGTAACCATAATTTAAATTTAATATATGCCCAATTCAATTCTAAATAATTCATCAAAGTTTAGTTTAAAAGTAAATTGCATTGCTTTGTTTAAGCATGAACCCTTTACAAGTATACCAGGTAAAAAAGTGATGTAAATAACACCTTCTCTATGTTACTTGTTTTGTGATCGCCTTATGCATTTTTTTTCTTTTCAAAGCTTAATTGATATCGTTTTTATCTCGTATGTTGTACTTCTGGTAATGATAAATTTATCAGATTCGCCTAGAATCATGTTATTCCTAATTGTTCCTAACACAAAAAGTCAGTTAATACAAAATAGGAAATCTGAGCAGTACAAATTTATTATTGACAGAAGATGAAATTTCTAGGCTGTTTAGATAGTCAATCTCAATGTGTGTGTGTGTGTTTGTGTGTGTGTGTGTGTGTGTGTGTGTGTGTGTGTGTGTGTGTGTGTGTGTGTGTGTGTGTGTGTGTGTGTGTGTGTGTTTGAGTGCTTAGCTCTAAATAACAAATCACCCTCATTCCACTTGTTCAGACAGGTTTTAGTTAAGACACTCCTTCCTGGACTCCTTCCTGGCTAATCCGCTCATATTATGAGACAAAATATTATTTGTCTGTTCCTTTGGACCGAGAAAGCGCTGTGCAAAGCAAAGAGAAGAATAATTATGTAGAAAACACAGAGAACCAAATTCATTGGGTTCCAGTTGATAGAAAAAGTTTGTCAACGTTGTTCATTCGGTTATAACTTTTAACTTGAGCATTATGCGACAAACAGCTCAATTTTTAAACTTTTCGTCGTTTGATCCAATAGCCGCTCGAGGAATGGCTTTCTATCCTAATCCACTTGGCCAATTGACATCGCCTATCAGTTTCAATAACTTCTTCCAGTTGCTTCTGTGAGGCACCGATTCTGGAATCATCCGAAGGGCAGATAGCGTGTATTCTTGGAATTGTTGAGAAATTAAAAAAAACTGTCTTAGGGTAACGGACTTATTTTGGACCAGAGGACCTAATTTAGACCACCTTGTCTCACTCTCTTATAAAGCAATTAATCATAATTTTTTTTACAATTATAGTTGAAGCACGGTCACTTAATGTAATGCACCAAGTTTTTTCATAATTAGTTCCTTTATAAGAAAGCTAGACAAGGTGGTCCAAAATAGGTCCCCTGGTCCAAAATAAGTCCGTTATCCTATTTATTGTGAAAACCTGGAAGAGAGAACATACATTCCTATTGTATTGTAAAACCGTGACAGTTACTGCCCATTTACCTTGCAACATCGAAATAGACTGGGCCACAGGCGTTATTCTCAGGCGACGGATTCAATCAACTCGGAGGCTAGTGTTTGATTGCAGAGTTCTCATGACACAGTCATTACATAATCAAAGTTTCCTTTTAGTCGGGATCTAAAAATGAAGAAACTCAGAGAAATTTATTCTATTCTAGTTGTTACCTTAAAAATAAACTTCAGAGCAATCATCATCACATGGAGCAGGCTCGGTCGGTGGTTCCGGAACGGGGAATATTCCACGTTCTATATCCTCTGCACCATTCATTTCTGGGGAAGAAGCGTTGTTCAGTCCATCGGTTTCCTTCGTGAATCAATACTCATGGCGCATCCGCTTGCCTATAACGCGGTGCAGTTGCATCGTCGAGTTTTTTTTACAGGAGTTGTGATTGCGGAAGTGCGTTAAATCCACCGGAGCAGGGAAGAAACATGGACCATCAGATCGTCTGGCACTTGCGCTCAGCTGCATCGATTCCGTTATCAGAGCAGCAACCTACGTCACCATAGTATCAACTTAACACAGAATCACAAACACAATTGGTAAAATACCGACAAATTCATCAAACCGAACCAAAACAAGACAACGACGTCGGAACAAAACAAAACTGTTGTTTTGACGTTTCTCTTCTTTCTGCCGAACTGGGTTGCCAGCTTTTATTTTGTAATCTGTAACAAAGAATATTTAAAGCACTGATCTGGTGGTGTATGTGTATGTATCATTAGAGCAAGTTCACTGGTGTTGGGGAAAGTGATAGAAATTTGGACACTTGAAGCACATTTTGAAAATTTTACCATGCAAAAATGTTTTCAAGATCTTTGGGCGTTGTATTTATTTACAGCACTGTTTCTATTCCAGCCGTATGTGATAGAAAAATTGCTATTTTTGCATCACAGCATGCGAGAATACAACACCTGTTGTAGAAACTCTTGAAGGCTATATATCTTGAAATGTTTTAGCATTGTAAAGTTTTCAAAATGTGCCAAAAGTGTCAAAATTTCTACCACTTTCTCCCAACACCAGTGAACTTGCTCTTAGGTCTTGAATTTTTTTCATGTAAATATTGTTCATGAAGAATTCTTGATTACAATAAATTTAGCTATATACAACCTTTAAACTATACAATGTTCAGTTAGCTTTTAATTAGAAATTAATGAATTCTCATTTATAAACGAATTATTAACAGCATTTTTTACTCTTAAGTAAAACATAGCGAGAGGTTGAAGAGCGGAGGGGGCAGGGGGGTTTAGAGAGAATAATGGGAGGGGGGTTGTTTAAAACAAAAAGTTAAAGAAAATAATGATATTTCATTTATTTGAATAAAGACTAAATTATATTAATTTATAATGATTTTTAAAATTTCCACATCATACATCGTATGAAATTTCGTTACAGATCCCGGAACATGGGACCGTATTTGAAAATTTCACATTTAATTCTTTGAAGATAGACGTTAAAAGCATTACAATGTTTCATCCATGTCCAAAAGATGACCATAATATTATAAAACTTTACCAATATGTACTTCTAATCTAATTAAAAAAATAGGAACAAATTGACAAAAATAAACCTTAAAGATGATAATATTTTAGAATAACAACCTTGAGTTAAGTTATGACATTTTCTAATGTATAATATATTTCAACAAATTTTGTCTTCTCTTCACTCTAAACACTTCATTTGAGTCTCAGTTTAGAATTCTTAGTTTAGAGGTAAAGTTTTATTTAGTTTTACAAGTTTTTTGTGCCGAGTGGGGAGAGGGCCGTAACAGTCATAGCGACTCAAATGTTAGAAATAGTATAATAGAAGGAAGGAGGTTTATATGTAAGTTCAGTTTTCGGAGTAATGATACCTTAATGATGCTTGTTTTTGCAATCACTGAAAAATCAACACTAAACATGCGCGCAATATGCCGGTAACGAACGATTTACTGTGTGTGTTCAGTTTAATTTAATTTTGATAATTTAATTTTGAACACCTCAATGAATCTAATTTTTCAACCCAGAAAATTGAATATCAAATCATGCTATCATTTTGATTTCTCTTTTCTACTCTATCATAATAAATGAAACCCTAATGATGTCATGTTTTAGTATCTTGGAAAATACAAAACCAAATAGTGCTTTCATTTTGGTCTCAATGCCTTACTTAGGCATTGATTTGGCATCATATTTTATCATATTGATGCTTTAATGAAACCTAATTTTGCCATCGGGAGAAATGCGATACTAAATTATGCTATCATTTTGGCATTGATAGCTCATTTTGGCTACTGTTTGCTATCGATTTAGGCATCAAAGTCTGCTCGGGGTAAGTTTTGTATAGAATATTCCCAATTTATGATGTTCAAACCTATCTGTAAATTTTGTAATCTGATGTAGCGCAACAAGTTTAAATTTTGTGTGGGAAAACAATATTTTTCATTGAAAAATCACTAGGTAAGTACTGAATGTCCGAAAAAATATTACTTTAAATGATAAACATTCCTGGGTTCTTTCACTAAAATTCATACGAACGAATCATCAACCTAATGTACCTCAAATAAGATAATTGATGTTGCCCGAAAAAAAATAATTCCAAAATATATTTTTTGATTTTCAGAGTCTCTGGTTGCTAACTAGGAAGCTGGTAAACCTTAGGATGAAAATAATAGAAATCAAAAATCCACTTGTTCATTGAACCTTGGCAAAAACATTTCATGAAATTATAAAAAAACGTTATCAGGCAAAACCAGCAATTTTTAAATACATTTCATTCCATTCGAAAGATTATAACTTTTTCCATACCAAGCAGCAAAAATGAAGCTTTAGAATAAATAGGCAAAAACACGAAAAGATATTTTATTACAAGCTTAACCAATTCTCTGGTTGAAAAAAATAATTCAAATAAATACCAAAGGTATCGACAAAACATGGGAGCCAAAGCCAATTTTTGCATTGATCTAATGGGAAATCAATTCTTAGATTTAAGTATTGCTGAACATCCAATCAATCTGAATATTTTAAATTATAATAATTTTTTTTAACTTTTTTGGTGAGATTCAATTTGTTAGTTATTATTTATTCAATTTTTATCTTTCATGGAATTCACAGTATTCTGTCCGTAAGCCACACCCCTGCCCAAACGATAACCAATAATTAATATTTCAATCGGCTTCCGAATAACTAGTTAACTGATTGTAGGTGACAAAGATTTGCATTGATAAGGTATCTGTTGCTTGTTCCATGCATATCGTCACCGATACTGGGAAGTTTTAATGATAACTGCCAAATACTCCCACTCAAGGATGTGGATACGATGACGGCAACGACGAATGATAAAGACGACGACGACGACGACGACGCGTGAAATCCCAATCGAATTATCCCAACAAATGATAAATTCAATTAGCAAAGCAGCAGCACCTTTTTTCTGTCCAGCTGAACCCGGGTTTATCGAAGAGGTTAGGTTTTGGGGGGAAGATTTAAACAAACAGCTTCCTAAAACCACAGGAAGACTGTTGAAGTGTTTTCCGCAGACAATATCTATGATTTTCTGCTACATATCCTACTGGAAACAAGGACGAAGGAGAAGTAGTCGAAGCGTTAGTAATAATCTGAAATAGACGATTATCATACATAGTTGAATCCTGAAGATGCTGTCTGAATGACTTCAAAATAATTCCCATTCAAAACGGAGCAACATGGATTTAGTTTAAGTGATGCTTCGATGCTTTTTAATTGGATTGTTGGCGACCTAAAAAAATATCACTTCTGTAAATTCAAGTCTACTAACTGCATCCTTACTAAATATTCAAATCGATCCCGGGTTAAAAATGTGGGTTAGACGAGTAGCGGTAAAAATTCAAACTCTTTTGATATTTCCGGTCTGTCTTCCGGTACTGACAATTTCAAGGGCAACACAACCGAAGGAAAGAAACACCTGTTTGGTATAAATAAGTAAAAGCCGCCTGGAAACTTTTTACAACTTGGAAGGACCTACTCCTACCTGCCTAGCCATATTATTGATTCAATCGATGACCGAGAGATGAGTTAATAAAAATGCTAATTTTGCTTCCGGGAAACCGGTGTGATAGACTCTTAGAAAGTTGCTGTAAACTTATGTTAGTTACTCGAATGCGTTACCGTATGCTATCGAACTCTATTAAAAAAAAACATTTTATCGCAAAACAGTTTTCACTGCGGAATTTTTCATCATGGCGGGGGAATCGGAATAAAAACAGGAGGAAAAAAGTATCCGGTGAAACACGGCAAAAGTGTGAAACATTCGGTTGAGTTTGTAGATCACCTAAAAGGATTCAAAGTGCGTCGAGGCGAAATTTTGATCTCCTTCAAAGGCTTTGCACTCTTCCCCAGTAGACTGAGTCGATTTGGGGTCATTTTTGAATTTCTCAAACCCTGGGGTCTTGAAAGCTTCGTTTTGGTCCAAAACTAATCCATGATTTTTTGCAGAATTTTTAAGTAACGTTTACATGAGTAAATTTGAATATTTAGGTTGGTATGGGAAGATTGAATATTTTGTATTGAAAAATCAACATCATTTTTGTTTCTTGTGTGGAACCGAGCCTGCTAATGGTTTTTGTGCCAATTTATAAATTCTTTAAGGAAAATTTTCCGCTGAACAACTTTGTCGAATATCATAAGAAATCAGCCGAAGAGGTCCAAAGTTATTCATGGAAAACTGGATTTTCGTGTTCCTCCCGAAAAAAATGTCCAAAAATCTCATACAAATTTTAGGCTCGTTGAGCGACCCCTTCCCGTGATCCGATCTGGCCTAAATTTGGCATGAGACCTTGTATTTGGCCTAGGATCAATTTAAGCCTACATTGCATAACTTTTTCAAATGTCGGGTCATTTGGGCCACTCTAATATGAACACAAACTGGCGGAAACTGGGTGAACCGTGCACCATGGTGGATAACAGACATACATAACAAAACGTAATAATTCTTCTGACATCTCGAATCGAGCATTGTTTGATAATGTACAGGCCCAAGCATAATTCACTCAATTGCAAAATGTTCAATTATTTCTCAATCTGGAAAATTCAATGATTTTTTTTTTTTATAAAAATAGACACAATTGAAAAATATGACACAATACACCCTTAAAAAATCTTACACAAAAGTATGTAAAAAGAAGTCAAAACAACCCGTAAGTGCAGGAAGTCACTAGTATGTAAAAAGGATGATACGAAAAATTATGTAGTAAGGCTGGTACGGACGAGTATGTAGAAAGTACGCAAAAGATCGTAGGGCTCTGTGAACTGAAAAGTATGTTAAAATCACATAAATTAGGATCATTTCTGAATTCATTTAGAAGCAGGGATATTTTCTTTTGAATTGAATCATTTTTTTTTATTATGCTAATTTATTGCCTATAAACCATAAAATTAAAGAAAACTGTCTCCGTTGGCTCGCCCGAGAATTTCTTCGCTGGGTATAATTTTGAAGTAGCCAGAAACCACCGTTATATTATTGGACACTTCGGGACATCGGTT
Source organism: Uranotaenia lowii (assembly GCF_029784155.1). Lineage (NCBI taxonomy): Eukaryota > Metazoa > Arthropoda > Insecta > Diptera > Culicidae > Uranotaenia > Uranotaenia lowii. The sequence goes on from NC_073692.1 coordinate 364,063,000, forward strand.
AACTTGGGCTGGTTATTGGGCTGCTGATTCTGGGGCTGGGTGTCCAGGGGACCCGGAAGTGGCAGGTGAGGTTGTAAATCCTATAGAAGAAAGAAATGGTCAAAAAGTTGCTAAAATTAAAAAAAAAGAAATATTACCCATGCTATTTGGTTTGCTTGGTTGCGGCCGGGACTATGGTGGAATCGGCATGTCACTTCGGGACCAAGAGGAAACCAACAACTTTCCTAAAATTATGGACAAAAATTGAATAAAACATACAGCAGAAATAAAGTTTTCAAACTTACCGAGAGGAGCGAAGAAATTTTGATGTTTTCGGAAAGACTTAACCGGCAGTTTTGGAAAAATTGTGTGCGTGCAAGTAGGATGCAAAATACAGACTGATTTTCTGGTGGTGCGAGTGAGAAGCACAACGCTGTCATCCCCAATTTTACATACTTTGTAGTTGTTTCAACGGAGAGGAACTTCAAAAACAGAAAGAACTGGGAAATGGGAAAGTATGTAAAATTCACCGAGTCTCCGAAACTCACCGCACGTAGAATGAAACGAACTTCAAAGTATGTACTTTTTACGGTTTCAGTATGTAAAAATTTCTTAGCGTGTAGACAACAATGACAAATTTGAAGAAATAACTGAATAAAAATAAAAAAAAATGCCAAACCTTCACAAATGACAAAATAGAAATAATGGACAAATTGGCAAGAAAGACAAAATGAAAAAATTTACAATTTTGACAAAAGTAAAAACATTGAAAAAAAAATAACAAATTTAACAAAAATGACAAAACTGACAAAAAGGGGTCAATTTGACGAAAATTACTTAGAGATTGGAAAATGAAGAAATTGACAAAAATGTCAAAATTGACAAAAATGACAAAAATGACAAAAATGACAAAAATGACAAAAATGACAAAAATGACAAAAATGACAAAAATGACAAAAATGACAAAAATGACAAAAATGACAAAAATGACAAAAATGACAAAAATGACAAAAATGACAAAAATGACAAAAATGACAAAAATGACAAAAATGACAAAAGTGACAAAAATGACAAAAATGACAAAAATGACAAAAATGACAAAAATGACCAAAATGACAAAAATGACAAATTTGACAAAAATGACAAAAATGACAAAAATGACAAAAATGACAAAAATGACAAAAATGACAAAAGTGACAAAAATGACAAAAATGACAAAAATGACAAAAATGACAAAAATGACAAAAATGACAAAAATGACAAAAACGACAAAAATGACAAAAATGACAAAAATGACAAAAATGACAATAATAACAAAAATTACAAAAATGACAAAAATGGCAATAATGACCGGAATGACCGGAATGACAAAAATGACAAAAATGACAAAAATGACAAAAATGACAAAAATGACAAAAATGACAAAAATGACAAAAATGACAAAAATGACAAAAATGACAAAAATGACAAAAATGACAAAAATGACAAAAATGACAAAAATGACAAAAATGACAAAAATGACAAAAAATACAAAAATGAAAAAAATTACAAAAAGGACAAAAATGACACAAAAATGACACAAAAATAACAAAACTCACACAGAAATAACACAAAAATGACAAGATTTTCATAGTAATGACAAGAATGACAAGAATGACAGAAAGGGATAAAATAACAAAAATGACAAAAATGACAATAATGCAAAATACTCTCTTGTCATTCATGTCAATCATGTTTATTTTTGTCAACTGCAAGCTTTGTAAGGAAATTCCAAGCTTTCAAATTTGCACACCTCCCAAAACTTGTGTGTTTGTGTTGTTTTTACTGCCGCAAATATGTAGCAATAAAAAATTTGGAAGCGATTCGTTTAGTCTTGAATTGGCGCAACGCGTTTTAATTATGTATGAAAATTTTTATGAAAGAACAAAATTTTTCTTTAAAATATCCTCAAAGATGTACTGAAGGTTAAAAATATATTACTATGGATTTAAAATACTCCTGGAATTTTGCAGAACATTTCATGTGAACAAACTATAAACCTAGGTTTTATTCTCAGAAAAAATATTCGATTTTATAACAAAAATTGTTCAAAATGTATTTGAAAGCTGTTGTATCATATAACTAACTGACCCGGTGTGCTTTGCTACACCTTCTATAAACAAATAAAATTATGCTAAAATGTATGTTTTATTCGTCTGAATGCTCTACCTTCTTCCAAAGTGGGGAGGGCTCAGGGAGGGCTTTGTTTGATGAATTTTAAATTGTTGCCGAATAAATATGAAAAAACTTATCTTCTTTCCTACTCCGCCCTGAAAATGAAAGATTTATAAGTGTTCGATTTATGCCAAAAAGCTCCCTCCCCCCCTTACTTTTTCCTTTTCCCATCCACCACTACTTGAAGAAAATAGGCGTTTCTAATAACCATATCAAATTTGGTCCTATTGGTTGATAAGTTCTTAAGCGATACAACAAAATTAAAAGAATCCCCCCCCTTCCCTATCCTCTTCTCCCTGCAAGGCGGAAGGGTTTATAACAATCATAGAAACATTATCTCTTACCCAAATATCTTCCCAGGTCAAATTTGATTCCATTCTCTTGATTAAAGCCAAGTTATGCCAACAAAATTGTATTGGGGCTTTCCTCCTTCCTAAAAACTTATTGGAAGAAGAGTGGTGCTCAAATTCCAAAAGAATCATATCTCGTGCTCGAAGCCCTTTCATGTAAAGTTTGGTATGGGAGCCTCCCTACTCCCTTTCTTTGCCCCCAATGAAAGAATGGATTAATCATATAACCAATTCTCGGTATCATATGCTCATCCAGGCCAAATTTGGTTCTATTTGCTTGATAAATTCTCAAGTTATGCGAAAAATTGTAAAGAAGCCCCTTCCTTTTCTCCCCACTGGAAGGAGGGAGTGTTACCAAATATCGATAGAAACCTTTTTTATTCTCAAATACCATTCCTAGCCAAATTCCGTTCCATTTGCTCGATTTGTTCTTCAGCTTTATAAGCTTTCCCTCTCCTATTTCCCCATTGGAAGAAAGAAGGGTTTTCAAATACTCTTTAAAACATTTCATATTCCAAAACATCCTCCCATGCGAAATTTAATTCCATTTGTACGATTTTTTCTTCGCTATGTAAACAATTGTGTTGGAATTGGGTGCCGAATATTCATTGAAACCTTTCTCATACTCTAATACTATTCCATGCCAAATTTGGTTCCATTTGCTTGATAAGTTTTTGAGTTATGTAAAAAATGTAAAAAAGACCTCCTCTCCACGTCTTATCTCCCTACTATTTAAATGGAAAGAGTCTTTCAATACAACATATCATAAAATTAGATCAAAACCTGTTCATTAAATCAATAAATCATCTTATTATGTTAAATCGTTAAAACTTTCAATTTTTGACAAAAAAATTGCAAAAATAGTTCGAATTCAATCACATTCTTGAAAAACTTTCATTGGAGCCCCCTTTACAAAAACGGTAAACGTTTGAAATCTTGAAATAATCTCATGACATCAACAATTTTATTATGTGTCAAATTTGAACGAAATTGTTTGAAAATTGTTCGAGTTCTGATATTTTGTACAATGAATATGTAAGAGCCCTCCCCTCTTTCCTACAAAAATATTTGTAAATATATATTGGTCCAAATTCATCTAAACCTGTCCACCACCATAAGAAATCATTTAATTATGTCAAAATGCGTGTGTGTGGGAAATTTGATTAAAATAACTAATAAATTGTATAGATTGTGTGATTTTTAAGTCGGAGGGATTTATAACTATTATAGAAACCATTTCCGGCCCCAAAAACCCTCAGAAATCCTAAAAAAACTGCTTTACACAGCCAATAAAATTGCTGAATTTAAAAATCTTAGCAAAAACACTTCATGAAATTATTGAAAGCTCTAGCAAGCAAAACATACCATCTTTCAATTATTTTCAATAGATTCAGATGTTTTATTTTTTATTTTTTAATGGTTATACATTTTTTCATGAAAATCTTAGCTCCGTCTCATGTTAGCAAAAAATAAAGCTAATGAATAGGCAAAACCAGTAATTAAAGACAAACTTAATTTCAAACTTATTTAAATTTCCTTTGATCTGCAAAAAAATCCATACATATTTCCATAAAAAATTTAAACGCGTTGCGTCAATTCAGGAAGGAACCAAATCATCTCAAAAGGCATCGAAAAAAACGTATGGAGGCAGAAAATAATTTTTTGTAGCTGTCTTGTGGTCAATTTTGTCATTTTTTTTTTCAAATTCATCATCAATTTGGTAACTTTAAACAATTATGTGCCCTTTGTCAATTTTGTCCTTTTTTATCATTCTTGTCAATTTTATCAATTGCTCTGACATTAATTAAATATAAACTCTAAGATTGAGCAATTATCAGACTTGGCCCATACAAACGCACAATTTGTGATGCAATTCTCGTCCACAAATTAAATCGAATTCCGGCTGCTCGCTTCATGACCGCCGATCGTTTGTCGTTCGTACGGATGATTTAATGATGAATTATTTAAGAATATGAGAACATTTTTCACGCCCCGCTGATTTCAGGTGTTCTGGCGACAATCGGATCAGTTTCCTGACATCAGCCATTTACTGGCCCGTTTCGTGAGTATGATGCACATATTTTTTTTTCTCCTCGCTGTTGTTTATTATTTTCCTTAATCAATTAGTTTTTGCCGTTAAGAACGTTAGAGATGCCATGTGTCGTGAGATAAGCGCAACTAAATAGTTGTGCGCATTGCGTGTGTGGCCAATTTCGAGGCGCGTCATCTCGTCGTAACAACAATAATAAATACAATAAGGGTGCTGCAGCGCCTGTCTCAGACACACGGTTTGTCATTTATACTTGCTATGTTCTTACTCAGCTGTAAATGTTTCGACAATTACCGTACTTAGTTTTTAAATGAAGAGCTAATAGGCGAAGATCTATGCGCAATTGCGCGGGTAATTTGCGATATCACTAATTATGGCAACGGCGAGCGCGAGGGGTCCGTCGATGATCGACTGCTGCGGTTGATCTGAGCTGCCAGGGTACGATCGAGCCGCCCTTAGCTGCTGGTTGGTGGGTCCAGCATTTCCTAGACGTGTATCATAATTGAACGCAGATGATCTGAATCGCTTCCAGCTTCTAACTAGAGCTAGAACTAGCAGCAGCCGGGTTAGGGTTGCGTGGCTAAGATGCTTTACATAACGAAATATTTGAAATTGTATGACGAACTAGTCACCACGAACTGGATCCCAGCACGGTATTTGCCCTAGCTAGAAGGTTGAACAGTTCCGTTTGGTAGTCTCATTTGTCTGGTAGCCGTGAGACGAATACGGTGTTTCGTCCCGAAGTTTGTCGTTCGCTGTTTGTCTAGACGCCTGCCGGCCCAATATAATGGCTTTTCCAAGATTGTAAGGCTATTTATACCAAGCTTTTTTTTCGCGGTCATCGATTAACTAGTTCAAATCTTCGCTAGATCTTCCTGGTTTGTGTTGACCCTCGCAGTTCTTTCCGGAAGTGCCCGCTATCAGCGGTATATCTGTCAGGTAATCGAAGACGATTGGTGTACTCTTCAGAGGATCTTCATCACCTCAAGGTCGGACCTGTCTGGTTTACGTTTTCCGGATGATCAATTCGAGCGTCTACGCATCGGCCAGTACTATGACTTTGCGGATACGGACAGTGTGATCAGTATCTACTCGGCGGGTCTGAATCGGAGGATGAGCGGAGTTCGTTACCTGCAGATGAATGCGGTTCGAATGCAAGGTCTGGACATGCCTGATTCAGTCCTCGAACTTGATGTCTCAGATAATTGGATTTCACGGGTCTACATAGACCCGGACAAAAGTTACAACTTGAGAAAGCTGAAAATGAGGAACAATCTTCTGACCAGTGTGGCAAGTTTCAAATATCTCAATCAGCTAGAAGAACTGGACATGGCCGAAAACCTAATTCACCTGTTGAACTTCGAGCTATTTTCCTTCATGCCTTACATTCGAACCATCGACTTTTCCCACAACCGGCTGTTGGAAGTGCGACCTGGAAGCATTAAACTACTCCTACACTACCTAGAACGCCTGGATCTTACCGGGAATCAGCTGATTGGAATGAAGCTGCACCAATGGACGTTCCCATCGTTGCGGATGCTGAATGTTACCGGCAATCCGATTGGTCGGCTAAATTATTTCGAAGTGCGTCGTGCTTTTCCCCGGTTGAAGAGAGTTACCTACTGATGCCGGCAATCTAAAAGTGAGATTATCGATTGTGTGATTTCCCAGGAAGTGAATCAGCAGCGCTGAACTTGTAACACAATTTAAGTGCATTTGAAAATATTTATACATTTCTATACATTCGTGGAAAGTGAGAAAGTGTCATTTTTATTATTCCTGAAGAAGCCAATAATAGTCACAGTGGCTAATCAGTGCGCCTCGTGTCAGTTTGATTTAATGGTTGGTTCACATGAGGCCTCAGAGTTGTGGTTACGGATTGGCAATCATATTTTTTGTTAACAATAAATTGTGTTTTAAAGACTTCTCATGTTCGGTGTGATTTTCAATAATTGATGGCCGCAAATATGTTTAAAATATTTTACTTCAACTAACGAACGCTTCTAGTGTATGAAATTGTCTTAATTATTAAATTTTATTACCAAAATCTTACGTAAATATAATCAAAACCCAGGTACAAGATGAATTCAGATGTAGGAATGATCTAAAACAGGGGTGAGCAACCTTTTAAACCCACGGGCCAATTTAAATTTGAAATCTTTTCGGCGGGCCGTACCTTAAATATTTTTATTTATTTATTTATTTATTTATTAACAATTTTCTAGCGGTTGGATTAGTCTGAAGACTGTTGTCAACTACTCAAATTGGAGATTTACGGATGTGCACGTGAATAACACTTTGTTTCCTTTGCCTCCTTCGGGGGTGGATGCTTAGGGTGCGGGTGGCCTTCTAGTGATCTTCACATTTCTACTTTGCAACAGGTGTAGGATTGGTTAGGGTAGGAAGATGGTAGGATGTTAGGAATGCAAAGCTTTAATAATAAGCAGCGCATCACTTCAACTTTTATTACCACAAATTTTGGTGAAAACAAATCTGAAAAAGGAAAGATAAAACGAATTCACACATTTAAAAACAGAAGTTCAACACGACTTTTTAAATACCCGATAATCGAAAAAGTACATCACTAAATCTTTGTCATTTTCAAATTCCCTCAATTTTTTAACAGTACTTCTTGGCGAACATTCTTTCTTACAACTCTTTTGCTTAAACCGATTTTATTCGTCATCACTTTCATTTAAAAATCTTTTGGAGCTTACCGTAGTGATAACTAAGAGTATGAATAATATATATTTTAAGAAATCACCGTATTTTAGCGTTAGACGTTGAATCGCTAATTGATTTTCAATGATATTTTTTCACAATTAAAACTTTTCCTTTCACAATCAAAACTTGTCCTCAAAGTCTTAATTTTTTCCTATAAACGGTAAAAACCCTGTTTTTTTTTAAATTGAAGCTCTGTATTGGATCATTGCATTGAGATGATGAGCAAGGTTGTCGTAGTCACAGAGAAATGTTCACATAGTTTTAAGCAACTTCTTCAAAATTACATTCTTGATTCAAGAACTTTTTTCAGATTTTTAAAAATTTTAATCTTATTTAGATTTCATTGGGATAGGATTTTTAAAGCTATATTATGACTTTGGTAATGAGAAATGCGAATAATAATTGCAATCACTAAATTTATCGATGTTTGTTATTAATATGTTCTTTCATATTTCTGAAAAAAGCATCACAGTTAATCGTCAAAAAACTTTTGGGTCGAATCACAGAATTTCAGATATTTATTGTTTTTATCAAAAACTAATCATTTTTATCAATAATTTTGATGCCGGCTGATTCATATTGATGAAAAAAACTAAAATTGTTCACCCAGGCTCTTTTACTAAACTTTCGAAGTTTTCGTCAATATTTAGAAGTAGAATATATATTTCACAAGGTTTCGGATCGATTTTTTGGCGGTACTTGAATGCAAGCCTTTTGCCGAATTGGATAGATTTATCTTTAAAAAATTATCTGCTGAGCATATCTTTTGTCATACAACTTTATTTTTTCTTGAAACAAAAATAATGACTTCACTAACGGTCTTCGAAACTCCTTTGAGCATGCGCAGCTTCCGATTTTTGGCTGCTCGTCCGTCTCACCCAAATGGATTTAGCTTTTCAAAGTGGTAGGAGATAAATAATTAGGAAAAATGTATTCTAAATAAAAAAAACTGCAATATTACGTTAGCCAAAACAATACTGCAACAATATTGCATTAATGCCTTAAACAGAACATAATAAATGCTTAAAATGTTAGAAACAATCCGGATGATTGTGGGGCAAATGCTGATAAGTACATATTTGATTAGGTCTTATAAATTTTCCTAACAATCCATTGTAGAAAAAAGTTAAGGATTAAAAATTTTAAAAAGCTTCGCGGGCCGCCCAGAAGGGTCTCGCGGGCCACATGCGGCCCGCGGGTCGCGGTTTGCTCATCCCTGATCTAAAACAATCCAGATTGATGAAAAGTTCGAAAAACAGCTATCTTCGAAAATTCTGTGTTACTTTTTTTTAGAATCTAATCGTGACAAGAGTCACGATACAGTTAATAAGTGCGGGACACAGAATTTAGTATGTTGTCAAGCTCCTATTTCAAATGCTTTTCGCTCTTTTCTTCACATTACCTATAGTATTTTTTCTGACCGTCTTTCATTTCAGCCTACCTAGTAATGTAATGTGTTCGTTTACAAAATTTGGTGACAATTTGTCAAGTGGTTTTTGAGATAGCGTACAGTACTGAAGTTCATTGACAAAATTTTTTGGCCAGAATCGAGAAAAATCCAGGAATGTTCCAGTGGAAGAACCAAAACAGCCGGAAATCAACTATTCGATCAAAGTTCACATGGTAAATCGGTTAAGAAATCCTAGAGGATCCAATAGTGAGCTATAATTTGAATAAAAGTGAAGATTATTGATACCATTAAGTGAGAGGAATGTTGGAAGTCAATTTTTTCTGACTGGTTCGTCCAGCTGACTTATAAATGGGACTGACTTTTTTTTTCTAGAAGGTAGGAAAGCTGTTCACCGGTAAAACCAAAAAAATACGGTGGTCAAATTGTGCGCAAAATATTTGGACTGCTTGGGGGGAGTTATTTTGAAATATTTCGTAATGGACAGCAAAACAACTCTTTAGCGGTCACCTGGCAGGTTTCCAACAAAAAAAACCTTGTGTTGATATATCTCGCCTGTATTTTTCGGAGATAAACAAGCAGAAAAAAATGAAAAATTAAATACATTGAACTTGAGTAGGGTGACGATCTGGGGAAACTGCAAATTACTGTGTCTTTCATAACGATTGACACGATGAACAGCTAAAAACACAAAGAAAACTGCCTCCAAATGTGGCCGTTTTCTCTGAAAAGCACTTTAATTGGTCCTATAAAGTTTATATTCTGTTAAGGTAGGACCTGAAATCTGGACCTGGAAAAGGTGGTAGAATGATAAAAAGTCAAACATGTTGTTTTTGTGCCGAAGGAGAACAATCGGATAAATTTGCCATAACTTCAACCAAATTGTTCAGATCCGAATGACCTCTCAAGGTTAAAAGGTCTCTAATAAATATTATTATTATAATTATTATTCAACCAAATTAAGCAGTTTAAGTTGTTATGAAGGTCAAGCTTCAGGAAACTGAAAACTTAATCAAAAATAACTTTGATTTGAAAAAGAGAAAGTTCATATTATGCATTATAGATGGTGCACGTGTTGCCCAAAAATTAAAGTCAAAAAATTCCTGCATTGGACGCTATCTCAAAAACCACTTGACAGAACATCATAAAAATTTGCCAATGTAAACTTTACACTACCAGGTATGTTCGCTGAATATTTCATGTATTCACATCCATACATTCAAAAGTTATTCACAAAACAAAGTGTTGCATTTTTTTTTCGAATACACTCCTTAAATAGAAATGAATAAATATGCTCCTGATCTATCTGAAATTATATCTATTGAAAGTTTTTCAATACGACTTAAACAAAATGAGTTATTTTTGTTTCGAAACACCCTTTCTTTAGGACATTTGGACTTTAAAGTCAGTTTTTTTCGACCACAATAATCATAAACAAAATTATGAAGCAGCATCATCTAAATTTCACTGGTTTTTATACCGCATATTTTCCAGCAATTTAAATTGCTGTAAAAAACAGCAAACTGAATGCTGATTTCAAGCATTTCAAATTACTGGAAAATCAGCAATCCAGATAGCTGGAAATCAGCTATTTCTTTTAACACAACCGGCTGTATCTAGTATCAAATTTATATTTTAGTTCAAAATTATATTTTAAATACTGGCTGTGAATATAAAACGGAATACAAACAATTATTTTCTCCCATTTTACAATATGGGATTTATTTATTTCCAGAAACACGATTTTTTTTTAAACATTTCAACACCGGCTTTGGGGTGGCTGCTTTGTGCCAAAGTGTTGATCATCCGCCACCTGTAAACATAGTTTTCAATTGTTTTTTTTATGCAATATATACCTGTCCAATAAAAACTCAGCCTTGATTTGATGTCTGGTTGCTAGAATATAGAGGAAAATAAAAATAATTATTAATCTAATCAAAATTCGTAAAACAGAGTCTCACCTTGCTTTAGCGTGCGAAAACTAACAGACTTCAAGTTGACGACTCTATTGCTGATTTTCCATCAAACTAGAAACCAATTGCTGGAAAGTTCAGCAATTTGGAAACCGATTGCTGATTTTTCAGCAAAAATGACAAGAACACGATGCTGGAAAAGGCTGGAAAATTCAGCAATTAGAAAACCAATTGCTGGTTTCCAACAAAATTTTGGATTGCTTGACGTGTGCAGCTTTTTGCTGGAATTTGAGGAAAAAGTTTACTGTGTAGCATTAGGATAAATTCAAAATGGTATAGGTGAGGGATGAGCAAACTTTTCAGCTGACGGGCTTATACGAAATGTAATTTCGTATAAGTTTATTATGAAACAAACTTAGAAACGAAAAATCAAACAAATTCAAATGTAATTTGACTGTATCAATATCAATCGACCACATTGGCTAACCATTTTTTTAAAAACGGATATTTTTCAAGGCCTTCCTACGACTCAAAAAATAGTTTGACCCTATTCTTGAAAAAGATCTGGTGTGGTTATATTATTTATCAATCCCGTCTGCTGAAGCTTTACAACTGCAATAACTTAAAAATGAGGAACATATTTTTATTGGAAATTGCTGTCCTTGTAACTGAAATTCATCAGTAAAATTTCTGTTGCCCGAGCGTGAGAAAACCTGAGAGCAATTTGGGGGACTCAATCGTTTGGAAATTAATAAAACGAGATTATTTTTGTTCCACTCAAACAAGTTTACTGTAATTTACTGTAATTTCAGCAAGTAAAACCTGACAAAGACATTGCAGAACTAAAGGGTGATACGGTCAAAATTTGGTCAAGGGAAAACGCGTGTAAATCGGTGAAATCGTTTATTTAAAAAATCAAATTAAATTGCTTTTTCAAGTTTAATTAGTATAAAATTCAGGAAAAATATTCAGTTAGGCTTCCGCTTTTCCAAATCCGAATTGCAGGGCCTTACGCTTAACCACTGCAATCAGATTTTGTACAGCCACCTTGTCCACCTTCTTCGCCGCAGAAAGCCAGTTTGCCTTGAACTGCTGTTCGTCCTTAGCCGTTTTTTTGGCCTTCTTTAGGTTCCGCTTGACAATAGCCCCGTATTTTTCAATTGGGCGAAGCTCTGGCGTGTTGGGAGGGTTCTTGTCCTTGGGAACCACCTGCACGTTGTTGGCGGCGTACCACTCCATGGCCTTTTTACCGTAATGGCAAGATGCCAAATCCGGCCAAAACAGTATGGAACAACCGTATTTCTTCAGGAAAGGCAGCAGACGTTTATTCAAACACTCTTTCACGTACATTTCTTATTTGACAGTCCCGGGAACTATGAAAAAGCTGCTTTTCAAGCCACAGGTACAGATGGCTTGCCAAACCAGATATTTCTTCGCGAACTTTGACAGTTTCATGTGCTTGAAAATATCTGCTACCTTTCTTCTTCCTTTTGCCGTAAAAAACTCCTGTCCCGGAAGCTGCTTGTAGTCGGCTTTGACGTAGGTTTCGTCGTCCATTATCACGCAGTCAAACTTCTTCAGCATCGTCGTGTACAGCCTCCGGGATCGCGCTTTTGCCGTCGCATTTTGTTTATCATCGCGGTTTGGAGTCACTACCTTCTTGTAAGTCGATAGTCCGGCTCGTTTTTTGGCTCGATGCACGGTTGTAGACGATACACCCAGCTTATTTGCGGCATCTCGGAGAGAGAGGTTAGGGTTTCGCTTGAAACTAGCGGCAACTCTCTTTGTTGTCTCAGCGGCTTCCGGTTTTCGATTTCCCCCCGATCCAGACTTCCTGGCTGTCGACAAATGTTTCCCAAACACTTTAATTACATTTGTAACGGTTGATTTGGCAACTTTTAGCGATTTTGCCAGCTTTGCGTGCGAGTAGCTCGGATTTTCGCGATGCGCGAGCAAAATTTTGATACGCTGTTCTTCTTCCTTGGACGGCATTTTGACAACTGAAGAGTGAATTCCAAAATCAAAAAAGGAGCAACATTCTACACACACAAACCTTCAAAATAAAAGGTGTTCAGGTTTTTAAATGCAAAATTGAAAGAAATACGTCAAGTTGATATTGACCAAATTTTGACCGTATCACCCTTTCTGAAGCATAAAGATGACACCAGAAAAGAAATTCTTCGCGACTTAGAAGCTGAGTACAACGCCGTAAATAGCCAGTGCTTCAGGAGTTACATCAGCAGAGTTGAAGAACAGGTAAAAAGTGATCCAAAAAATTTCTGGAAATTTATGAAAGATCGTAAGAAATTGAACGGGGTTCCCAAACAGGTTCAGCTAGATGGAAATTTCGCAAAGTCTCCCCGAGAATCTGCTAACTTGTTTGCTAACTTTTTTGAAAAAGCTATGGGAACTTGTTCACCTCCCATAGACCATGAATATTTGAACAGTTTGCCTGGTTATGAAATATTCATGCCAATGATGAATTTCTCGGAAAATGAGGTTTACATGAAATTACGTTCCATCGATTCATCCAAAAGAGCAGGTCCAGACGATATTCCGCCTTCGCTGCTGAAGAACTGTGCAATTTCACTTGCCTTGCCCATCAGTTTGCTTTTCAATCGCTCTTTGAATGAAGGTACGTTTCCGTCTCTATGGAAATCAGCTTGCGTCACACCGATACACAAATCAGGAAACCTTCAAAATGTCGAGAACTTCAGAGGTATATCTATACTGAGTTGTATTCCGAAATTAATGGAAAGTTTGATGCACGAGAGAATTTATCAAAGTGTTCAACATGTTTTATCACCTGATCAGCACGGTTTTGTAAAAAAACGATCAACTTTGAGTAACCTGATGTGTTATGCTTCAACGTTGATAAATAAAATAGAGAAACGACAACAGGTTGATGCAGTCTACATCGATTTCACAAAAGCGTTCGATAGAGTTCCACATGAACTGTTAGTAGAGAAATTGAAGAAGATGGGTCTTCCTACTTGGCTCACAAAATGGATAAGATCGTACTTAGTGAATAGAACAGCTTACGTTAAAATAGGCACCGTTGTGTCCGAAACTTTTCAGATATCCTCAGGTGTGCCACAAGGAAGTCACCTTGGCCCCTTATTGTTCGTTCTCTTTATAAACGACTTAAGCTCTCTAATACACTCATCGAAACTGCTATACGCTGACGACCTGAAAATATTCAGAACGATAACATGTCCGTTAGACTGTTATGTTCTTCAAAAAGATATCGACACTTTGTTGAAATGGTGCAACACAAACGGAATGCAAGCAAATGCAGGGAAATGCAATACTGTGTCATTTACTAGAGCACGAAATCCAATCTTATTCGACTATAGAATGGATCAAATTACGCTTCAACGGAAGAGCGAGATAAAGGATTTGGGAGTCGTTTTTGACTGTAAGCTGAAGTTCACAACGCACATTGGAGCGATCACAGCAAAGGCGTTCGCTACTCTAGGATTGATACGTCGTAATACGAAAGATTTTACGAATATCTACTGTTTGAAAACGCTGTTCAATTCTCTTGTCCGGACCGTGTTAGAATACTGTGTTCAAGTCTGGGCCCCCTACCATGACGTCCATGCTAACCGCATCGAGCGAGTCCAGAAAAGCTTTTTACGTTACGCACTTCGAACGCTACGTTGGAACGATCCTGTCAACTTACCGCCATACGAGCAGCGGTGCAGGCTCATTGGACTGCCGACACTCGCTGAAAGGAGAATTCTTCTACAACGTTTGTTCATTTATGATCTTCTGATGAGCAACATAGATAGCAGGGAGTTGCTCGTGAAACTACAGATCAGTGCGCCGTCTAGAACATTACACCATTACTATTTCCTAAGACTCCCAACTCATCGTACACAATATGGCCTTAATAACCCTCTGGAAAATTCATGTCGCCATTTTAAGAATGTTTACCACCTTTTCGACTTTAATTTAAGCAAGTGTTCATTTAGATTAAGGATTAGTTAATAAGTACACATCTGTGCGACATAGTCGAAGGTGAAATAATAATAAATAAATAAATAAAGAGCTCCTCATTTTAGGAATATGAAGAAAATTTCATGTACCTAGCTTCAGCAGGTCCTGAGATATTGCAGCGAGAAGGTACAGTTCGGGCCATATAGACCCTAACCGCATAGGGAGCATAGGAAGTATCTTTGAGTTAACAGAAGTGTTTTGTTTAATTTAGTAGAAAAAAGTTTTATCAAAAAAATTATAACTTTTGAGTTATGCTTCAAAGTGTAGCACACTTGCGGGGCAAGCGTAAACGAGAATTCTCGTATTTGGTATTCAATGATTTAAGGGTCAACGGAGGAAAACACAACCAAGAACGACCGACAAACCCAACTTGAAATGGGAAACATTTCCTCAAATCTCAATCGATTAATAAACTATTCGAACGACGTTTTATCAATCGATCGATAGTTGCCATTTGTTAACTTTTTTATTCCGATATGTCAATTTCTAAAACCAACCAGAATAATTCCAGAAGACACGTGTGTAACCCAGTTTCCGATTTAGCACATTGGTTTTCGGTTTCTTCAATATAATTTTTATTCCGTGTGCACCTTTCCCGCCAGCCAGTAATGACCGAAATTGCATTTCATTAGCGTTCAATCAATCGCGATCCGATGCATGGGATGGGAAAAACAATGAATGCTCTGCTCCTGAAGTACGGAGAAAGATCTCCCTGGGCCGCACCGGGAGCATAGATATGGGTCAGAAAGAATGCTGCTGCAGCAGCAAAAACGGCCCTACCGAAAACCAAACCTTTAAAAGGCAGCTCGTCCGGGCATCGCCTTTCAGTCATCGACAGGCGCGATCCAGATTGAGCTTCACTTTCACAAAAATGGCAATTCGTCGGATATCTTTTTCAGTAGTGCGGTTGTCGATGTCGTTAATTCTGCTGATGGCCTTGGCAGTTGTTACGAAATCCGATTTTAGCGATTTGCAACGGTTCGGCTGGTTCGAGAGACAGCACCCGGTGGTGCAGGAATTTGGAACCTACAATGCAAGTGATCGGATTTGCTACCGGAAGAAGATCCCGAATGGATCGTACAGCCCTCAGGTGGTGTACTACAGAAATGTAAGTTATCCTTATTTAGGTCAAATTTATTTTTGAATAGATCTAAAACATCTGAAATCTAATTGAATTTCCTCAGATCGAAAATACTCCCATCAATTACGTCAAACTGGAAACACTGGAGACGAAAAATTGGAGCGGTTTTGCCGCCGATCTGGCTCAGGGATCGATCGGCATGAACTACATCGGTATTGAGGTTAGGGCCACAAATTCCTGGGGTCCCTTCCTGGTGGATGTTTACATGGACGTGATGTGTGCCAATAGTGTGCCCAAGAAGAAAATTTTCGGAAGTTCCTCGCTGTGGGATACCTACTGGGCAACGAAAGCGAGAAGAACTGAAACAAATTAACTGCCAATGTGTGAAAACGTGCGTCTTGAAGACTGATAGTCCGTAAAAGAGAGTGTGGGCGACAAGTGGTTTTTTTTTCAATATATTATGAATGAAATTTATGTGAGTGCAGGAAGTGAAAGTTGAACAAAGATTGCATGCATTTGGTCAGCGTATTATATAATTAGCAGGTTGACAATAAAATAAAAGGAAAAAAAGCAATGTGTGAAAGGGGAATATTTTATTTCACATCCTGTGTGCAATTACCTAAGAATTGCATTTTTTGGGCTTCGGTCTGTGTAGCGCTCTCCTGGCAGGATCGTCGTGTGTAATTTTAAGTGAATGACGCGGCGGTGATTAACTAGAAACTTTTGCTTTAGTTTTAATTCACCTTTACTTTCTATACTAGAGAGAAGATTCCACATATCGGCTCATGCAGTTCTTCGCTTATAGAACTTTATGTGTTGAATGTTTATAGGCTAAAATGCCTTCAAAGCTTAAACACACAATTCTGATCACTTAAACTTATAGCACTTAACCAACAGTATTAGTTATGGTAACACTGCAAGGTAATAGTCATACTTTTATTTTTTTTTAATATTTCGTTTATTTGAAATGGGTTAACTTCCCAAGTTCTAGGGATGGAAGCTTGTGAAGGTGCATAAATTGCATAAATCCACCTAAATACATTTATTCACACATTTTTATTATCAGGAAATGGCCAAAACTAACCAGGACTTTGTACTTTGACAGTACTTGTAATGGGTTTTGTGTTTGCTGGTAAAGATTGAACTTGTACACAACAAAAACCTTAAGTTAGATTTTGTCTAACTAATATTTCCAGTAAGTATTGTATAAACCAAGTAGATATATGACCCGTTCAAGCGTTGTATTATCATGCGGAAAAACTCCGTAATCAGACCTTGAGTGTTAACTTGACACTCCTCGTATAAAATCTTCATATATTTCTTGTTTCTCAACCGATATTTATGAAATTTACAGTTTTAGAAACCTCGGAATGTAACTCATACAGGCTTTTCAGCTTCAATAGTTCAGTTTTCTGTTCTTCAAAACCTGAGAAAAAAATCGAAAGGACCTGCTTAAAAAAACTGTAGATCAGCTACGAAATGTACACAGCAATTTTTTTTTCTGGAAACCAGCAAAATTTTGCAGGTTTATTTTCCGCTGACTTTTCAGCAAAATTTTGAGCAATATGAATGGCTAAAAAAAACAGCAAACATTTATGCTGGATTCCAGCACCTCAAATTGCTGGAAATCAGCAATCCAGATTGCTGGAAACCTGCTATTTCTTTCAAAACATTCGGCTCTATTTTTCTGCCTATGATAAGCAATAAATATCAATTATTTTTTGCCATTTTACAATTATGTATTTATTTCCCGAACTACATATATATTTTTTCAATATAACAACACCGGCTCTGGGGTAGCAGCTTCGTGCCAAAGTGTTAATCATCCGCCACCTGAAATAGAGTTTTGATGAGTATATATATTTCATGACATATTTACCTATCCAATAAAAACTCATCCTTGACTTGATGTTTGGTTGCTAAAATATAGAGGAAAATAAGAATAACTGTATTAATATAGTTCGTAGAATAAAGTCTCATCTTGTTTCAGCGTACGAAAACAAACAGACTCCAATTTGACAACACGATTGCTGATTTTTCAGCAAAAATGACAAGACCACAACCGAATTCGGAAAAATCCAGCAATTAGTAAACCGATTACTGATTTGCAGCAAAAATTTGAATTTCTGAACGGTTCCAGCAATTCGTGGCAAAAGTTTACTGTGTATGTATGTATGGTTATTAGACCGCTGCAGGCTTGAATGAAAATGTCAAGTGTATACATTTTTACACCTCTCATAACTTTTTTGATTGTTTTTGCTGCCACAAACAGCAATACAAATTTCGGAAGTTATTCATTCAGTCTTGAATTAGAGCAACGAGTTTTAATTTTGTATGATAATTTGTATGGGAAAACAAAATTTTTATTCAAAAATCGCCAGAGGTGTACTGAAAGTTAAAAAAAAATACAATGGATTTTAAATATTCCTTGATTTTGGTAGTACGTTTCATGCATACAAACCTTCAAGCTTACTTTTACTCCAGAGAAGTATTCGATGTTATGTAAAAAAAATATTTAAAGATATACCTATGTTAATATATTTTTAATTTTAGCGTTTCTGACTGCTCATCTAAAAGCTGTTATACCGTAGGATGAAAATAAAAAATGACAAACAACTGCTCTGCATAGCACTCAATAACTATTGTTGACTTATTTAATCTTGTCAGAAACATTTCTTGAAATTTGTGAAAGCTCTATCCAGCAATACCTGCCGTTTTTAAATAATTTTCATTCAATTCAGATTTTTTTTATTTTGAAATGGTTATAACTTTTTTCATGAAAAACTTAGCTTCTTTTCATGTTAGCCAAAAATGAAGCTTAAGAATAGGCAAAACTAATAAAAATTTCAATTTCGATTTCAAAACTCCAATTTAACTAAAAATAATAACAATATCAAAAAATGCACAATAAAAAACGAAAGATTGATTTCTAAACCCATTTTACTTCTCATGAATGAACATCACACATAAACCAGCGGTGTTAATCAGTTACACAGTAAACGAAAATTACCGAGTTCGGTAATTTTTTTATCGAAATCCTAACATGTGTAAATCGTTAGACTGTTCGGTAATTTTTTCGGTAAAAAATAAACGAACATCGGTAAATGAATAATCGATTTACCTATGTTCGTTTATTTTTTACCGAAAAAATTACCGAACAGTTTAACGATTTACACATGTTAGGATTTCGGTAAAAAAAATTACCGAACTCGGTAATTTTCGTTTACTGTGTAGCATTAAATCAGAATTAATGTTTCAAATCAATGCTTTTTCCTGTAAGTCATACATAAATTATCGAAAGTAATGTTCCTTATTCTGAACTATAAATTAGCTTGAAAATGAATTTTTAGCAGTCTAGTTTGCGAATTTCAAATCAACATTTCCGAAACACTATAAAACAAATTCAAATTAAAAATTTCTAATAAAACCCGAATTTACAGCTTCGAAAATTCTACGGTAATATCTTGAATTTTAAATAAAAATTGAATCAAGATTTTAAATGTAAAGTCGTGATAGGGAAAAAAATGCATAAAAAAATGCCAGTGATAAAAGTCAGAGATAAAATCATTTTTATATTCATATTCTTTCAATTATCAAAATAAAAAAGGCATACACCGTCTTAGCCGATTTAGGCTCTACGACTGAATGACATTTCTATTCATCTTTGAAAGCTTATACTGACAAAGTACAAGTTGGGAAAATTGAATAATTGAATAATCAATTAAAAACTGATAAAAATAAAAAGAAATTATAAGTTTTGATGTGAATATTGAAAGCACAAAGCACATACTTATTTAGTTAACATTGCTCATTAAAATTTTCTAAAATTATTTTAAAAATCACGATTGATTCAAAAAGATGATGTGAAATAATGAAAATAATACCGTATTTGTTTATGCCAAGTGTTGCACTAGTGTTGCACTGGTGCACCACTAGGTGCTGTCAAACTGTTTGTTTATTCGGACGGTGTTGCACTGGTTTTGACCTGTCGGAGTTCTGCTTACGGACGGTGGCCCACCGATAATTTTGCCAGTGTTGCGAGAGAGCGTGTGAGTGAGCGAGGTAGCAATACACTGGCGACGATTTGTGTTTGTTTTTATCGCGTACGGTGGAACACTCCACGAGTGGAGAAAACAAATACAGTATAAGTAAAACGTTTATTTATTTTCAAGCGTAGGTTTAAGAGTTTAAAAAATAAAGTTCTGAATATTTTTTGTCATCAATTGGAATATATTGTCCTGGAAGGAAAGAAAAATACAAACAATGTTTTTCTTAACAAAAAAAAAAAAAATAGATCATATACAAAATTTCATAAATGAATAACAAAGCCAACTATGTTTAAACTTATTTATAGAATTTAATTGATAACTAAAGAGAACAGTTTATTCAGTCCCAATAATGTTTTTCTGATATACCTATTTGAATGATTTTGGCGTCCTGAACTCGAATATTTTGTCAGATTTTGTCTATCATTTCTAGTTTTGGTGACATGGAGTTTTGAGTGAAATCAACAATTAATATTTGAAGAACTAACTAACTAACATGAAGGAATTATTCACTCAAGGAATAATATTTTGGCTATAGATATTCTAATTTCATAAAATTAATGATATGAAAAAGGTAAATTTTACCTCGCTCTTTGCGCCCGCCCTGCTCGTCTTGTTCTTACTGGATTCGCAGCAAACACCTGACAGTCGTCCGGCATTCTCGCATCGCAACATGTCCTACCGAGCGTATTCGCCACCTTTTGGATACTGGGTTCGCCGTAGAGTCGTGCCAAGCTCGTGGTTCATTCTTCGCCTCCACACTTGTCTCCTGCACGCCGCCGAAGATGGTTCTTAACACTCGTCGCTTGATTACTCCGAGTATATGCAGGTCCTCGTCGAACTATATCTATGTATCGTGCCCGTAGAGGACTTCCGGTTCAATGAGCGTCTTGTACAGGTTATACTTCGTGCGAGGGTTAAGTCTTCTCGACCGCAGTTGCTAGTGGAGTCTCGGATCCGCAGGCCAGCGTATACTTCGTTTTGGACGTATTAATCATTAACACAATACTTCCTGCTTCGCGTTCAAGTTTGCGGTAGATCTCCTCCACCGCCGCAGATGATCTGCCGACTATATCAATGTCATTGGCAAAGCAGATAAGTTGACTGGATCTGTTGAAAATCGCATATCGCCCACCGCTCGTCGAATATCACCTTCGAGCGCCACATTGAACGTCATGCAGGATAGACCATTCGAAGCCCCCTGCGTGATTCGAAAGAGCTCGTAATTCACCCGATATCCGCACATAGTACTGCCCTCCATCCATCGTCGCCTTGATCAGTCTGATCAGCTTCCAGGAAAAGCCTTTCTCGTCCACGATTTTTCATAGCTCGTCACGGTCGATCGCGGCTTTGAAGTTGATGAAGATGGTGATGGTGCGTAGGTACTTGGTGTTCACGGCGTTTTTGGCAGATTTGCCGTAGTGTGAAGATCTGGTCAGTCGTAGATCGTCCCTGATGACTTCTGACGAATCTGTTTGCTTGTGGCGTTGGGCGGCGGAGTAGGATTCGTAGGCTTTGTAGGCACTTTGTAGGCAGCATTGAGGACAGTGATCGCTCGCTAGTTCTTACAGTTCAATTTGTCGCCTTTCTTGTTGATGGGGCATATTACCCCCTCCTTCGACTCCTCCGGTAGCTGTTCTGTGTCCCAGATCCGGACCATCAATCGGTATAGGCAATCAACCAACTTGTCCGGGCATATTTTGATGATTTCAGCAATGTCAACCTTGCCAGCCGACTTGTTGCTATTCAGCTGGCGAATGGCTTCCCTAACTTCACTCTTCGTTGGGAGTTGCTTCTCTACGTCATTGGCTACGTCAGCGATGTACTTTCCTCCACCGTCTTGTCTTGGTCTCCTGCATGTGCGCCGTTCAGGTGTTCATCGAAGTGCTGCTTCCACCTTCTTATCACCTAACGAAACGGTTGTCCGTCCTTATTCTGGCACATGCGGCACGAGGCCTGCCGGATGCGTTAAGCTTCTGATATCACTTTCGTGTTTCTTGGGAACGATTCAGCCGCAATCCGGACTCGCTGTCTCTTCCGCTGTCGGTGATTTTCCACGTTTATGTAGTCATTGTTATTAAAAAATTGTGTTTAGCTGTACGGCATTTGAAAAATTCTAAGTAGGCTATAGTACTTAGCCCTAAGCCCCTAAAGAAGAAAATGATCTTTTTCAACTTTGTTGTTGCAAAAAAACTATATTTCAAAATGAAATTGTTTGCCAAAAAACTTTTGGCTACAGGTCAAATGTGCTAAGGTTTTCGGATGAACATTGAAAAATTGTAAGAAAGGTTTCTTTCTTCAGTAACATTTTATTATCACTAGAGTTTTTATGTTTTCTCGATCAATAACAGATTTGTTTTTCTTATTTTTATTGATTCATTCCGTTTTTTTCTTCTGTCTTCTTAATTTCATGATGGTTTGCTTTCCAGTGAAGAAAAATTCGTATGAAATTCCTATTAGTTCGTTTTCCATTTCAGGTTGCGCAACTGAACTGTTGGTTATTATTCAAACTTTTGAGTTTGTTTCTTGGTTCATAAGCATTTTATGTGATGATGATAACTTGTGGTTTTATATTGACTAGGTAAAGGGGGGGCGCGCTTAAAGCAGTAAGAGGAGAAAATTCTCGAAGCAAAGCTTTCCGAACTAAAACTAGTCGGAGTCAAAATTTCGATAACGATTTTAGATTTGGTTTTTCTTCTTGGTTTAGTTCTTTCGGCACGAGAAGTAACATGTGTCTGTTATTTATTTTTCTCTTGGTTCAACTTTCTCTCTCTCGAAGGCACACCGAATTGATCTTGACTGTTTTGGACTGTTGCCAATTTAGAGTGTAGATACACACTTCAAAAGTTTTGTTTTTATTCTTTTCGAAAAACATAAAATCGGTTATCGTTGTTAGTCTTTTTTTATTTATCCGCCATGCTATCAAAACTGATTTTTTTGTGAGGTTAAGATTTGCATTATTGGTGGAATTAATCCAAACCATCGATGGTGCTGATTATGATGCTGCTTATGCTGTTTGATTTTCTTCCGTTTTCTATCCATTATTCCTTTCTCATTAAAATGTTAACTAATCTAACTTATTGAGTCGAGTGAAGTTTCTGTTTTAAAAATATATTTTATGATAAAAGATGTTCAAACAACGCCTATTTGGTTGATATCACACGCTACATTTGAATCTACTAGATTTTTGTTTATTTATTTTAATTTGTTTTCAAGTTTTCACATATGAATGTGTGTGTGTGTGTGTTTTTATTTATAAGTTTATTTTTTGTTCGCTACTCTCACTCATTGTACTTAAAAATTGAATTAACGCATTGTTTAGAAAGATTCCTATACTGATATTTGCAACTTATCACGAAAGTGATTTCTTCGAGAACTAAGAACTACAGATTGATTGAGTGTATTGTCCATATTCGATAGAAGTATTTAGTATCGTTTTGAAATTTCGGCTTTAAACCGATAGTTGGAGATTTTAAGCGTTTTAGAGCGGGATTATTCAAAAAAAAATCTGGTAAAAGTTGGGAGTATGAAGACTTAGGTATAGGTAAAATTTGTTATGTTTGTGAAAATGTTTTTGTGAATTTACAAAATTAAAATAAATGGGTCAATTTTTATTAGTAAAATTTTCCACAGATCATTTGTAAATTTTCAATTCCTTTTTAAGTTACAGTTGATTTCAAATTATTTCAGTAAATTAAAAGGTCTATGCATCCTGAGGTGTACAATAAAATATAAGGTATGTACTAAACTCTGAAGGTTACAGAAAAACAAACATTTCCATTTCCAGACTCTTCATACTTGAATTTTCACTGATTTTGGTAACTATTTATACAGATTTTAAAAGCACAAAACTACTCATGATTGATATCACAAACCAAGTTTTCCTGTTTGCTTAAAATCCGCTTCCCGTTATTTTCCGTCATTTTTTTTCAAAATTGCACATAATTTCGATTAGCTCATTTTCACCAGATAGGGGAGAGGTGTTTTATCTTTTTCTTCCATAAGCCATCGCAAATTGATTTTTCCCAGTTCCAGTTTCAGAATAAGAACATGTTGATTATCTTCAACTATTTCCTGCGAAGCATCGCTATGACGTTTTCGAATTGAAAGCTAGATCGCTTATCGCAAAGACTTAAGTAATAATATCTACACGGACTGCGTTCATGTCTTTCTTTAGTTTCTTTTATCTGATTCCACTCATCTATTGAAGGTGTTTAGCAGTTTGATTTTATTTCTTTTAATTTTAATTTTTGGTTAATGATTTTTAAATCTACAATAAAAAGGCAATCAACAAGTGTTTTACTCTTCTTTTTTTCTGAGTAACCCGATGGATCATTCCTCTTTTAGCGCGATTTCTACAGGCTGTTTACATTTACACTACGGTTAGTTCTCTGTCGTGGAGTATTCTTTGGATTTGAAGCCTCATTTAAGTCATGAATGTCGATTTTCGTTCCGTTACAGTATACGTATTTTCAGAGAAGAGAAAGTAGCTGCGAGGAAAACCTAATTGATATTTTATGAGGAAATTTAGCATTTGGTTCACTTCGTAAGTAAATTTAAGTCAAACTTACTCATTCGAATCGACGAGATTCCTACCGGAAAATTGCTACTGGTGGATCACTTTTGATACTGTTTCGGTTTTTTGGGTACCGTTCGACTACTAGAGGGCCTTGGCCGGGGTCAGCAGCTTTGCTGGCCACTAGTCAATCTTGCTGGTCTTGATGATGATATTGTTCTCCTGCAGCATCGATACGGATTTGGCCGGCGAGGACGATCTGGAGGAATGCCTCGAGGAAGGCCTGGAGATGTAGTGATGGACTGGGGAGCCACTGGCCAGAGGTGACGGGACGCTTCCTCCGGATCCTGTCGCCTGTGGGTCACTAGCGGTGCCACCGTTTTTGATAAATGGTGGATTGGTTACGATTGGTGGCGGCAGTGGACTGAACAGGAAAGTCACCAGTTTGCACAGGATCGTACAAAGGAGTGCTTCGTGGAATACGGCCATCGTCCTGTAGTTCGGTCCCTCGAAAGGGTCCTTCAGCGCCGGACATAGCATGTGATTTAGGTTGACTTGAGTGGGCTGAAATAAAAAAAAAAAAATAGATAAATTCATACTTATTTAAAAAAGCTTTTATGTCTAATTTGGGGAGGCTTCAACAAGGTGATGGTCTATCCTGCTCCTGCATGATGTTTAACGTGGTGCTAGAAGGTGTTATTCAACGAGCGGTTTGGCGAAATGCAGGGCTTCAACAGATGCAGTCAACTTATCTGCTTTGCCGAAGACATTGATAAGAACGAGACAAGCAGGGAGGCAACGAGCAATGTGGTTAGATCAAGTGGAGCATGATCTGGCGAATGAGGGATGTCCGAAAAATTAGAGAACGGTTGCCATAGACCGAGTGAGTTTGAGGAATATTGTTCATCAGGTTTTGTCGTGAGTTTTTTTTATTAGAGTTTTTGAGGATGCAGTCCAAGATAGGAATTGGGAGGCTTACTTTTGCAGCAGCATAGGCAAAATTAAATATAGGTCCTTAACAAGATGCGAGATCCGCCCTCCGCAGGGCCATGAATGCAAGCAAGAGGGCAAGTTTCAAACAACTATGCCGTGACCCCAACAACTGTCCATGAGCGGATGCCTATCGGATAGTCATGGCCAAAACTAAAAGTGGGGGTGCGCCTCCTGAAACGTGCCCAGACAAATTGAGAGCATTCATCAACGAGCTGTCCCCTCAGCACGATGTTACCCGCTGGCCAAAAGTCCCGTTCGACTGGGACACCATCATAGAAGAGACGATTACGGTTGACGAACTTCGCGAAATCGTCAAGTCTCTCCAACAAAGGAAGGCTTCCGGACCGGACGGCATTTCGAACGTCGCAGTCAAGGCCGCAATCAGGAAGTTCCCGAAATGTTCCGGATATCGTTGCAACGATATGTTACGGAACAGGTGTTATCCGACACGTGGAAGCGGCAGAAACTTGTCCTTCTGTCAAAACCGAGTAAGCCTCCAGTAGACCCATCGGCGTACCGGCCGATCTGTTTACTAGACACAGCGATTAAGGTCCAGGAGAAGGTGATTCAGAACCGACTCTGCTGCCTGCGTCTAGCACACCACAAAACCGAGATAGTGCTGATCACCAACTTGATTTCATCCCAAACAGGTCCATTGCAGTTGGATCGTTTGATATCATGTCCAAACGCTCGATTAAGTACCAAATGATAGACGACAGGCTCAGCTTCATGAGTCATGTCGACTACGTGTGTAAGAGAGCGGCAACGGCCACGGCCGCACTCACTCGGATGAAGTCGAACTCCTCGGCAATCCGCAGTAGCAAGAGGAGGATACTGTTAAGCGTGACCACGTCAATCTTGCGGTGCGGAGCAGCGGTCTGGAGGCAGGCCCTGGGAAGACAATGTAACCTGCAGAGCGTTCAGCGGCTGATGAGCCTGGGGGTTATGAGTGGGTACCGGACCATCTCGTCCTAAGCCACCTGCGTAGTGGCGGGCGTCATGCCCATCTCAGTTTTGCTAGAGGAGGATGTCTATTGCTACGACAATAAAGAAACGCCCAACGTACGAGATTTCGCCAATTAGGACTCGATGTCCAACTGGTAGAACCTGTGGGATACCTCAGCGAGAGGTAGGTGGACCAATCTTCTGATTCCGCATATCGGGAGTTGGATTGGAAGAAAACACGATGAAGTATGACCCAATTCCTGACTGGTCATGGATGGCAACCTAGTTGCCGTCTTTGAGCCCGACACGACAGCAGACAACGTGGTGCAGATGATGTGTACGGACTCCAACACTAGGATGCGGTCAGCGATGGGTGCACCCGAATCATGACTGCCCTCTAGAGGAGCTGGAGACAACGGGAATCCGCGAACTGTATAAGTATATACGGGTATAAGTAGGTCAGATCTCGGGTCGCTAGTGGAGAGATCGGGCCTTGAATAGTGCAGAGGAGAGGTCAACCTCGAGTCGATGCGAGGAGATGTCGGATCTAAAGTTGTAAGGGGATAGATCAGGCCGCGAGTCACGAAGAGGAGAGATTTATGTGGGAATCTCGAGGCATGCCGAATACCGATGAAAGCGCTGCTAGCCCGTAATTATTCAGGCGAGTGGGAACGTAGAGCTGTGGGTTCTGGTTTCATAATCCTCGGGGTCGTACGCTGAGAGGTATGGCATCCAATAGTTCGGGCAGTCGATTCTAGATGTAAGTAGGTCCGCTTCCACTACATTCGGCGAACTTGAAGCGTATCTAAGCCTATGTAGCGGCAGCGGTTTTCATAGCTTGGTAAACGAAACGGATCTTGCCAGTTTAGGTGTCGTAGAGCGTGCCGCAAGAAACGCCGCTGGATAGCCTCGATTCTTTCAGCTCCGTTCTGGTAGAAAGGGCACCAAACAGCTGGATCGTACTCGAGAATAGAACGAACTATGCTACAATAAAGACTTTTCATGCAATATTACGTCTTTGAAGTCTTTGGCCATACGAAACAAGAATCCAAGGCTTCTCGAAGCTTTGTCGACAACATAGTTCATATGCGTCTTTAACTCCTGCCGCCGGTCGAGAATTACGCCCAGATCGTTGATGTGGCCCACCCGGATGATGGTTTCGTCTCCGAGGATTTAGTCTGCATGAAGAGGGTGCCGCTTACAGGAAAACGATATTACCGAGCATTTACTGCGGTTCAAGGGCAAGCAATTGCACTAGTGAGCAAAAGTGGTGAATTGCTGTTGCAGGAAGTTGATATCGTCTTGGCCGTTTATGGTGTGATAAAGTTTCAGGTTAACGGCATATGCAAGCTTTGTGCCGCCGAGGAGCGAGAATGCATCATTAAAATAGATTACGAAAATGATCGGTCGAAAATGACTTCCTTGGGGCACTCCTGAAGAGGCAACGAACTGCCTGGAAAAGGATTCACCAGTACGAACGGATAACTTTCGATCCATTAAATAGCTCCGGAACCAATCCAGTAGAGAACCACAGAAACCTAAACGTTCGAGTTTTGTATTGTAATATTGTGGTTCACCTTATCGAACGCCGCAGAGAGATCTGTGTGAATGGCGCCTGTTTGAATTTTCTTGGCAAAGCTGTTCTGTTACGAACGATGTAAAATTCAGTAGGTTTGTAGTCGTGGATCGTTTAGGCATGAACCCGTGCTGATTGTTGGAGAAGTGATGCTTGCAAAATGAGAAAATAGGACCCAAAACAACCAGTTCAAACTGTTTGGCGATCGCGCATAGAACGGAGATTCCGCGGTAGTTGCTCACATCTCTCTTATCTCCCTTTTTGTGAACAGGAAACATGTGAGCTTCTTTCCACAATGAGGGAAACATTCCGCAGTCCAGCGATGGTTGAAAGATGTGCCTGATGGTTGTCAGCAGAGATGGCATAAAACGCTTCAAGCTGGTAGAGGAGAGTTCAGACTTCGAGTCGTAAGAATGAGAGGTTTTCGCTGAAAGTGGTCTCGTTAATGAATATTGCCTTGCAGCGCCTAACACCTCCCACTATTGAAACGTTGTGTTTCAAAAAGTTCGAGGTGGGAACAAGGTCTGTGGCCCCAGGTGGAGTTAAGGAAGTATGAGGTATACACGGAGTACATCATGAGTCTTCAAATTGTCCCTATGGACCCAGAGTAGCAAACTAGGGGGACGCTGTGGCTCGCCGTACCTTGGAATACAATCCGTAAACCGGAATCTACCAACTGGGTAATCAATTAATAAAAAAGGCAACACTTAAATGCGAATGGCTCAAGGTACCAGAGAGTCGTACACGAGCAACTTCAAAGGTTCTTCCGGTGATTCTGTAAAACCGGACATCTAACGGCTACCTGCACTATTTAAGCCTTTTAATTTTAACATCTGTACCGGTGGAAACAAGACGAGAGCCTCTTGGAAGTCGTTTCGTCGTTAGATTAGTGCCATTTCTTGGTCATCGAACCCGTTCTGGATGCTGGGAAGGAAGGTCACGGGACCGAGGCATTGAGAGATGATTGGGTCAGAGCTACAGAATGCCGTAGTATCAGATCTAAAGGGAGGTTGTCGAGCTTGAAATCCATGAAAGGTTGTCTAGCTGGAGTCCTTGAACGTGATCGAAATGATACTAGGAAGTTGAGCCAGCCGGGAATTCCTTGAAAGTTCGTAGGCCGGAATCACTAGGAGCTCTATGGGTTAAAGCCATTGAAACGTCGTCAGACCGGTTCCATCGAAGGTCGTAAAGCCATAGTCACAGTAAATTTGTTAAGCCGTTGGAAAGTTTTCGAGGCACTAGAAAGACGTCGTGCTGAAAAAGGGGTTATCGACTCCGTTTCATATTGCTCAAGTTGGTAGCAAACAGACTACTCTACTCTACGAGCAGGATGGAATCAAGGTCAGTAAACCAGGTGATGTATAGTGCGTATAGAGTGCACAACTCATTTCTACGCGTAAAGTTATTGGTGGATGTTGGAAGTGACGTGACACCAAAATAACCGAATCTCCAAAGACACACGACGACCAGAAGACCCAAACTAGAGTCTTCCCGGGAAGTGGTCGGACCTTGAATTGTTGGATAAGAGGTCAGGCCATAGCCGTCATGAAGAGGCATGAGAGTGAATCGCAATTATTTGGAACGATTTTAGCAATCGCTTGCACAACTGAACTCTCTATTTTTCCCCTATTATTGAAGTCAGTTATGCGGTAGTCTAGAGTGGATTTTAAAGGGGTCCTCTGCTGGAATTCCTCTTTGGCCAGTGTGCCAATTTTTCAAGTTTTCTTTTCAGTTCCAGGAAGGAACAGTGCCCTACAAAATAAGATGCTCGGAAAGAATGAAGATAGGTCAAGCAGGTTTAAGATGTTCTGGTTCAGAGGTATTCTTTATCACGAAAGGGGATGAGTTTGATGATGCCCTGACTGGGCAAAAAGTGTTGGAAGCCCAAAGAGGAAGAGGAATGCTTTGAATGGACAAAAGGTATTCGAAAAATGGAAAAAAGGTCGAGATTTTTAAAATATATTTAAAAAAAATAATGAAAAATGGGACAGTTGTTTCTTATGTCTAGAAGGAGATGTTGTCATTAGATAGATAAAAATTAAACTTACGATTCCAACGCCCTGCAGGACTCCGAAATGGTATATCAGAAGTATCGCGTACGCAATTGTGTTCCAGCTGAAATCTCCTAAGGCTTCCATATTGTAGACTCCTACAAAAAATAGAAAATCAGATTGATTGAAGATTTTTATGCTAGAATGGGTACGGGACAAACCTCCAGTCCGCAGCAGAAAGATCGGTATGATGACCATCAGTGCGTGCTGTATCCAGTAAATGGACACTTCTAGGGGCAGTTGTCGACTGTCTGTTTCTGGGAACATGAACGCCAGCAGTGGCCCGTTCAAGTAGTTCATCTGTAACCGAAATAGGGCAGTCGTACTCTTTCGGGGCTTATTGCAGGCCAGCAAATATATCTGTTGGGAGAGATAATGTTATGATTTAATTGAAATTGAGTCTTTGAAGATAAGAAGTTAAGAAACAGTTACCTGAACCATAGTTGTTATGTGACAGGGGTTTAAAATGTATATCACGGTTTTGGTTGCGAATTTAAAGCCTAGTTCCACACCCAGCGTCAGGGTCATGGTTACAAGTAGAACCTGCTTGATCAAACTAGGGGCTTCGCCCTCGAGGGCGGCTGAGCTGTGCACCGAGCTAATACATCGATGGCAGCTACAATACTCAACGGAGGAGGATCTCCTGTGATGATGTTGCTGTAACAGAAGTTCCCGATGATCCGGTTCCAGGTGGTGACCTCCACCGATTCGTTGATAGTGATGATTGTGGTTACTACTACTGGCCAGATGGCTGATACTGCTGCTTCGAAACGTCAAAGGACTTCCAGCCGATTGCTGCTGAGGCGTTGATATGAAGGGCGGTGCGTTCCGTCGGAAGGATATTGGCCTCAGTCTAGCCGTTGTTAGTTTCACTATCAGCAAGCACAGCGGAACCACGATGACCGTTTCCAGAAGCCTTCGGCCCGGGGTAAGAAAGCTGGCACATTCCGGACCGGTATTTCGAGGAACTGAATCGTTGACCCCGTCCACGGCCCACCCGAAATTCATTTTGGTTACTCAACTCAACAGAATTTGATGTACACTCTACGGAGCTACAGCGGTTGGTTCAGGAAACCGTCACCTGTTCAGGGAAAGAGACAAACAAATGTGCCAACGTTAGACAATTTTTATTTAGCTACGAAGCCGAATGGCGGCAGTCACAAATTAGATTACTGTTTGTTTTTTTTTTTTCGAAGAAGCCAACTTTATCAAAAGTGCAATGGAGTAGGCGGAAAAGTGGAAACGAAAATAACATGGCTTGCTGTGTAACTATTCTAAATCAGGGAATACACGCTACCAAACTGATTGCATAATGAAGTTTATTTTGGGATATTCGAAATAATTATAACTAGTTTTTTAATTTGTTTAAGGTCTTATCGAGGTCTTATAGATTGATTGTTTTAAAACCTTAAACCGAAAAGTCAACAAATCAACAATAAACGCTTAGGAAAATTAGTGTGTTTTCACCGTCCAAGTAAAGGTATATCTAAACTTTTGCCTAACCCAATTGGCATCGTTTCAAGCTAGTGGTAGACAGACAAGAAAGACAAACAGATTAGAACCTAACCCATTTAGATCTTGATTCTTCTGTTGGTTGTTGGCTTAGTAGGGCCACTCAGTCATTCAGTAAGTCAGTCAGTCGGTTAGAGGGATTTCGTGTTATTGGGAAGGAAGAAGCCATCGAGGGCATAATCATGAATCATCATCGTGTTTTGTTTCGTAAGATGGCTGGCGATGACTGAAAGTATTTTCTTTCCTTTGGATATTCCATACTATAAAACGTTCTGTAGTGCATCTTGATTGTTGAATCCCCCATCCCATCATTAGTTGTCGTCCTATTGACCGAGCGATGCGTCTGGCTGACTGGACGTCTCTTTTTGTCGCTATTTTTTTCTTCTGTTGTTAGTTTTTCCCTTTCGACGACGACATCTGCCTATTGAGTGATTGATGGGGAAACATTCGCGGTAATGAGCTCACTCAAGTAATTGGCGTTGTCGTTACATCTTGATCAATGAACACTGGAGCTGTGTCATGTGTATTTGTTTTTCTAGTCAGTGAAACGCCATAAGTATAAATAAAATGACAAAATAAAAAAAAACAAAAATGATAAAAATGACAAAAATTACAAAAATGACAAAAATGACAAAAATGATCAAAATGACAAAAAAGACAAAAAAGACAAAAATGACAAAAATGACATAAATTACCAAAATGACAAAAATGACAAAAATGACAAAAATGACAAAAATGACAAAAATGACAAAAATGACAAAAATGACAAAAATGACAAAAATGACAAAAATGACAAAAATGACAAAAATGACAAAAATGACAAAAATGACAAAAATGACAAAAATGACAAAAATGACAAAAATGACAAAAATGACAAAAATGACAAAAATGACAAAAATGACAAAAATGACAAAAATGACAAAAATGACAAAAATGACAAAAATGACAAAAATGACAAAAATGACAAAAATGACAAAAATGACAAAAATGACAAAAATGACAAAAATGACAAAAATGACAAAAATGACAAAAATGACAAAAATGACAAAAATGACAAAAATGACAAAAATGACAAAAATGACAAAAATGACAAAAATGACAAAAATGACAAAAATGACAAAAATGACAAAAATGACAAAAATGACAAAAATGACAAAAATGACAAAAATGACAAAAATGACAAAAATGACAAAAATGACAAAAATGACAAAAATGACAAAAATGACAAAAATGACAAAAATGACAAAAATGACAAAAATGACAAAAATGACAAAAATGACAAAAATGACAAAATTGACAAAATTGACAAAATTGACAAAATCGACAAAACTGACAAAACTGACAAAACTGACGAAAATGACAAAATTGCAAAATTGACAAAACTGACAAAATTGACAAAATTGACAAAATTGACAAAATTGACAAAATTGACAAAATTGACAAAATTGACAAAATTGACAAAATTGACAAAATTAACAAAATTGACAAAATTGACAAAATTGACAAAATTGACAAAATTGACAAAATTGACAAAATTGACAAAATTGACAAAATTGACAAAATTGACAAAATTGACAAAATTGACAAAATTGACAAAATTGACAAAATTGACAAAATTGACAAAATTGACAAAATTGACAAAATTGACAAAATTGACAAAATTGACAAAATTGACAAAATTGACAAAATTGACTAAATTGACAAAATTGACAAAATTGACAAAATTGACAAAATTGACAAAATTGACAAAATTTGCAAAATTTGCAAAATTGACAAAATTGACAAAATTGACAAAATTGACAAAATTGACAAAATTGACAAAATTGACAAAATTGACAAAATTGACAAAATTAACAAAATTGACAAAATTGACAAAATTGACAAAATTGACAAAATTGATAAAATTGACAAAATTGCCAAAAAATCAATAATTATCTAAGTCTTTCTTTCACAAGTTTTTTGATTTTCAAGTCGGTTTTTATTAAGACGAGTTTGATAAATTAAATAAAAAGTTTCCTTAATTGTGATTTTAATCAGGATTGAACCGTAAATCGCTCTTCAGACGATGAAACAAAAAGAATACTTTGTTCAGCAAAATTTAATTGCACAAAAAACCGCATACTTTGATGGCATTGGCATTAAAAAAATTTACGCTAGGAACACATTTTGATCTGTTGAATAAAATTTTATCTAGAGAATAGCTAACTGATTTAAAATTTTCGATACAAATTTGATAATTTTTTTTTTATTTTTTACGTGTATTCTTCAATCCCATTAAATTAAAAAAGATATAAAATAAATCAATTTGGTTAAAATTTTAGGACCTAGAATTTTTTCTAAATTCAAATCTTTAAAGAGTGGACTTTTTTCAAAGACCGTTTTTTCGGAACCTCTTAACATGATTTTTTTTAGCTGGCCTCATACAAAAGTTTGTTCCCCACATCCCTATCTAACATTTGGAGGATGAGTCCCCAGATCCCAGACATTATGCAATTTCGAGACACCCTTATGTGCAGTAGGTAAAAAAAATCAATCTCAACACTGTAAGAAATCCAACAAAAGTTATTTTGTGAAATCCGGCCCAGGAGGGATATGAAAGTTTGTGCTTGTAGGACCTTTTTTTAATTGAACGCACGCTTCAGCTTACCGGCTGAAATGGCGTAGGGGAGATAAGGGCATAAAGAGTATCCAGGGCATAATAAGCACTCCACTTTTCGACAAAAGTACGTATTTTCTTAAATAAATTTTCATGAGGATTAGTTTCGTACTTCCTATAGTGTTAATTTTTCAGCAAAAAAGAAATCTCCTTATCATTTTTACAGAAATATTTTAGAAAAACCAACTCGGTTCTCAAGTGACAAAAATTTTACAATTTTTGAACACAGAAAAATAAGCTTTTATGATCGTTAAATCATCTCAATCTATAATGTACGCACTGCAACATGATGAACACATTGTTTCTCAATTTTCACCATCATTAATTTATGGCTTTTCACTATAATCAATTTTGAAACACGTTTTTACTTTAACTTGTTGACTCGGGGCGAACAGAGCACAATTATTCGGGGCACGTTAAGCGTTTTCTGCCGTAGCATCTAGCAGCGAACTCAACTCGATGTAGTCAACTTATACTACTCCAGTGGGGGTTTCAAATGGATTTTTAAACGTTTCTATCTATCTTTTCAAGTGTAATCCAGTTATAAAATAGACTTTTTTAGTGTCTGATTACGAAACAATGATGTAAGTCACATATTATTGCTGTTTTCTATGGTTAAATAAGCGTCTTCCTTAACCCATTCGAGACGGAGGCTATTTCACGACATTTGTACCTATAGTACTTTACTCTTAAATAACTTTTATGTCGTTTGATTTTCATCAAGACCATTTGTCAATCCCTTTTGCCGAACATTTGCTGATTCCATTGGCATAAGAATATTATTTTTGCGAATAAAAGTAAACTCACAATGAATGATTGTTCTGACAAAGGCACAAAAAATCCATTGCACACACGGTGTGCAATCGGTCTCGAACGGGTTAAGGTGGACATTATGCCCTTATCTCCCCTATGCCTTTTTAAAATTTTAGAACTGATGACTTTCAGTCATACAAAACTGTCTAAAAAAAAACACCAAAACTTGATTTTCCAAAAAATCCCTTCATAAATATGTAAGTGAAGTTCTTTTAAGAAAGCATATTGTTGTAGAACTTTTCTTCTTGGGACCAAATTTGGATTCAGTGTGTACAATGAAAAATGCTTTTAACAGAATCAAATTTCGCAGCAAATGCTTTGAAACGCTTATGCTCTAACTGCCTTCCACTTTTCATTCAGCAAACCGAAACGAACGGTCGTTTACCTACCCAGATCAATTGAGACGATTTATGAACCTGGGTGCTGGGCTGGTAGTCACTTCACATGTCCTGAAGTAAGTAACGACGCTCTAAATTTTCCATGCGAAAGCTCTTACATGTACCTATAGCTCCGATGGTTTCAGAGATTTCTTCCCAAAGGTAATCACAGCACGGGGCGTCAGTACGTTTAGCTGTGTATTGGTTAAGTGAAAATTCCCCTCAGCTGATGGTCCCAAAAAGGGTGAGCCCTGGGAAAGTTATTGCCTCTCTTTGCAGCCATTCATGACTGAACAGGGTCATTTATCGCCAAAGCGCCAAAGTAATAAATCATTCGATACTGCACTCAAATCAAGGTTGTTTGGGGAAAATGCACCGGAAAGAGCTGTTGGTGCATTGATTCATTTATCGTTAGCGATGACGTGATGGCTTCGACAAAATCAGCAGGTTGTTGTTTGTTTATCAATGTTTTTTATCTTTAAATTTAAGAGTTTCTTGTTTTAGCTATGAGGATTAACATAACAATTCGATTGAAAAACAACAATGTGTTATTGTGAGCGCACTTGAACCATAGATGGTTAAATGCAAATAACAACGTCCTGATAAGAGAAAAGTTTCCGTACAGCATTCAAATGACGTCTGGCAGCGACGACAACAAGGAAAAAACCTTCACCTTGTTGGTGATTTAGGAAGACGCGCCGCGATATGGCGTTTTATTTATAATCTGCTCCCCTCTTAATCCGACAAGCACTGTGCACCATCGTCAAACGTCACATTGCGCAGCCGGTGACGCGAGGAACATCACCTTCTACCTTCCTATTTTCACGCACCGTCAATTGTTGAATGAGGATGAGACAACTGGCGTACTTATTCACTACCTAGTGCCAATCCTAAGTGCATTTTGACGAAGGCCATTTCGCATGCATCTCAGCTATATCTGTTGTTGTTGTTTCAATCAGTTGCTTTCTCACATTTTAAGCCAGAACGGAAAGAGTTGATTGTATTTGTTTTTTTTATATAAAATATTTGAAAATTTAATACTGAGAAATGGACAGGTACGACTGTCACTCCAACTGTAGTTCAAGCAGGGCCGGATTAAGCAATCGGGGGGGCCGGGGCAATTTTTCTCGGGGGGCCCCTCTAATTAATTTTTTTAAAAAATTCTATCCCAGAGAATACAACACATTTTAAACGTGTAGAAGAACTGAAGATGAGTTCAGTATACTGTCTTCAAAGAACCATGTTGTCTGCGTAGAAGATGAATTGTGGTATCTTCAAATAAAAATTGTTAATTATTCAATTTAGGGTTTTATCAAAAATTAAAGCTCTGATTTGAGCCACAAAATGCCATGCCAAATAAATTCTCAATTTATTTTAATGCTCTCATCATTCACTGATTTAGAATAATGATCGGATAGTTTTTTTTAAAATATTTTTCATTTCATCATTGATCGTCTGGTTTGTGCTCCATCGAGAAATATTCAATGAAATAATGAAATTTGGGAATTATCATGAAATTTTTAAACAGAGAATACAAACTTCAGAAAAATAAACAAACAATTAAATCAAAGCCAAAGTAGAAATTGCACCTAATGTGAATTTCAATTTAATATCTATGAACGAGAAAAAACGTTTTCATAAGAAGTTATAAATATGATTCTCATAAAATAAAAAAAAACTTATCAAATTGTTATTCTAAATATGAAAACAGTTTCATTCGATGCCTTCAAAGTCAAAGGGGTGTTAGTCCAAAAATGATCAATGAAAAATATTCAGAATAGAGATTAAATGTTTAAAACACAGAATCAGTTATCATAGAAAAAGTCAAATAAGGAATCCAAATGAGTTTAGTACCTTTAAGAAAAATCCTGAATTCTCAAAATTCAGAAAAACCATGAAACCATGAAAACCATGAAACAGAAACAACACAAGACTTGAAAATCTCAATGAATTGAATCTGGATAAAGATAAGATTAAAAACATAATAATATTCATGTTAAGATGATTACTCAATGATTTTTATGATAATTTGAGAATGATTATTTGGAAAATTAAATGCTGTTTTCAGGATATTCAATTCAGTAGTTGATGAAAGTTTGGTTAACTCAGTTGAAAATGTTTCAATACGAATTTCAAGTCTAAGACAGAAATTGGGATGAAAATTCAATAAAGAAACTCGAACTGTCGACTGGTCCAATTTAAGCAACTACAGTTTTTTTAAAGATTTTATTTTCAATATAGAGAGAGAAAGAGTTTAGATATTATAAACCAACGGAAATTTCAACAATAATGCTCGAAAAGTGAAATGTTATAAAAATACCCGATATTAACCCGGATACTGCTCGGGTAAAATTCTTAAATGTTTATCATAAAACTTCCCTAAAAGACTCTTGACACTGTGAGCCAGTTTTGGCGAATTTAGCTACTTTTTTAGTGCAGTAACCATTACTTTGAAAGTTAACGTAATAATAAACATTATTTTTGTGCAAGACGTTTGTATGTAGTGAAACTGAGGAGATGCTTATTTTATTCTTCCTGTTCTGTACATAATATCCTGACTGACGTGATTAGAAAAAAAAAGAAATTTTGAGGTGTTTTGACTCATATTCTTCCTATTTTTTTTTCGAAATCGGTTGACATCATTTTTAAGTCGAAAATTTTGAAATTCAATACCAAGATTCTGATATTCTCAGCCCACAAAATGCGGGAGAAATCTTTCACTGCTTACTCTAGGGGGCCCCCTTAACTTATGTAAGAGAAAGTTTTTTCTAGATATTATTTCACGGGGGTCACTTTAGTTGTTTTATTTCAAATTTTTAATTTCGATCTTCTAGTTTTGATTTCTCTTCATAAATTTGTAGAATTTGAAGTAGTATGATTAAAGTAATGTGAAAAATTTTTTTCCCTCGGGGGGCCCCCCTGAGCCGGAGGGCCCGGGGCAATTGCCCCTTTTGCCCCCCCCCCCCCTCTTAATCCGGCCTTGAGTTCAAGTGAGCCTGTTAGCATGGTGGTTTGATCATTTGTATGATCATCAAAAGATGTACGCTTAGTGTTAGTTAAAAAGACCTCTTGAAATAACCTGAAGTTTCACTTAGATTCCCAAGTAACCAAAAGTCACATAGCTACTTAATCTTGTACGTTTTAAGTTCACATTTGGCTGAGTAAAAGGAACTCGAGAGAAATCAAATCCGTTTTCCTAAGGTGCTTCATTTGGACTTCTGAACGAACATAAACAGTCTAGACAAGTAGCTTATAACATATTTGTGCGTTCTAAGTACCTTAAAAAGTCCGGATACTAATCGGCTTATCGTGCTTCGTTACGGACTTCTTGCGAACTATTTGATTCCATGCAAAACTTCTTGTGAACTTTTTGGTTCCATGCGGAACTTCTTACGAACTTTTGGTTCCATTCGGAACTTCTTACGAACTTCAATGTGAATTGAGTTGTGTCAAAATTTTCAAATGGTTTGTTTACATTCTCTTAGAAAATTTTAAGAAGGCGTCTCAATTTGTGGACAAAAATGGATTATTTACAAAAAATAAGAAAGAGCGGTTTGATTTATTATCGTCGCCGGGCGGTTGGAACAAAATCCATTCATGGGCATGTTTTAAAAGATAAAAGGGATTTTTTGTATACCCTCACAAATCGTTAAGTTTAAATATCTTTGAAGGATTGATTGACAGTTTTTCAAAAGAAAACTCATTTTATACAAATGATTATTTAAAATGCAAACATGTAGATTGTAATTCTAGTTTAATTTTCTTTCCTCTTGTACATACATTTTGTCAATTTTATTTGTACCATTCTTTTAATAAATAAAATAGTATAGCAAAAAGCAAAATGTTAAAATTTATCATTAATCATCATGTTTTCTAAAAACTTACAAAGTTTTGTTTGTATTCTTCGTTGCCAAGCTGTTCTTCTGATTTGTTCAATTCTTACTATTTGGCCGAAGAAGAAATTGGCCCCGCTGGAAGTTTCCACCCATCTTGCTGGGACTGCTGTTAGTTCTTTGCGCCCTTTGCAGTCGATTGTTTACACAACTGTTTGGAAGTATGTACCAAGAATCTAAAATTTTATTAATAAAAAATTACTAAAACCAATATTTGAATAAAAGATTGCATTTATAATTTCGTTAAATGCACATCGGTTTTGTTGTTTACGTTTTTATTATTTCGCCTTCTTGTAAAAAGTGAAGGTGAAATTCTCTAGTATATTTAAAATTCAAGTTTTTATACCAACTACCCAGACAACGGCGATGGTTCAAAGGTAGCGTGTCCAGTCATCATCATCAGTCATTCAGCTCAGGTTCAACTCTTCAAGCATGAAATTTTTTCAAGTAAGTATGAAATTCATTAAGTGTAGAGAGAGTGGAGAGGGTTATAGAAAGTGGCGTAAGATTTCAAAACTAAGAAAAAATCGAACGCGCTTCATTTTTGCCATATTTTTTAATTTTTTTTTTTTTGCAAAAAGTTCAAAAATCTAAGTTTTATGCAAAAGCTGAATAGCCTTCTATTCAGCTTTGGTTATGGAACTTGAAAGTATCGATAAGAACTTAAATTTTAAGCTGTATGGAATGCTATACAGCTCTCGAGCAGGGCTGAGTAAGCTTTTAAGAGACCGTTTTAGAAACATTTTGGTTACTTGGGATTCATTATGTGTATGTTCGATTTTCGTTATATTAGATACTAAGATTTCAATAAATTTTTCACAATGAGCTCAGAAATTCAAAAAAAAAAAATTAGATTAAATATATGTATGTTCATAAGGAATATTTACATCCAAAATTCAGCCTTTACTCCAATCACGAGTTTTCAATTTTCATTTTTATTTTCTTGTTTCGGGGATAAATTATTCATTCGGATGAAAATCCCATAAATTGTTTTTCTTGTTTCACTTAAATGTTTCTGTGTAGTGGTCCTGCATCAGTTGCCCGAGAGCCCAAGTCTGTATGCCAGTGACGGGAAAGAAAACATATCATCTTTGGTGCAATGCACATTTCAGCGTATTTTCAGAACATAGTTCCGATCGGCATTGAAAATTTGAGCCTCTTATTTGGGTGTAGATGAGAGATAAACAGGCGTGAATTTTTGAGGGGAAGAAGGGTAATAGGTGATGGTTGATGATGACCTGAGATGAACTCAGAGGTCATTCAGGTCTGAAACAGGTGATGGTGTTTGATCTGTTTTTTTCAAGTCTTAATGTTGACAGAATGCTTACAAAAGCTTTATTCTTTCGCCGAATTTAAGATTATGGAACTTGCGAGACGATTTCAGTTATGAAGAATTGTTCATTCGAATTTTAGAATATCAAGTAATAAAGCATTCATCCAAAAATATTGCTAAGATCGTACGAGCTAGGCTTTGAAAGCCAATATACCCAAGTAACATTTTAGCTTTATTATGGTCAGCACAACTTCGTTAGAGCTATAGCAGCATTAATCTTCATAGAAAGCTAAAGCGCATTCTCTACATTACCAGAACTTTAATAATGCTAGAATCTGGCTATTCTAGGAACGTCATCATGACTATAAACGATAAAATCATTATGCTGCAAAATTTTGATCACCAAAGCCAGAGCTTTTATGAGAGTCATATAAATAGCAAACATTTGACGTTTCTCTTGCAAGCCAACCAATTACACGCGTAGGAAAAGTTCCCCATTTGTTAGTTGTAAATCATTAGTACAGTAAATGAGTACAGACTTTTTAAACTAAATAAATAAGGGATTGGTTGTGAATGTCTGGTGGAATGATACCATGAGTTAAAGTCGAATTTCGTTGTCTGGCTTCCACTGAACTATAAATGACTCAAAATCGCGTGAAACTCTCTAAATATGGGTGTTTTGTCAAAGGGTTAAACTAGAAGATT
The DNA here is from genome assembly GCF_029784155.1 of Uranotaenia lowii. NCBI lineage: Eukaryota > Metazoa > Arthropoda > Insecta > Diptera > Culicidae > Uranotaenia > Uranotaenia lowii. The sequence continues at coordinate 364,104,077 of NC_073692.1, forward strand.
TTGAATTTTGCCATCTGTCGCGAAATTCTTGACTTGACGTTCCAGGTTACTTTGCTTCACCCATCATCAGACGTAAAAACTAACACGTGAAAAATAGAAAGCAGCACAATTTTCCTCCTAATCGGCTGCTGGTCAACTTTAACTTTTCTATTTTTACGTCTGATGATAGGTGAAGCAAAGTAACTCGAAACGTCAAGTGAAAAAAAATTGCTGTTTTACTCACCGAGAAATATCAATAAGTGTCAAAAAATTTTTAGATGGTATGCTTGACACATAAGTCTTAATTGAACTTTTGTAAGTAACTAAGCACTTTTTACTAATGATTAAACTGGATTCAACTGAACGTAAAAAATAAGCAGTTTATAGAGATACTTTGGGTGTATGAAGAAATATTTTCTAATAGAGATAAAGTCTATGATGTAATTGAACAAGAATAGAGAATCAAAAATCCCGGAAACTTATTACAGTCAATATTTTATTTTTTATTTACATAGTATTCCTTCTTACGGCATAAATAACTTGAAAAACATATGTAATTTCAAAGTCAAAAATATTTGCTTTCGAGGGCTTGATGTCTTGCATACGAATTAAAAATGATTTTCGATTTGATGATTTCAAATTTTCAAATATCATTTGTAGTCGAATTATTTCCTCAAAGGGAGAGGGAAAATTATATGTTTTGAATGTAACTCGAATTCGAATTATTAATATTTCAATGTTTTCACCTATTTACTCCCTGGAATACATTCAAATTATCCGGAAAGAAAATGTTTGAATTTGTGGATCATTGATAATGTTGTTCTCACAATCTACAAAAATCCTATGATTTAGAAGTTTTCAAAATTTCGATAAATCTTAGAAAAAGTTTTACACCAAGGTTTCAACACAAAGAAATATTAGATCGAGTACAATGATGTCGATGATAAAACCCTAAACCCTAATAAACCCTAAAAAATTAAAATGGATGGAGTTGTTTTGGCATTTCTCCCGCACACTTGCTGGTAGATGAGATATGGAAAAACAACCTCAATAACTGCCAGTACTATGAAATCTCAGACTCCCATTTCAGGGTACATCTCGAGATTTATCAACAACGAACGTCATCGATATCAAGACATTTTAGGAACCAGTTAAGCTAGCAATTGCTACCGCTGATAATTTGAGGTTGTCTATTGAAATTTTTATGACTGCGAAAGCCAGAGGCATATCCAGGATGCCTCAAACACACAAAAAAAAAACTGTCGGCCAACGACCACGGTCATTTATGATGAAATTATTCCAAAAATTGAAATTTTTTAATGCAAGGTCCAGCATTATGCCACAAACACTAGCTGCGCAAATAGGACTATAACTTTTAATTATAAAACAACAAAGCTAACGTTTTGCTTTCCATTTATATCAGAAAAAAAATTCAGTTTTATACTGTTTCGAAAAATGACACATAAATTTATTGAAAAAGACTTTTTATAAATTTTGATTTTAGTTTTTGTTCAATGGATGTGTTGCAACGTACGCAGTGGTTAAGCTAGTAAGTATAATTCATTTCCCATCCCCCTTCTTGCTCTTTTTTAAATTTTTAAGCAAGATATACCCATTTATTCACATATTTTCCATGGGATTGTATTTCGGTACTGTTATATCCAAGATAAACTAACTTTATTTAAGCGTGTCTGATCGTGCTAAACGCTCAGCCGAACTAAACAAACAACCGAGTGAAAACAATAGCTCTGGAAAAGCGTAAATAAACTAGCAACTGGAAGAGCTGATCTCTTTTAGTTCTGCCTTTAAATTAAGTAATACGCGTTTTATTTCTAGTCCGAAGGATAGTGTTAAAACATAAAAGGTACGAGGTATGTTTCTATGAAGTTTTGGTACCCCTCCTTTTCGCCACAGGGGAGATAGGAAGAAGGAGGGGGGCTCTTTTAGAATTTTGTTCATAACTCGAGAATTGATCAAGCAAATGTAACCAAATTTGACATGTAAGGGTATTTCAATACGAGAAATGTTTCTATGGTTATTTGAGATACTTCGCTTCTTCCAGCGGTGAGGATGGAAGGGGGGGGGGGGGGGGGTAAGGGAGCTCTTATACAATTTTTATACAAAACTCGAGAGCTTATCGAGCAAATGGAACCAAATTTGGCATGGAAGGGTATTTGAAATTATTGTATGGTAAGTTGAAGCCCCTCCTTCATTCAAGGGGGCTTCCATGCAAATTTAGCATAACTTGAAAATAGATCGAACAAATAAAATTGGCATGAAAGGGTATTTGAGTACAAAAAAAATCTCTAGGAATATTAAGCGCTTACTCTTCCATCCAATGCACAATAGTGCAGAACATCAATCTAGCTGTACGAAATTAATAGTGCCCAGGGATGAAGAGATAGACATATGATGTCTTCAGCAACATTGTTCAATTTAACATAAAGTATTTTTTAGTATGAAAATTTATGTCGAGAGGTCCACCGATAGCGAGATAAAAATGCAAACTTTTTTGTTCTTCCAATTAGAGCTTTGATGTCTTCGACAAAGTTGTTTATCTGATCAAAATACATAAGTTTGTTGAATATGTCAAAATCCTATCACATCACCCTCAGGAGTTACAGTCAAAGTGAAAAATCTCTAGAAAAAACAGTTTTTTGAACATGAAACGTTGTAGATTGGATAAAATGGAAACAAAGTTGTAACAAGTCACGATCTACAATTGTCTCATACATTATTATGGGTTTAGAAGTTGCTGAAACTGTGTATTTTATTGGCAATTTCGGAAGGTTCGTCCATCAAAATAGAGTAGATAGAGTAGATTAGAGTTTGCATTTTTATCTCGCTATCGGTGGACCCCTCGGCAGAAATTTTGATACTAAAAATGCTTTATGTTAAACTGAACAATGTTGTTGAAGACATCATATGTCTATCTCTTCATCCCTGGGTGCTATTAATCTCGTACAGCTAAATTGATGTTCTGCACCACTGTGCAATGAGAGATAAAAAGGTTAAATAGGAGTCTCTGACATGATTTTTCATAACCCGACTATCCAACTAACTGAACGAATGGAACCAAATTTGATATGAGATGGTATTTCAACATAGAAATATTTCTTTAATTATTTGAAATCATTCTTCTCTTCCAATTGGAGCATAGGATTCACGATATAGGCAGGAGGAAGGAGGGCTTCCATACAATTTTTTTTGGCATAACCCGAGAATTCACCTAAAAAATCCACAAAATTGGACATGGATTTCCCATATATTTTGATATTTTTATATGGTTCTTTGATTATTTGGAACACCACCCTTCTTCCAGTGAGCAGGGAGATAGGAAGGGGGGGGAAGATGGCCCAATACAACTTTGTTAGCATAAGTTCTCAATTTTGTTGAAGAAGTCAGCATATGAAATCAAGTATGGAAAGGTATTTGAATACGAGATACATTTCTACGATTGCAGGGCTTGTGATATAGCTCAGTTGGCAAGTCTGTTGTCTCCTGAGCCGATGTCCGCGAGTTCGAGCCCAAGAGTAAATATCGAACACAGTTGTACCGGATAAGTTTTTCAATAACGATCCGCCAACTGTAACGTTGATTAAGTCGCGAATGCCATAAAGATGGTAAAACGACTATAATCGAAACAAAAAAAAATTCTACGATTGTTATAGATCATTACGCCTTGCAGTGTTGAGAGGGTAGGAAAGGAAGGGGTTCCATATAAATTTTGTTGTAAAGCTTATCAACCAATGAGATCAAATTTGATATGAGAGGGTTTCGGTACGATAAAAATGGGTATGATTTTTAGAGACCCCAACTTCATAATAGCAGTGGAGGAGGTGAAGCACAGGAGGGCTCCCTTACCAGTTTTTTTTTGGCAGAAATCGAGAACATATCAAGCAATGGGACCATATTTCATAAGACCCTTCTTTTTCAGCGTGGAGTCGGGAAGAAAGAGCAGGCTTTATCATTCTTTTCATATAATTTAAAATGCAATTCGAGATTTCAGCTGCATCTCTTATTCTACAGCTGTTACTTTTGATTTATGTTGTAATTTGATTTAAAATAATTCTCACAAAACAATTAAAATTTGAATAATTTTTAGAAAATTTCATTTATTTTTGAAAGGTGTAGCAAAGCCCACCGGGTCAGCTATTTCAAAATAAAAACTGAATGTAGTAAAATGGTGGAATTCTGATTTTCTTCTATTACGCAACCAGCTTCCAAAAGCACGCAAATTTGTCAATCGAATTTGCTCTGAAGACAGTATACATCATCTTAGACGCTTAGGAAGCGAATTTAAAGTTTAAACGAGTTTCTTTACCGTCAACATGACTCGCGTCTTCAAGAAAACATGAAAAACGACCCCTCATCATTTTGGAAACATCTCAACAATAAAAAACAAGACGCCGCTGTCCCCTTTGATATAAACTTCCACGGTGTCACTTCCTCCAGCTTCACCGAATCGGCTAATACATGTCTTCTAAAGTGTATACTCTCCACCTAGTGTTGGCACAGACACCTTGCCGTGCTTTTCCGTTCAGGATATCTTCGAGAAGCTGACCGCAGTTCACCCAACGAAAGGATTTGGTTCTGAAGCAGTTGCAGTATCTTAAATCGATCACTTAATGAAAGGACGTTGCCTAGTGCTTGGAAGGATGCAGCAATTTCTCCGATTTATAAATCAGGCAATGCTCATCACGTCGAAAACTACCGCGCAATCTCAATTTTGAATTCAATTTCAAAAGTTTTCGAAGTTTTAATGCACGAGCGATTGTATGCTGCCATAAAACCTCTTATTGTCTCATATCTGTTGCACCTACAGGCTTTCACGAAAATTTGGAATTCACGATCACAAACTTTCGACACCCCATCTGGAGTACCGTTGGGAAGTCACCTTGGACCCCTTCTGTTCATAGTTTTCGTGGATGACCTATGTAAAACTTTTCAATCCGACACTCTGCTTTATGCTGATGACCTGAAGCTGTTTAGAAAGATGATCGGTGCTGTTGACGGTCTTGCCTTACAAAACGACATCAGCAGATTGAAGCCTGGTGCCGCTTGAATGTAATGACGGCAAACGCCAAAAAATGTAAGATAGTCAACTTCACTCGTGCACGAAACACAGTAAACTTCAAATATCAACTCTTGAAATGTTAAGTCCATTTTCGACCTGGGAGTGAAAATTCGGATTTTTGCGTCGTAGCACCAAAGACTTCGACGACGTCTATGCTTCGAAAGCAGTGTACTGCTTTTTGGTCCGAAGCATTATGGAATACGTCGCTCAGGTATGGGCTCCTACTCAGAGTACACACTGCTGCCGACTTAAACGTGTCCAGCGAAGCTTCGTAAGTTACGCTCTCCGGCGCCTTCCTTAGAACTTCCACTTCGACTTTCGCCGTACGAGCAAAGGTGTGCTCTGATAAGCATTGGTTTTCTTGAAAAGCGTCGTACCGAGCTACAACAAGCATTTATTTTTGAAGTCTTAACTAATCTTGTTGACTCTGCTTACGTACTGGAACGTGTCAACCTTTATATATGCACGAGGACACTTCGACAATGCCAGTTCCTCTGGATACCTTTTCACCGTACTGCATATTGCCGAAACCATCCAATACAAAAATTGGATAAATGTTGTGAAAGTATTAACTCAGTGTACCACTGAGTAGTTCGTACGGTATTGCAACCAAAGACGAACTAAAAAATAAACAATTCTTAAAATCTTTAAAATGATTTTTTCCATGTTCAACTTTATAACTAGCAAGTGTGATAATTCCAAAAGAATAAATTAGCAAACATTAGGAAAATGCTCTAAATAGAAATTTTTTTATTCATACAGCCCAATGTGACCCGTGTGTGTCGTCTCTGGTCTCGATATGAGGTTTTCCAATGTCAATCGGCACTCGGCAGCACAAGCCACTTCTTTTGACCTTTTAGTAGTGACAGCGGAAAATACCAACGACAACGACGACGACATGGACAACTTCACTTTATTGTCTTAAATTTTTAATGGTCTGTCACTTTGAGCTGCCGGCCGGTCTACCCATTGAGTAGCTCAGTAGCTTAGTAGGTATGTAGGTATTGCCTATCGTCACATGAAAGATGCAACCTATGGCTTAACCCACTAATGGGATTTAGAGCGGCTTAGAGAGTAACACTGCCATGTCATGGGTTTTTTGTCCGTTTTACTCTTGAACACGAATAATTTCATTCACGTTTATTATAGACATCATTTGTTTTTACCCCGCGAACCAGCAATTTATCTACGACCTCAACTAACTATCATATCAGATGTGGGAAATTATACTTTCCCGATTAAGCAAATAGTGGCCCCGTGTGTGTCATTCATTCGCTGACACCTTAACGCTCTCCGGACCATTCGATGCGTATCGATTGTTGCCACGGGGCAGCATTCATGTCAAACACATTATTTCATAAAGTTATTCTGGCTGCTCGCTCACCTGCCTGTTACTTCTGCAGGCTGCTCGTCCTCTTTTCAACCAAGCGTATCCTTCAATCGATTTTCACCGATTCACTTGTGTCGACAATGTAGAGAAAGTGGTTCTCGAGAGTTTATTTTCATAAGAAGCACAAAACGTTTCGATTTCGCTCACTTTCAATTTGATTGGAAGCCACAAATTAACGAATATTGGATCGATCGTAAATATTGAAATAATCTCATCAGGCTCAAGACACTTATCGGGGCGGTTTTCACTGTTTTGATGTGACCAGGATCGCGAGAAGCTTCACTTAGCACGTCCCCCAGTTGGCGCAATATGTTTACCGATTGGGCTTCCGAGCGGCACTGAAAAGCGCCTCGGCTGATAGTGAGAATTCAATCTAATGGGAGCTGGCAAACGTTCAAGCCATTCAACAGGAAAACAAAAACCCGCTCATTCAGTTCAAACTGTCTTTCAAACAACAAATCATTCAATGAAACACCGCGAGTGAGGTTTGACAAACAGACTGACCAGTTCGAAACAATCCTAGCACTTAGCCTTCTTTCTCATCATCACTAGTTAGATGGATGTGTTATTTCTCGTTTAATTTGTTAGTAAGCGCGCGCGGTGATTACCGTCCGATTGCCATAAATTACCATGCCATGCGACACTACTGACTGAGGACGCGAGGAACTGAACCGAGAGTAACTCAATGGGGAGGCCAATGATGGATCAGCGTGGTGTTTTTGTTTTGGCTGATAAGCGTTCTCGTGAGCGTTGTTCGCTAGAAAGCTACTGACTGGCTTAAGAGAGCTATGTATGGTAGATTACCCCTATCAAGGATTAGAGTGGCAATGGATGTATGGGAAAAATTTCATGATCGAATTTCGAAAACCAACCATAAACATTTAGTACATTGGCCCCAGAAACTGACTTTTGAAAATTTACAGCTCAAAACAACTTTACTTAGGAGTGCCTCACCGCGCTTAAAGTTTCGGTTTTTGACCCTCAAAAATCACCAAAGAAGGGACCAAAAGAAATCGAAAAATCCTTATTTTGTATTTTATGCCTAATGACTTAAAAATGCACAAACCTCGAAAAACAATTGTTGATTTTCTGAGACTTTTTTGGAAAAACAGCTGTAGTGCCTAGGTAGTTTTTCGGAAAACCTACTAAGTCTCAGGAAGTCGATTTTTGTCAAAAATTTTTTTTCGAGATATAACCAGATCTTGACGTTCCATGCATCTTTAAGTCATTTGGCGTCAAAATTAAAATTTTGATTTTTCCCCCCTTTGGTGATTTTTTAGTGTAAAAACCAAACCTTAAAGGGCGTTGAGGCACCCCTAAATAAAGTCCGATTGAGCTGAAATTATGCACAGGTAAATTTTTTGAGCCAATCTACAAAATGTATATGGTTGGTTTACGAAATTCTACATGACTCACTTGACTGCCATCCTAATGTATATGTATGTACTTATTTCCCTCTCTTATCTAAACTATAAATCGATCATCCAGAGCTCTACCTTCTCAATGACCCATTCTTAGCTAAGTTGGGCCTGCTCACAGTCTACTAATGATTGCCCTGAAGACTGCTTTGCGTTTACACGAAATACTAACAAGCCTCATGACCTTAGACACTTTTGTAACCCCGATCAGAAGAGAAAAACCGAACTATATCAAGATGAGATATTTTAAGGCACATTTTTTTCATATCAAAATAAGATATAATTTAGTATTCGTAGCATGTTAAAATATCTCAAATTATATAAAAAAATTCCATGCAAGAATAACTAAATTACATCACCCTTTGATAGCTTTATTTCAAGATTATAACACAGAGAACAGACGTACAAGCTCGAACAAAAAATCATCAAAAAAGTGTGTAAAATTTCAAATGCAATCTCCAAAAAAATAGAAATTGATTACAAACAGTGCCGTTCAAAAGTAACAAATCAACTTTAAAGTGCCCAGTTTTCGAAAAGGTGTAATCGTTTATGAACTCCCCAAAAAAAAAAAACAAATCCAATGTCTCAGTAGAATGGACGGTTTTAATTTATTGCTAGAAAAATGAAATCAGAGCTACTTTTGACTGAGCGAAATTTCACTTTCTTTATTTTTGCACTACAACGGCAGTTAAAAGAATCGCAAGTCTTCCATTTTCCAGGATACATGTTTTGGCCATGTTGATGTAAGAAGAAGAAGAAGAAGAAACGGCAGTTTAAAGAACTAACAGCTTTGGTATAACATTTCGTCCGTCTTAAACAGTAATTCATGTTAGAAAATGCATCACCTATGTCCAGTCAAATATAAGAACAGTCTTGACGATCAGTCTCACCCAGCAGTACTGAATCTAGGCATCTCAAAGCGGGTTACTTTCACATATCACTTTACCATCCCGCTGTTTAAAACTTTGTATTTCTAACAAATTTGAAGGAAAAAGCCAATAACTTCTAAGAATTTTTTTATAATTCAACATAATGAACGTATTACGAAACTTCAACAGCGATTTTCTTGAAGCATGCCAAGCAGCTCATACGACCTATTGAAAACTGACGGAAAATTAGTCGTTTATTCTCAGCTTTGTATTGACAGTTCTTTTTGGTGTGTTTGGAGACATCTGATGGCCCAGCCAAAAAACAAAAATTGGTTAAAAAATGGTGTTGGAATTTTTACACAAGTTTCGTGGGCTAGCTTGAACGTCTGTTATCTGTGATTATAGCTTAATCAGAAAGGATATTGACCACACATACATACACACACATACACCTGCATACAAACTTTCACGTAATGCTTGCTTTGGACTCAAGTACTTGCATGCAAGGTTGCATTGCCTCCTGCCTTGCACTCAAACTTTCATGTACTGTGCTTTTAAAGCAAGCAAATTCAGGCAGGAAAAATAGCTGTTTGTATCAAATGAGATATAATTTTTTTCTTTCGAAACGGCAATAACGAAGAATTTGATATCAAAGCTATATCTGAATTAGATAATCATATTTCATTGAGATGGGTTTGAGTAGTAATTTTGATATGCTCTCAATCATTGCTGGAGATAGAATGGAATAACGTTTTTATGTTCGATAAAGATTTTTGCGTTGATAGCGCTAAACCGCGTGCTCAAAATATGTTCGAATTTTTAAGCAGTTTGGGTGTCTTCGATAACGTTGCTGAAAATTCACGCTACTGTAGGGATGAGATGAAGGATGTACGAAAATGAATCAAATTTAATAAAAAAATAAAAATAAAATAATAGTTGTATTCGGCAACACTGAAGATAAATAAAATAAAATAAATGGAAGTGGATCGATGGAATTCCAAATTCACTACTCAAGAAATGCGTAACCGGCATCGAAGAGCCTTCGCGATTGCAATTCTCAGCTTCAATTCGTGAAAGTCGGTTTCCAAAACTATGAAAGATCTCACACATTTTGCCGATTCATAAGAATAGTTCAAAATTGCCTGCTGAAAATTAGCGAGATTATCGAGCGTATTCTCGGTAAACAGTGGTGCACCACAAGGGAGTCATTTGGTACCCCTTCTTTTCGTCACGAATACTATGTAAATAAAATATCTTTTTGTCACTGTTATGAACGAGGTTCCCGGAGTGTTGCTTGACGTGTATGTTTTGATATCTAGAATCGTTCCTTCCAGCTCGAAACCCCAAGGATTGCTTGACTCTGAAAAACGCGCTTCACAGGTTTTCTGAGTGCTGCAGTGCGTTGGATTGAAAATTAAGGATTATGAGTAACATCTTGCATGAATATCGTTTCGAAAACAGCAGTATCATTGCTAGAAAATCGTCAGTGAAGGACCTAGGCGTTGAGTTGAAAAATCGTAGAAAAAGAATCGACGTGTTGTTTTTTAAAGATCTAACCAGTGGAAAATATTTTCCACCGTATTTCTTGTCAGAAATCTAACCTAACGAAGGACGTAGCAGTTTGAACAGCATAAGACCGTTCCAGCTTAGAAACCGAATACAGAACTACGCTCGGAATGAAACTATTTATATAATGACGGCGCTTTACAACGCTCATGCTTATGTAATTAATCTAGAAATGTCCAGAGATCAAATCAATTTATTTAGTTGAAATATTTTCGAAGACTAACTTCATTAGAGCTTTAGCTAAAGCTGTGATCATTTTTGGATAATTTTCACCAAATGGTCTGACCGGTAAAAACATGCAAATTTGTTTTGGCCATAAATTTGTTGTCTTACAAGTCATTTTAGATCAGATTGGATAATTTGTGCACTATAGTGTCTTCGGAACATTTTATCGACATTATTAGGAGATATGTACTTTGAAATGAGCTCTCGATAAAAGTGATGAGAAAACATATTTTTCTTAATTTTCATTTAAGACCAATTACTTTGTTTTTAGATAGTAATGTATAATAGTTTATCAATTTTCTTGAAGACGTAAACATCTAAGAGCTTAATCAAAAAAGTAAGAAAAGTAAGGTTAAATCAAAATACGATAAAAATAAGAAAAAAAAACTAAATTTTGAATTTTACTTATATTTTTCCAAGCTTAGCTTATATTATACATACATGCAAAGCAAGTTTGAAAGAGTTTCGAGTCTTTTAAAATGGAACAGTTTTATATAACATACTTAACCCTCTAATGCATAGTGTTGTTGTAAAACATCACTCATCAAAATCCAAATATCTCGAAAAAGCGTGGATTAACAAGGTTATGAAGAAATTACCAAAGTCGTATTCAAATGAACTAAGAGTTTCAAAAATTATTTTTCAAATTTGATGGGCCATTACTTCTATAATACTCAAAATAACGACTTTAAACCTGTTGAGTTTTGTTATTCGAATTAAAATGTCGTTATTACTTTTTCTGTGATGGTCCCCTGAATTAATAACAGCAATTCTCATTTTTAAAAGGTCGTGCATTAAAGGGTTAATTCAATATTCGGACTGAAACGAAATTTACAACAAAATAACTAAGAAAAACAGCTGTTTTCAAACAACTGTATCTATCAGTTTGGTGTATAGTTATGTAAACTTTTTGGTTGTATTATAATCATCGCTGTATGCTTCAGCAAAGCTACCTTAAAGCAAACATTTGCGCTAGTTGGCCCTCATTTCTAAAGACTGTAATGCAAATTTATAAGCTTCCATTAAACATTGTTGTATTATGAAAGCTCATTAATTAGCCTTCAGAGCTCTCTCAAAACTATGAAATGAACTGTGAGCGCAAATTTACTTTCAACGTTTAAATTCATGACATTGTTCTCGAGAAATCAATCTTCCAAATAAATGTTGATCCTTCAACAAGAGCATCGAAATATTTTTGATAAATAAACTGATCAAACATTCTCTATTTTCATTGCTAATGCGATGCATCTAATCTCCTGTCGCTCGAGAATTTTGGTAAAGTTCGACCATCAACATGGCGTTAAGTCAGCTTTATCCTAGTTTTATGCCAGCAGAGCCACTGCAGGAGTAAAACATTCTTCCTCTCTCCTATAAGCGTTATCGGAGTTTCGTTGCAGCTTTGTTTAGACATTCTTTACAAAAGAATAACAAATACTCTCCTCAAATATACTCTTGCTCCAACAAACTTTATCAATGATTTATCACAGCAAAATCATAGCTGCGTTTGGAGCTTCTCTCAAAAGGCAGCAAACACACTCCATCTTATAATGATTGAAACCGGTCTCTCGGTTTTATGATGACTTTTAATTACAGCATATATTGCTTTAAAAAAAAAGCCAACATAGCTTTGAAGCAAACAATAAAGCAGGTGTTTTATTGTAGTTTTAAAAGAGCTCTCATATCCTAACTATATTTAAGCTCATTTTTTGATGATCTTTTATCAAAGACTCACACTTTTATCCAAGCTTTAACAGAACTTTACGCACTGTTTAATAAACTCGAGCATTTTCTAGAGTTTATAACAAAAAATGGATTGTGGCACATAGGATAAACATTAATGAAAATGATACATTTCAATAAAGACAAATGGCTGAAAGTGTGATTTGTTAATTGACAAATAACTTGAAGCTTTTGGTTTTCAATTTTAGTGCGATTTAGAGCTTTACGAGCGATCTACTTTCCTTGTGTCACATGTTTTGCATCAATAAGAGCAAGTTCACTGGTGTTGGGCAAAAGTGGTAGAAATTTTGACATTGTATTTTTTTACAACACTGTTTCTATTTCAGCCGTATGTGATAGAAATATTGCTATTTTTGCATCACAGCATGCGAAACTATAACACGTGTTGTTAAAAAACTTGAAGGCCACAGATCTTGAAAATGTTTTTGCATGGCAAAATTTTCAAAATGTGCAAAAAGTGACAAAATTTCTACCACTTTTTCCCGTTACCAGTGAACTTGCTCTAGCTTTTTTTTTCGATAGATCTCGATTTGATTGGAATGTGAGTTAAATCAATACGTCTCACCTTCAAAAATATACCTTCTTTTAAATCTTCTGTTAATGAAAAATAAAAAAAAAACCTCCATAAATACTGTAAACAGTAATATTATTAGTATCGTTTTAAGATGAAGAACGTTGAAAAAAAGAGAATACGTAAAATAGTTAGAATTCATCGACGAAACTCATATATTTTTTTTGTGAAAAATTCACTCTTTCAATCACAGATTTTCATTTCATTGAGCTAACATTTCACATTAGAATATTAATTGAGCTCCTTGGAGCCAAAGAGGTTTAAGTGTATAAAAGTAAATTTCGAGAACGATTGTAATAAACTTTGAAAGGAAGCAGGTATTTCAGGTGCCGCTTCAATTTTCGGCTTATATTATGTCTCAATTGTTCTGACGCTCTGAAATTATGGGCACGCGTATGCACTTCTTTCAGATTGAATTAATGCTCCTTTCATCTCGGGGGTCAATAAACGACTCAGATAAACATGTTTTGTCTTTATTCACAACTTTTAACAATCATTTTCCCAAAGCTATTAAAATACGATCCTAGGGCAAGGATTCAAAAAGTCGTGTGTCGAGAATGAAATATCAACACGTTTGTAGTTGTTTAGTTTTAAAAATAACGTTGAAAAAAGTCTCAATCAAGATTAGCTTGTTATCGCACACGTCTCTTTGATTAGTTACTTCAGAAATTATTTTTAGTTCAACCGCCGACGACGACGGTCAGTAAACAAATTTGCCGTTTCATTCACCTACTCGCTCAATCAAAGGGGGATTTTCTGCACGTGACAACTTTTACTTTCTTCTTGAAACGTTTTGTGTAAGGCGAAAGAGTTCTCATAGTAATTCGAAAGGACTATCGTTGGATTTTTTTTTCTTAAAACAAACAGTGCCGTGCTGAGGTGAATGTTGCGATTTTGGTCTGATCATGTTTTTTTTTGGTTTTTTCTCGCAGAGTTTGCAATCACAACAGAAAAAGTTCTCTCAATGAGCGTGAATACTTTGTTTGAAAATTGAGGATAGCACTGAGATAAGGTTGATCGATGTTGAAACACATTTACAGTTCAAGTACTAAATAATTGCAGAGCAAATTTATATTCGCGCTATCAGTATTTACAATGATACGATGATTGTTTATTTTTTAACAATGAATCCATATGATGGACCATATGACGGACATTTTCTAACTTGGTTTTTTTGCAAGTGTCTAGAAATAATATTCCTTTTTTGAAAAATCTCACTCAATTTGAAATTCAATATTAAGATTCATCAATTGATGGAATTATAACTTACCAGCTAGAGGACTTCTCCTAGTCTTCAACAGAATCCAAAAAGTCCTCTTTAATTTTATTCATAGAATTTCCCCACTATCTGTACAATAAATTAAAAGTATGGTTATTAATCGTGCGAAACTTCCAAGAAAGTTTTGAACTATGGGAAAAGCAAACAACCCTCAACAAACAGCTGAAATAACTTCCCCTATTTCCTGTGAGATTATATTCAATATTTAAGCACTGAATTTAACCATCCATGGCGTTGATTGACCGCTTTGATTCGTTCCCATTCAACTTTGAAATAATCTCCTTCCACAATGGGGGGAGGGCATCAAAAATGAAACAAGTTGGCCCCAAAATTCCTCTTCCAAGGGGAAAAACTTTCGATACCAACCAAATATGAGGGTTGAGGTTGGCTCCGGGAAATTTCGGTTTCTTTGCTTCCGTATAATGGAGGAACGGAAGAAAATTTCTGTTCTCTGGAGAGGGCTGAATAATTTAGTAACAAGTAAGTTTTTCGTTTCCGAAAAACATGGGAACTATTATTATATCGAACACGAAAGTTTGGAATGTGGGCTTCATATTTTTGTTACTCGGAAGCTCAGGAACAAATGCCTTTTAGGAAATGGGATGTAAAATAAAATTGTTTTTGAGTAAATTTTCTTTTATAAATAAATTTTACATCCGATTTTTCGACATTGCATCAAACTATGTTGGAAAATTGTATATTCAAAGTCTTGAAGCTATTTTTTTGGGTCAATTGATGGAAATTTTTACTGATGAACAACAAACCGGTTGGCAAAGTGTAGGATTTTTGGAGTTTTTTTTTGCATAAAATTTGTGATTTGATGATTTTGTTTCAAGAAAACGTCCCATTATAGAGTAGCACATAGTTTCTAAATTGCCTTTCGCAGAGCATACCCTTAAAAATATGCGCTTTCTAAGTCAATTTTGTTTTTCCCATCGGAAGGCCAAATCAACACAATCAATATGCAGAATCAGCCTTAAAAATCTGCGCTTCCTAAACCAATTCCGTCTTTTGCCACCGGAGAGCCAAATCAAAGCAAACAATCAGCAGAAACTGCCTGAAAATCTGCGCTTCCATTTCCATTCCGTTTTTTCCCCCTAGAAAGCAAAATCATAACAAACAATCAGCAGAAGCAGTCTTAAAAATCTGCACTTCCTAAGCCAACTCCGTCTTTTCCACCAGATGGCCAAATCAAAGCAAACAATCAGCCGCAACAGTCCTTAAAATCGGCACTTCTAAAGCCTTTTCGTCTTCTGCCACCGGTAGGCCAACAACAAACAACAAACAACAACAACAACAACAACAACAACAACAACAACAACAACAACAACAACAAACAAACAAACAAACAAACAAACAAACAAACAAACAAACAAACAAACAATCAGCAGCAGCAGCTTTAAAAATCTGCGCTTCCTTAGCCAATTCCGTTTTTTTTTCCACCGGAAAGCCAAACTAAAACAAACAATCTGCAGCAGCAGCCTTAAAGTTCTGCGCTTCCAAAGCCATTTCGTCTTTTTCAACCGGAGGGCCAAATCAACACACACGATTAGCAGCAGCAGCCTTGAAAATCTGCACTTCCTAAGCCAATTCGGTCTTTTTCCACCGAAAGGCCAAATTAAAAAAAACAATCAGCAGCAGCCTTAAAAATCTGCGCTTTCGAAGCCAATCCGTCTTTTTTCCAGTGGCCGAACTAGAAATAATTTTGTTCGTAGCCGCAGTCTTTAAAATTTGTGCTCCCTGTGCTAATCCGTCCTTCTTCTGGAGACCGAATCAAGAAATTGTTTTTCGTAGCTGCACCCTTAAAAATCTGCGCTTCCTGTGTCTACCGGAGGCCGAATCAGAAACAAACTTTTCGCTCTGTGTCCTTATTCTACCAACCATGCCATTGTCGTGATGCTACGATTCTTATGAATCACAATTCAGAGATTCTGTTACTCACAAGAATAGACCAATGACTGACTTTGTTTTGCTTGTTTTGCCTGGTGTTGCCAAAATAACAAACGTTGCCATAGATTTTTTTTATCCATCTTCAGTGTTGCCGAATACAACTATTATTATTTTTTATTAAATTAGATTTATTTTCTGCATATCCTTCATCTCATCTCTACAAAATGGTACGAAAAAGTGGGAAAATGATTAAACTTACCTCATTGATTAGAGTTCTGCAATGAAAGAAAGGAGAAATTTTCTTATTAAGTGGTTTACTGATTGATGAGCTGTTATTATAACCATTATAATTATTATTATAATCAAAGCACAATGGAAAAATTTCACTCATAACTCCCAAAAATTCAAAGCACAGTGATGGCCTGGAATAATACTTATTCTAAGTTAAATTTTCTTTTATTTCAAAATTTATTTTGCCGATATAACCTTAAAATAATTTTTTATTTATTAAATGTTTTTCTTATGTGATTTTAATCGCCGTAATCGCTTTTTATTTATATGTCTCAGCAACTTCATGACTTTGAAATCTTTAAAAACGGAACTTAAATGTTGAACACTGGAAATATTTTAAAAGGAACATTCATAGATGAATAAATCATGGGACATGATCTGTTCCGCGGCTTCGATTTTTTTTTGGTGTTTTGGGAACTGAATGACCTGATATAGCACTGCACCACATTTTCATCAATCGTAGGTTTGTATCGTAATAGTTTAGTTTTCGAATGATTTTACACTGGTTGTGATGGCACCAGCATTGGAAAATCACTCTTTGCCTCGTGTTCTAATGAAAAAAGTAGGTGTATTAAATTGAAATTTGTTATCTCTGTTGAATCTAAATATCTTAATGTTTTCTCAATAAAGCTTAGAAACAATCAAATCTAGGAATTCAGGAATGAAGAATCGGAATTGAAATTTAAATGTGAATTTTAGAATCCCAAGTCATGTGGAAATTAAAAATGTTTACCTTGTCTTCAGCATCAAAACATAATCTCATATTTTAAAATCATAATACATCTGAAATTTGCATACCATATTATCTATTTTCTATTTTCGGTAGAATAGTAATGAAATAGGCGAGATAGTTAAAATCCGAGACAAATGGTATGCATAATCAGATTCAAAGTACAAACTGATGGCTTGTTTTCAATAACAGGTTTAACATTGAAGATTAACATCCAATACTAGAAATTCCAAAGCAAGTACAACACTATTATTCGAAACTTTATATTCGATATTTAAATTCCGGACTAGACCGTCAAACATGCTTTAAAGATACTATTTTAATCCACAGTAGCATAACTGACACTACTCTATTCGATTAGAAGAGAAAAACAAAACTATATCAAGAGGAGATATTTTCAAATTCAATTTTTCTCTATCAAAATGAGATATACCGTCAACTGGGGCATCATGAAACACTTTTCAACTTCAATGGCTTGCAAAAAAGCTTACGTCCACAGATAATCATAACTCTTATGCATCAAAAGTTTTAAGTTTGGTGGGCCAGGGACGGGATAATGTCATAGTCATGAGCCAAAAACTGCGACTAGTGACCCATTCTTTTTCTCACATGTCGTTAGTTTAAGTTTTTTTTTAAAATGAAAGCATGCTATGAATGATTATTTTGGTAAAGAAAGATTTTTCCATTCTGTCATTGATCATTGAAATCTCCAATATATCGGTCATGACATGATAGTTGAAATGGGTCATGAGAAATATCACCAATGTAATTTTTTGCAACTTTGTTTGCCAAGCAGATTTTCAAATGTTATACTACGGCAAATTCTAACTAACCATAGAATGTGGTCGAAGATTAATCCTCGGTTACACGAAGTGAGACGACGCCCATTCGGCATTCGGCTATACATTCGGCAGGCACAGCATCACCACCAGCCAGTCGAGTTGTACCGTCGGACAGTGAGGACAAGAAGTGATTTAGGCCCAATACACATGGTCTCCCGATGCCCAATTGAGGCAGACCTGCATAAAAAGTATAAAAAATTACCTTCCTAGACGCCTTTTTTTATTTCCATTTGGTTCCCAAATTTCATTCATTGTCCACTCTTCACATACGTGACATATATTTACATCACGTGAATATGAATGGTATTTACATTCACGTTATCGGAATATTTCTGTCATGACATGACCCATGACTGATCATTAGGGTGTCCCAAAATTGCATAACTTCTGGGAATCTGGGGGCTCACCCTCCAAATGGTAGATTAGGATGTGCAGAACAAACTTTTGTATGGGGCTGAGTTAAAAAAAATCATGTTTAGAGGTTCCGCAAGCGCGATCTTTGAAAAAAGTCCACTTTCAAAAGATTTGATTTTATATAAATTCTGGGTCCAAAAATTTTCATAAAACTTATTTTTTTAATATTTTTTTAATTTTATTTGGGCTAAATACTACACGTGAAAAATGAAAAATGATCCAAATTTGTATCAAAATGTAAAACAAGCAAGCTATTTCGATGAAAAAAAATTTTTTTGGTCCAAAAATTTTGAATTCAAATGACTAAAATGTGTACCAAGCGTAAAATATTTTTAACACCTATGCCATCAAAAGATGCGGATTTTTGTACACTTAAGCTTTGCTGAACAAAACATGTTGTTTGTATCATTGTGTGAAGAGCTATTCACGGTTGAATCCTTAATAAAAATCACAATTTAGGATATTTTTTAATTTAATTTATCAAATTTGTCTTAATAAATACCTACTTTAAAATCAAAATATGTACTTGCAAAAAAAGACTTGAATGGTTTAAGAGAGTCATCAGAAGGCCATATGCCAAATTTGAGCGGGATCGGACAACAGGAAGGGGTTGCACTGAATCTCAAGTGTGAAAAGGATTCTGAGACATAGTGTTCTAAAGAAGCATAAAAAACTGGTTTTTCATCATACATTTTTTTCTTTAATAATCGATTGCTTGATTATGTAGATTTTATTAAAATTACAATTAAGACTAATATTTCACCTGAAGACTGCAACTCGATTGGACTTAAAATAAAAAAGTTATGACTGTTCAAAGATTGTATTTTTGTGGCAATTTGTCGTTTAACACAGAATGAGTAAATTTTACTCATTACGTTTTACAGGACAATTTGTAACCAAAATACAATCTTTGAGCAGCCATAACTTTTTTGTCTTAAGTCCAATCGAGTTGCAGTCTTCAGGTGAAATGTTAGTCTTGATTGAAATTTTAATAAAATCTACATAATCAAGCAATCGATTGATAAAGAAAAAATGTTTGATGAAAAACCAGTTTTTTATGCTGTTTTAGAACACTATGTCTCAGAATCTTTTTCACACTTGAGATTCAGTGCAACCCCTTCCTGTTGTCCGATCCCGCTCAAATTTGACATATGGCCTTCTGATGACTCTCTTAAACCATTCAAGTCTTTTTTTGCAAGTATTTTGATTTTAATGTAGGTATTTATTAAGACAAATTTGATAAATTAAATAAAAAATATCCTAAATTGTGATTTTTATTAAGGATTCAACCGTCAATAGCTCTTCACACGATGATAGAAACAACATGTTTTGTTGAGCAAAGTTTAAGTGTACAAAAATCCGCATCTTTTGATGGCATAGGTGTTAAAAATATTTGGTAAAACGCTTGGTACACATTTTGGTCAATTGAATTCAAAATTTTTGGACCAAAAAATTTTTTTTTCTTCGAAATAGCTTGCTTGTTTTACATTTTGATACAAATTTGGATCATTTTTCATTTTTCACGTGTAGTATTCAACCCAAATAAAATTTAAAAAATATAAAATAAATAAGTTTTATGAAAATTTTTGGACCCAGAATTTATTTAAAATCAAATCTTTTGAAAGTGGACTTTTTTCAAAGACCGCGCTTGCGGAACGTTTAAACATGATTTTTTTAAGTGGGCCCCATACAAAAGTTTGTCCTGCACATCCTAATCTACCATTTGGAGGGTGAGCCCCCAGATTCCCAGAAGTTATGCAATTTTGGGACACCCTACTGATCATATTTTCTTGGGTATAGTGATCCAAAATAAATTTCACCGTCAACGTGAATGAATGAAAATTTTCATGCCTGGGTGGGACATCAAATTGACGTAGTCAGAAAAAATATTGGTTTCTTCAGTTGTTTTTAATTTTCTAAAAGATGCGATTTTCACTATGCTTGGAAAAAGGGGTAACTTTCAACAAATTTGTTTTCAATGAAAAACCTAATGAAAATGTATAAATATTTGAAGTTTTTGTTAAATTTTTGATTCCATAAAGACCATTACGCATAAAAACACCAAATGCAGTAATATTGAGTTCTGTTGAAACTAATTTTACATTTTTTCTCAACATGAAGATGTTGCAAACATTGAGGCGTAGAAATGCTACAAGAAATTCTATTAGCTTTAAAAAAATGGATGGATGAAATTTCTTCGTTGACAAACGCGTGATACAAAAAAAAATCAGGTTCCAGCAAATGAAAACGAGATTTACAAGGTCTCTTGTTGATTTGCATTTTGTTGCATCTTAACCCAGATAGGTAACTGAATTATAGAAACATTTATTAAAAAAAAATTTATGACTGTCCAAAAAATATTTTTACACAAATTTCGTTGGTATAGGACAGCGGTCAGCAACCTTTTGAGACAGAAGAGCCAAAAATGGCAAGTTAAGGAAATTTTCAAATTTGAAGGAGCCGCACTTAATTTTTTCTTTACTAAAAATTAAGATGATCGCTAAGACACATTTCACCGTGCTGTGAACTCAGTTTTATTTTCCTTTTTCAAATCGCCACAGACTTTTGATGTTTTATTAGCAAACGAAACAATTTTCTTTCTCCTCAATTAATACATTTTCATAGTGTAACTAAGAAACGTTGAAATTTATGTGATTTGTCATTCTGACCTGATAAAATGTATCATCTCAAACTTTGGTAAAATTCTTTCCTAACACCTGTTCTGTTGAAGTATTAAAAAGAAGCATTAAAAATTTCATATCGTTTTTTATAAAAATGCATACAAACCAAAAAGAGGTTTTGTTACCAGTATTATTTTAAATTTTACAAATTAGCCTAGAACTCGTTTAGGTTTTAAACATCCATTAAAAACCATTAAGTTTCACTTGATTGTCATGCGTATAAAACTTTATCATTTTAATTGGATAAATATTGCCTGGTTCTAAATATAAATTAACGAATAAATTTTAATTAATTAATTCTCACTTTGCGGATTGAATAAAATTAATCAAAATTTGACAAAATTCAACGATCGGGTGTGAGATGTGATCTGACAACACGGTTAAAAAAAGCCTCAAAAGTATCCTGGATGCAAATTGATCCTTCTATCAAAGTTTCTATGAGTTTTTTTTTCACAAACTCATATTTAAAATTTTTGTACAGTAAGTTATTTGAAATTAGTTATTTGATTTTTAAAACAAATATTCAATTTTTTTGTATGAATTCTCGATATTTACTTACGAATTTTTAATGTTAATCATTATAATAATTTTTTGGCGGTCCCTTGGCCGCAAATGTTAACCGATTTTAATGATATTAGATTCGTTGTGTGGGTAATTTATTCTAGTTTCTTAATATTTCAAAACAAAATAATTTGAAATATTTCAAACAATCAGAATTTTTCTTTTGGAAATACTCATAATTCTTGACAGATTTGCTGTTTATAAGTGTTTTTTTTGGATTTTTGGAATCTTCAAGAAAAGATCCATCTGATGATGTAGAAATATGTTGGGGTCGAATGAAAGTTTTAATAGCCAACTTGGATATTCCAGTACAAAAATAAATCTTACTTAAAAAAAGACATTTAACTTCGATGTTACTCCGCTGTATTTGATTTTTCAACGAACAGATTTTTTGAACTTAAATTTTAGTTTTTAGTCGTTATTTTGTTCATCACTTTATAGAACATACTAAGTCTCTCAGTTATTGAATATAGTTATTTAAATGATGATTGGAATGTGCACTTTGGGTCATATTGACCCGAACAGTTTTGAAAGTTTAAAATACTTATTTTTTTTTGTGTTTGATATGCATATTCAATTTTTACTTTGAATTTTAGAACAAACCTAACCCAAAATTCAAATAAAGACTCAGAAATCTAAATAAACTTTTTAAAAAGTCATGGAATTTTTAATAATCAGTGGATTGCAGAAACATGATAAAGGAACTAAGTTTAGAATCAAAAAGGGATATAACAGTTGTAAGAATAAATTTAAAGTTTATGAAAGAAAATTCACGATTCCTAAGTAAAGTTTCTTCTTCGAATAAACACATAAAAATACTCATATTATTTGTATATGTTTTTTTATGAAATTATTTTATCGGCTATATCGGTGAAGTTTATATTCTTTGAGAAAGATGTATATGAAATTCCAAAATTAGGTCCAGCACTCAGCTCCCGGTTTACAGAAATATTTTTTACAAACTTGAAAATTTGGATCAGAGTATTTTTAATTCATATTCATAATTAGAACGAAAAACTTCAATTTTTGAACATTCGTGAAATGCTTTTATGGATTTGAAAAGGAACATGGAGAAATGGAATTCAATATTTAAATATTTAAAAATTAAACGAATTTTACAGAAATTTCAATATTTCTTCATAATCTGAACAGAGAGGACTTTATTTGACGATACAAAAAATGATCCGTTTTTATCTGATTAAATCAGAACATCAAAGGAAAGTCAACGGAAAACTTCCCGTACCACCAGAGAAAAATTGCTCCAGGCTCCAAATGCTGTATCAGATTTTTAGTGAAGAATGTAAACTGATTTCTGAATCTCAACTTGGTTGCAAATTGACAAGATGCTGTTTAATTTTTTGGGAAATATCGTGCAATCTAAAGGAAAACTGATGCGTCCGTTCACTCTAGTGAAATTTCAAGGATTTTCGAAATTTTCACACATTGAGCTTAACAGCCGCAATTAAACATCCAAAGAGCCGCAGGTTGCCGACCTCTGGATAGGATGATTAAACCATTAAAAAGTTTGTAGGTGATATCATTAAGCCAATCCGTCATACTGAGTAAAGTTTTTGCGGCATGTTAAAATGTTAAAATTTGTACGTTTATTGCTCAATTTTAAAATTTCACATGAAAATCAAAAACTTAAAAAAAACTACCTGAAGATGTGAGAAATTATGTCATTATCATTTTGTAGAGTGTAACCCCGCTGTTGCATTATGCTCCGTTTGACGGTAAATTAGTACTCGGAGGGTGTTAAAATATCTCAAATTATTAGTCCATGCAAGAATATCTAAATTATATCACTCAAAAATAGCATTAAATAAAAATTATTCCTCATCAAGATAGGATATTGATCTCCAAAAAATCAACTTAAAACACAGTAAACAGTAAAATAGACACCAAAAACATCCACTATTCATACGCTAACATTTTCCAATAATCTCGAAAAAATAAGGATTTTTTTTGTAAGAAAGTATTAATGTAATCTAAATAAACACTATTTTTAGTCCCTGAAGAAGATTCAATAAGGATCGAAACGTTGAACACGTAAATCAATACGTCATTTTCGCTACAAATAAGCCTGCAACTGAAAAAAATCCCCGATAAAACATATTTCCAATCGAATGTTCTATCACAAAAAAAGTTTCAAACTTGCACAATTCTTGAAATGTTCAGGAACAGCCGGAAGATTCGAACCTCGACCTTCAGGTTGAGAGGCACATTTTTTTAGGTTGCTCATTCAAATATATAACTTTTAGGTACTGTATATGAATAACTTTCGAGAATCAACATAATAAGTAGGGAAATGAAACAGACAAATGTAAAGAGAAACTTATAAATGTAAAACTTGAAATTTAAAAATCATAAATTTAATATTAAATTCAAATTTTATAATTGTTGTGAAAATTTATTTTGAAGAATTTTCTCGACCAGTTCTTCAGTTTTCTTCAGTAAAATATTTGAAACAATCAAGTCTTAATTGTTTGATTGTCTATCATTCTGCTTATAATCTTGCTTACCTAACACTAAATATTTGAAATCTCTGCAAAAAAAATTGCTCACCCAAGCGAAAACACCCTACACCTGAAATCTGGTCCCGGATTAAAAAATTCAACATAATTATCCAAATTGCTGAGTCCCTCGTCATCACCACGCACCGGTCCCAGAAGGAAGCCGAAATCACTTAGGCAGCATTCTTTCTTTCCGGTTCAGTGAGACAGATCCGGTGACGACAAAAATATCACACCAGAAGCCCAGCCCCAGACCTCGACCAGCTCGCAGTGACTGTCAGCCTGGCCCGGTGATAAGAGAAAGGACATCCGCATTCGGAACCGGGTAAAAGTTACGACGATTACGATACGGTACATAAAACATCCGACACCCGAACACAACAACAAACTCACGAAACGATCAAACAAACCATATCAGCCGGCAAACAAATGTACCTTCCTGGGTGTTGATGATGACACGATGATGAAGGAATATTTTTAGATCATAACTTGGAAAGCGTGTTGGGTAAATTATGATCGAAGATTTTATGGAAAGGATTGAACTCGTAAAAAAGGGAGCACTTTGACGTAAGTATATATAAACGCAGAGAGCGAAAAGTCACATTCGGCTTTTGAAGTTCAGTGTCAAAAACGCTGTAGGTATATCAGCTAGCAACAGCAACAGTCAAGGAATTTAAAGAAGTTCTAAATTTGATGCCAAATCGTATAAAACGACGAGATCTGGTGTTATCGCAAAATTATTTTTTGCCAAATATCAACTTTTTTGGACTTTTGCATTTCGTAAATTTGTTTCGTTTTGTACACAATATCGTTAAGGTCCGTAGTTAAAGCATTAATCCCAACAGTTCAAACGATGAAAGAGTGAATTCTGAATTCATCCCTCATAATCTCTGTCTGGCTCAGCGAATCCCCGCACGTTTGCCAAGTTACTGCCCTCCCCTTTCGAAAGCGTAGGTAGGTAAATCACGTTAATCAAACCCAATTCATTGTGTTGGCGGAACGTGACACGGCTGTCGAATGGCGAAATGGGAGCCTATTGAGAGGCTCAAGGAATCTTGACAGAAAAGTTTGCCGCAGGATTCAGGCTGCTCTATTCAGTCAGCCAGCAGACAGCGCAGTGGGAAGGCCTAAAAATAGTTGGCACAAGCCCCGGGTGGGAAATCCTCCCACTCCTCCATTGCGGAATAAATAGCAGCTAACTGGCTGCATAAACATCAAACATCGTTCAGTGCGGAGACTCTTCGAATACCAGCGACCCTCCACCTCCCCCTTTTTTCCACCCATGTTCCCATGGATAGACGCAAACAGAACTGAGGCGC
Organism: Uranotaenia lowii; assembly: GCF_029784155.1. Taxonomy (NCBI): domain Eukaryota; kingdom Metazoa; phylum Arthropoda; class Insecta; order Diptera; family Culicidae; genus Uranotaenia; species Uranotaenia lowii. The sequence goes on from NC_073692.1 coordinate 364,129,432, forward strand.
CCACGTGCTGTCGTTCTTTCACTTCTCTAGGCTGAATGAGTTTGCCGTTATGTGTTTATTTTGCGAAAGAGGCTGTTATTAGGGAAAATTTTTGGTAGGGCTCCGAATAAAAAAGAAGAATGGTATGTGCTGCCCTTTTTTTAAAGAAATTGTCAACAGATGGGAAAGGGTAGTTTGAAGGATGCTAGGAGCAGTATCACACTATTGAAAAGGATAAAAAATATGAGAATGAAGGTTTCACCGAAAATCGTCTGAACAGGTTAAAAATTTAATAAAGTATTGAAAAAAAAAAAAATTGAAATTGATGCAGGTCATCGCATGACAAAAATTTGTACTCAGCGTTTGTGTTTGAGATACCTTATAAATACTGAATAGATTAAAATATGGTTCGTAGCAAAATGTGTTTGATTTTGCCAGTCAGTTTTTGAACATTCGATACAAACCAAACGGAGTTTCAAAGGCGTCAAGAAAATCAAAAGAGTCAAGAGAGCCAATAGAGTCAAGAGAGTAAAGAGAGTCAAGAGAGTCAAGAGAGTCAAGTGAATCAAAAGAGTCAAGCGAGTCAAAATAGACAAGAGAGTCAAGATAGTCAAAAGAGTCAAGCGAGTCAAGAATAAAAAGAGAGTCTAGAGAGTCAAGAGAGTCAAGAAAGTCAAGAGAGTCAAGGGAGCCAAGAGAGTCAAGAGAGTCCAGAGAGTCGAGAGAGCCAAGATTCATGAGAGTCCAGGGAGTCAAAAAAGTCAGGAGAGTCGAGAGAGTCGAGAGAGTCAAGAAAGTCGAGAAAGCTGAGAGAGTCAAGAGAGTCAAGAGAGTCAAGAGAGTCAAGAGAGTCAAAAGAGTCAATATAGTCAAGAGAGTCCAGAGAGTCAAGAGAGTCAAGGTAGCCAAGAGAGTCAAGGTAGTAAAGAGAGTCATGAGAGTCAAGAGAGTCAAGAGAGTTAAGAGAGTCAAGTTAGCCAAGAAAATCATGAGAGTCGAGAGAATGAATAGAGTCAAAAGAGTCAAAAGAGTCAAGATAATCAAGAGAGTCAAAATAGCCCAGAGAGTCCAGGGATTCCAGAGAGTCGAGAGAGCAAAAAGAGTCAAGAGAGCCATGATTAATGAGAGTCCAGAGAGTCAAAAAAGCCAAGAGAGACAAGAGAGTGAGAGAGTCGAGAGAGTTAAGAGAGTCAAGAGAGTCGAGAGAGTCAAGAGAGTCAATATAATCAAGAGAGTCAAGAAAGTCAAGAGAGTCAAGGGAGTCAAGAGAGTCAAGGTAGCCAAGAGAGTCAAGGTAGTAAAGAGAGTCATGAGAATCAAGAGAGTCAAGAGAGTCAAGAGAGTCAAAAGAGTCCAGAGGTCAAGAGAGTCAAGAGAGTCGAGAGAGTCAAGTGAGTCAAGAGAATCATGAGAGTCAAGAGAGTCATGAGAGTCAAGAGAGTCAAGAGAGTCAAGTGAGTCAAGTGAGTCAAGAGAGTCAAGAAAGTCAAGAGAGTCAAGAGAGTGGAAAGAGTTATAAGGGTCAAGGGAGTCAAGACAGATAAGAGAGTCAAGAGAGTCAAGAGAGTCAAAAGAGTCAAATGAGCGATACGGTTCAAGAGAGTCAAGAGAGTCAAAAGAATCAAAAGAGTCAAAAGAGTCAAGAGAGTCAAGATAGTCAAGAGAGTCAAGAAAGTCAAAAGTGTCAAGTGAGTCAAAAGAGTCAAATGAGCGAAACGATTCAAAAGAGTCAAGAGAATCATGAGAGTCAAGAGAGCCAAGAGAGCCAAGAGTGTCAAGAGATTCAAGAGTGTCAAGTGAGTGAAGTGAGTCAAGAGAATCAGGAGAGTAGAGAGAGTCAATAGAGTCAAGAAACTCAAAAAGTCTTGAGAGTCAAGAGAGTCAAGAGAGTCAAAAGAGTCCAGAGAGTCTAAAGAGTCAAGTGAGTCAAAAGAGTCAAGAGAGTCAAGGTAGTCAAAAGGGTCAAGAGAGTAAAGAGAGTCAAGAGAGTTAAATGAATCAAGAGAGTGAAGGGAGTCAAAATTGTTTTGAGAGTCAAGATAGTTTTGAGAGTCAAAAGAGTCAAGTGAATCAAGAGAGTCGAGAGAGTCAAGAGAGCCAAGAGAGTCAAGAAAGTTAAAAGAGTCAAGAGTATCCAGAGAGCCAAGAGAGTCAAGAGAGTCAAGAGAGTCAAGAGAGTAAAAAAAAAGTCAAGAGAGTTAAGATAGTCAAGAGAGTCAAGGGAGTCAAGAGAGTCACGAGAGTCAAGGGAGTCAAGGGAGTCAAGAGAATCAAGAGAGTCAAAACAGTCAAAAGAGTCAAAAGAGTCAAAAGAATCAAATGATTCAAGAGAGTCAAGAGAGTCAAGAGAGTCAAAAGAGTCAAGAGAGTCAAGAGAGTCAAGAGAGTCAAGAGAGTCAAGAGAGCCAAGAGAGCTAAGAGAGTTAAGAGCATCAAGAAAGTCAAGAGAGTAAATATAGTCAAGACAGCCAAGAGAGTCAAGAGAGTCAAGATTTATGAGAGTCCAGAGAGTCAAAAAAAATCAAAAGAGTCAAGAGAGTCAAGAGAGTCAAAAAAATCAAGAGAGTCAAGAGAGTCAAGAAAGTCAATAGAGTCAAGAGAATCAAGAGAGTCAAGAGAGTCAAGAGAGTTAAGACAGCAAAAAGAGTCAAGAGAGTCAAGATTCATGAGAGTCCGGAGAGTCAAATGAGTCAAAAGAGTCTAGTGAGTCAAAAAAGTCAAGAAAGTCAAGAGAGTCAAGAAAGTCAAGTGAGTCAAGAAAGTCAAGAGAGTCAAGAGAGTCAAGAGAGTCAAGAGAGTCAAGAGAGTCAAGATAGTCAAGTGAGTCAAGAAAGTCAAGAGTGTCAAGAGAGTCAAGAGAGTCAAGAAAGTCAAGAGAGTCAAGAAAGTCAAGAGTGTCAAGAGAGTCAAGAGAATCAAGAGAATTAAGAGAGTAAAATCAGTCAAGAGAATCAAGAGGGTCAAGAGAGTCAAGAGAGTTAACTGAGTCAAAAGAGTCTAAAGAGTCAAAAAAGTCAAGAGGTCAAGAGAGTCAAGAAAGTCAAGAGAGTCAAATGAGTCAAAAGAGTCAAGAGAGTCAAAAAAGTCAAGAAAGTAAAGAAAGTCAAGAGAGTCAAGAGAGCCAAGAGGGTCGAGAGAATCAAGAGAGTCAAGAGAGTCAAGAGATTTAAGAGAGTCAAAAGAGTCAAAAGAGCCAAGAGAGTCAAGACTGTCAAAAGAGTCAAAACAGTAAAAAGGGTCAAGAGAGTCAGGAGAGTCGAGAGAGTCAAGAGAGTCAAGATAGTCAAGATAGTCAAGACAGTCAAGAGAGTAAAGAGAGTCAAGAGAATCAAGAGAATCAAGAGAGTCAAGAGTCAAACGAGTTAAAAGAGTCAAGCCATTCAAGAGAGTCAAGAGAGTCAAAAAAAAAAAAGTCAAGAGAGTCAAGAAAGTCAAGAGAGTCAAAAGAGTCAAGAGAGTCAAGAGAGTCAAGAGAGCCAAGAGAGTTCAGTGAGTTACGAGAGTCACGAGAGTCAAGAGAGTCAAGAAAGTCAAGACAGTTAAGAGAGTCGAGAGAGTCAAGTGCGTCAAGGAAGTCAACTGAGTCAAGTGAGCCAAGAGAGTCACGAGAGTCAAGAGAGTCAGAAGAGTAAAGAGGGTCAAGAGAGTCAAAAAAGTCAAGAGGGTCAAGGGAGTCAAGACGGCCAAGAGAGTCAAAAGAGTCAAGAGAGTCAAGAGAGTCAAATGAGCGAAACGATTCAAAAGAGTGAAGAGAGTCAAAAGAGTCAAGAGAGTCAAGATAGTCAAGAGAGTCAAGAGAGTCAAAGGAGTCAAGTTAGTTAAGACCGTCAAGAGAGTCAAGAGAGTTGAGAGATTCAAGAGAGCCAAGCGAGTCAAGAGAGTCAAGAGAGTCAAGAGAGTCTGAAGAGCCTAAGATTCAAAAGAGTCAAGGGATACAGGAGAGTCAAGACAGTCAAGAGAGTCAAGACAGTCAAGAGAGTCAAGAGAGCCAAAAGAGTCAAGAGAGTCAATAGAGTCAAGAGAGTCCAGAGAGCCAAGAGAGTCGAGTGAGTCGAGATGGTCAAGAGAGTCAAGAGAGTCAAGAGAGTCAAAAGAGTCAAAAGAGTCAAAAGAGTCAAAAGAGTCAAGAGAGTCAATAGAGTCAAGAGAGTCAAGAGTGTCAAAAAAGTCAAGAGAGCCAAGAGAGTTAAAGAGTCAAGATGGTCAAGAGAGTCAAGAGAATAAAGAGAGTCCAGAGAGTCAAGAGAGTCAAGAGAGTCAAGGGAGTCAAAAAATGAAAGAGAGTCAAGAGAGTCAAGAGAGTCAAGTGTTAAAAGACAAGAGACAAGAGTCCAGAATCAACTCCTACGTTAAGTGTCAATTCACGAGATTTTTTTTATTAGCGTTGACTTTCAATCAAGCATTGTTTCGAAAAATTGCGCAATTCAAGAGCGAAAAATCATGCCGGTGATAACTTCAAAAATATTTTGGAATCGTGAGGAGTTTTTCCTATAATAATGTGTCCTGGAATTGCTACCGACAAAACTGAGAACGATACTGTTTTCTCCACGATTCGAAGAGAAGGCACACCTTGAGGCGTAAAAGGAGGCCATCAATCACTAAACAAAACGAAAGTGTCACGTAAACTGCGTTCAGGAGAAGTCTCTTGCTTTTCTATTCCCGGTAGGAGGCAATCAAGGAGCAAATAAATAAAATACAATAAAAAAAGGAAAGCTCACGCTTTGCCACCAACCAATTATATCCCCACGGTCGCCATTAGAGTTCACCTTGATACGCACATTTTCGTGTCACAGAACATTAAACCACGCTAGTACTGGTCAGCTACAAAGAGCAGGAGACATCGTACAATTCTGGACATTTAATTTGCGGCAACGTGACAACCATTTGGAATTGATTTTCGGAGCAAAATTTTGGGGTTAAAAAAGGCAAAACAAAGAAAAAAGAAATGACAAAAATGACAAAAATGACAAAAATGACAAAAATGACAAAAATGACAAAAATGACAAAAATGACAAAAATGACAAAAATGACAAAAATGACAAAAATGACAAAAATGACAAAAATGACAAAAATGACAAAAATGACAAAAATGACAAAAATGACAAAAACGACAAAAATGACAAAAATGACAAAAATGACAAAAATGACAAAAATGACAAAAATGACAAAAATGACAAAAATGACAAAAATGACAAAAATGACAAAAATGACAAAAATGACAAAAATGACAAAAATGACAAAAATGACAAAAATGACAAAAATGACAAAAATGACAAAAATGACAAAAATGACAAAAATGACAAAAATGACAAAAATGACAAAAATGACAAAAATGACAAAAATGACAAAAATGACAAAAATGACAAAAATGACAAAAATGACAAAAATGACAAAAATGACAAAAATGACAAAAATGACAAAAATGACAAAAATGACAAAAATGACAAAAATGACAAAAATGACAAAAATGACAAAAATGACAAAAATGACAAAAATGACAAAAATGACAAAAATGACAAAAATGACAAAAATGACAAAAATGACAAAAATGACAAAAATGACAAAAATGACAAAAATGACAAAAATGACAAAAATGACAAAAATGACAAAAATGACAAAAATGACAAAAATGACAAAAATGACAAAAATGACAAAAATGACAAAAATGACAAAAATGACAAAAATGACAAAAATGACAAAAATGACAAAAATGACAAAAATGACAAAAATGACAAAAATGACAAAAATGACAAAAATGACAAAAATTACAAAAATGACAAAAATGACAAAAATGACAAAAATTACAAAATTGACGAAAATGACAAAAATGACAAAAATGACAAAAATGACAAAAATGACAAAAATGACAAAAATGACAAAAATGACAAAAATTACAAAAATGACAAAAATGACAAAAATGACAAAAATGACAAAAATGACAAAAATGACAAAAATGACAAAAATGACAAAAATGACAAAAATGACAAAAATGACAAAAATGACAAAAATGACAAAAATGACAAAAATGACAAAAATGACAAAAATGACAAAAATGACAAAAATGACAAAAATGACAAAAATGACAAAAATGACAAAAATGACAAAAATGACAAAAATGACAAAAATGACAAAAATGACAAAAATGACAAAAATGACAAAAATGACAAAAATGACAAAAATGACAAAAATGACAAAAATGACAAAAATGACAAAAATGACAAAAATGACAAAAATGACAAAAATGACAAAAATGACAAAAATGACAAAAATGACAAAAATGACAAAAATGACAAAAATGACAAAAATGACAAAAATGACAAAAATGACAAAAATGACAAAAATGACAAAAATGACAAAAATGATAAATATGACAAAAATGACAAAAAGGACAAAAATGACAAAAATGACAAAAATGACAAAAATGACAAAAATAATAAAAATGACATAAAGTTACAAAAATTACAAAAATTAGAAAATTACGAAAATTACAAAAATGACGCAAATAACATAAATATTCATGGGCGTTTTGAAATTAAAAATAAACTACATGACATATCTACCCTATTTTTTTTCATTACGAACGTGTTTGTTAATTGTATTTATCAAATCCCTCTTCAAAGTCATAATTTTATGGAGTCTTATCAACTTAGTTTGCTTTCATTCTTAAGGCTTTTGTTCGTTTTTCAAACAAAAAATCTAAGCTAATGGCACCCACACCGGAAAGTGTTTTCGGCCATGAAAACCCATGCATGTCGTAGCACAATTGGCATGCAAAATCAGAGACTGTAAAAGGGTGCTCAAAGGGGCTCTTTTCAATTTTAGGCCCAGCAAAAAAAAAGAATGAAAAAAAAACGAGTCAGACGGATTTGAAACACGAAAACGGGGATGCATGACTCTGAAAGCAAAGGACACCATTTTGAAGGAATCGGAAGTTCAACGTTCCGTTATTTTATGCAGATTTTTCCAGCTTTCAGTAGCAAAACTCGATGTGAGGAACGAAATTTATATGCTTCCATGCGTGGGATTATGGTGGATGTAAGTGAAGCTCTTTTATGATTTTATGAACGACTTTCACAAGACTTCAAACTAAGCCTTTGATGCGTTTTCGAAATAACCTGAAATTGTTTTATACTTGCATTCGTTATTAAATTTCTGAGTTGACTAGAGCCCCTTGCAGTAGAAACCTGTTTTCAAAAATAAAAAGACCAACTTCGAGGGAGAAAAATTTTTGAACTTTTTTCATCAGGTGAGTAATGGAAATTCATTTTCAGCAGAAGAAAAACGCTTAAAATGCATGCAAACAATTGCTCGAAACGTAACGCGCAGCTAAAAGTCTTCCAACAGGGATAAATTTTTCATGAACAGCCTCCGACCCCGACTCCAGAATCGCCCAACCGACATAATCTCTCCAAATTCACCCAAACCCTGGGCTTAAAACGTTCCTTGTTAGTGGAGGGGTCAGGATAAAATCACGTGCTTCTCCTATATTGGTGGAACCTGGACATGCAGAGCAGTTTGGGAAGATGATGATGCGAAATTCGACTTTTTTTTTTATTACATCTGGCATCCTCTGCCAGTGAGAGGCGGACGAGCGTTTCGTTCTGGATTAACGGGTGGGCTGAATTTTTCATGAGCAACGCGTTATTCCGGCTGCTGAAAATGCAAACTTGCTGAACAGCTGCTGGCTTTTTTTTCTTTTTTTCTTCGGGACGAGAGTTTACCGGGATAATGTCAGAACCAGCAAACAAATTAATATGTTTTTACTGATGTAAAACGGGCTTAGAAAATGTTCTCAGAAGAGGAAATGTTTTTTTCGACCAACAGAAAGTAACAGATTTGAGCATAAATAATGAAATCAGGTTAGGCATTAAATAAACTGAAGTCCGAATGAACACAGGTGTGATTAATAGAAAGTTTTGTAATAACGAAAAGCGTATGATTTTTGTCCGGCAATATTCAACTTGAGAATCTTGCTCTGAATCTTCGCTTCAAATCGGTGCATAAATCTGGCGAGGGATACAATCTGGAAACAACGTTGTTGACGATGCTTTTAACGACATTTCCAGTGAAATTTGGCAGCTAATTTTCTGACAAAAAGTTTTTGGACTTTTATTTGCCACGGCACATTTTTTGTAAAGGAAAAGGAAAACTGAAGTCCAACCCAATCTGGAATCCTGAACATAATTCCTTTTTTTTATCGCAATCGTTTGTCATTTAAACTCACTTGTAGTTTCCTTATCAAACTTGAATATTATCTATCAACATTCAACAAGCATTAAAAAACAGTCACTATTTCCGTACTTCTTCCTTAGAAAATATGCAAAAAATAGCTCTAACCAACACTTGTTAATTTTTGAAAAAAAATCTCTTTTAATAACCGCTGTTTATTAGACATATGTTTCCGGAGAATTTGACAAAGTTTGTAGTCTTAATCAATCACAAATATTCTCCTGTACTTAAGGATCAATATTTGATAGAAATTCGTAAAACATTAGTAGTAAAATTTACAATTTCAAAAATATTTTTTTTTAATTTCACTCGAGAGGTTTTATCCACAGGCTTGAACATCTCTGGAAGAATTAGTTAAAAAAAAGTTATTCAGAACAGGGTTGAAATGAAATAAAAAAAAGAAAAGGATCACTAAGCGCTTTAAGTCTATTACTATTTAGTTTTAATCTACAATACTTATGATTTTCAAATCACAAATTAATATTGCAAACCTAGGTCACAATCAAATCTAAACTTAAGTTTAGATAAAGACTCCAGAGCCAAAACATAAACTCAGCAATGAATTGTAGAAAAAAGACTAGATGAATATGGTTTTTGAATTAATTTAGTTCTCAGTGAGCATTTGAAACGAATTATATGTAATTCATTCATTATTCAAAATTCAGTTATGGAATTCTACAGGTTTTGCTATATGGATTTATCCGATTTCAACGTCGAATAACTCCGCAATTTTTCAGCTGATTCTCAAAATAAACAAGATTCTTTCAGGACATTTTATGTCATTTATTACAAACCAGATTTAACAATGGAGATTTTATGACCACTCTCATTTGATGAGCAAAAAACAGCTCTTTTGCATTCTGCACAACGTTGGCCAGCATTTCGAACTTCAAGCGATTATTTCAGCCCATAGACAAGCTTGAAGTTCGTCAATGTTTAACGGTTTGCTGGCGTAAATTTTACTTTTGAAAAATGCCCAAACAAAAATGTGTCGTTCCGCAAAATCCGAAGGACGAGGGGGACAGTTCAAATCACTATTTTTTGAGCCTACGATTTTTATGATTAGGGCATTGTACAGTTTCACAATTGAACGATCTTTTCCGATGTAAAGCACTACAATTCCAGCGCGTTCTTTTGGTCTGTATCGACTCAGCACTAAAGTGGCACGAAATGACGTTCCGAAATTTTGTTTATCTGGCAAAATCGGCTGAAAACGGCGAAGTTATTCAACGTTTAAATCGTTCCGCTTCGGTTATGATTTTTTTTAGTTTTAAATCTTAAAACAATTAACATTGAAATTAAAATTTTCAAGTAACAATACGAAATTCAGAAACCAAAATAATATGAGGTCCCCGAGCCAAGTAAAGTGTCACTTTTCAGGCCATTTTTACGTCCCCGGGAATCACGAAATAAGATTATCTTTTTTCTGGAAATTCCCAAACTTCCGGTAACAATTGAAAAACAAGATTTTCAACCTATCTGCATACACATCCATTTGAGATGTATGGTATTTTTACATTGTTTAGCATATTTCAGTATTGTCAAACTTATCAAACTATTTGAATGCAACATTACAAATTATTTTAATTTTAATTTATAATTTTTATAAAAAAAAAATGTTTCTATATTTTTACACTATTTAAACCATGGGTGGGAGGTGGCCCACATTTTTGGCAGGCGGGTAAAATTTTATAAATGAGATTCACCCAAATTTTCTTTACCAATATTCAAACAAAACAAAAAAAAATGAATTTTTGAATACGCTTAAGCTAAAACGATTCATGAATCCGTAGAATCATTATAGTGGGACGAAAAAAAGGGTGATATTTTTTTTTCAAGTTAAAGGAGACTCGATCTTTTATCAAGGGAAACTTGATCCAGTATTATACGTATCAGACAAACAGAATTCTTAAAGTTTGTCTGCAACCCTGTAGTCATTGCATACTTATAGGCGCAATTTTTGATAAAAGCACTTTTAAGTCCTTTTGATCAAGCACCTATTGGATAAATATTAATAATTTCGTGCAAAGCATTGATCAAGATCCATTCAGAAGACCAATATTTCTTAATGGAGTCTAGGGGTTAATCGAACCAATGACATACTATTTGGACAACCTTTCTTTTTAAAAAAGTTGAGGGTAATATGGCAATATGAAGTCCAAATTATGCTGTAACGATTGACACATCGGAATGAATATTTCTGCTGTATTTTTTCATACGGGAAATGATCATATGGTTTGAAATCCAAATTAAGCTGAAAATAATGACAACACCAAAACTACACAATAAAAAAGCAATTTTTTTTCATAAACCATTTTTTTTACTCATGACCATTTTACCCAAAAATTCTGTGATGGTTTTCTGTGATGCTTTTTCCTTTAATTTCATAGAAAATTCATGATAAATCGGATTTTTTTTTATATTTAAGTTTGGCAAAATCAATTAAAATAACATATCTTATCATACTTTTCTAATTCCCAGTAAAAAATCTAAATTTTATATTGGCTAAAAAAATCATAATTTTGAAAATCCATTCAAAATTAAAAAAATCTCTTAAATCTGTGAATTTTTCAAAATTCTGTGTTCTGTGACAAAGATTCTGTGATGAAAAATTTGTTCAAAATTCTGTGAAATTACAGATTTTTCTGTGATTTCGGCAACCTAACCCTTTCTACACGCAAACAAATTACGGCTGAACTGACGTGTCATAAGCAGGGTTGCCAAAATTTATATTGACTGATGGAATGGAAGTGACCATTATTTTTTCACTATACCGCTTCTTCTATTTTTCATAAGAGATTACTTTGAAAATTGGAAGAATTTCATAAGACTCTTATGAAAATCAATTTAACACCCTTAAAAGTGGTTCATAAGATCTGAGTATATTAATAATACAAGTTTGAAAATGTTTGTAAAATATTTGAGAAATGCATACAAATTTTGGTTTTAATCGAATAATATTTCGGTTGGAGAAAAGCAGAATGAAATATTCAGATTAAGAAAACCTGTGATATGACTTGAATTGATCATTTGGATTAAATTAAATACACATCCTTTTTCAATCTTGACTTTAAAGAGAATAACCAAAGTTTTCGATAAAATTACAAGGCACCTATGCTTCGAAACAAACAAAAGCGTGTGTGGTTCACTTTATGGATTTTCGTTGGATCGGAAGGACCAACAGGAAGAGTGTTCTGAAGGTTCACTTTATGGTTTTTCGTTGGATCGAGAGGACCAACACGAAGAGTATTCTGAAGGTTCACTTTATGGATTTTTGTTGGATTGGGAGGACCAATATGAAGAGTGTTCTGAAGGTCCACATTGAGGATTTTCGTTGGATCGGGAGGACTAACATGAAGAGTGTTCTGAAGGTTCACTTTATGGTTTTTCGTTGGATCGGTAGGACAAACATGAAGAGTGTTCTGAGGGTTCACTTTATGTTTTTTATTGGATCGAGAGGACCAACATGAAGCGTGTTCTGAAGGTTCACTTTGTTGATTTTCGTTGGATCGGGAGAACTTGAATGAAGAGTACTCTGGAGGTTCACTTTATGATTTTTCGTTGGATCGGAAGGACTAACATGAAGAGTGTCCCGAAGGTTCACTTAATGGATTTTTGTTGGATCGGGAGGACCAACATGAAGAGTGTTAAGAAGGTTCTCTCTACGGATTTTCGTTGGATCAGGAGGACTAACATGAAGAGTCTTCTGAAGGTTCACTTCATGGATATTTGTTGGATCGGGAGGACCAACATGAAGAGTGTTCTGAGAGTTCACTTTATGTTTTTTTTATTGGATCGATAGGACCAACATGTAGACTGTTCTGAAGGTTGACTTTATGGTTTTTTATTGGATCGAGAGGACCAACATGAAGAGTGTTCTGAAGGTTAACTTTATGAATTTTCGTTGGATCGAAAGGACCAAAACGAAGAGTGTTCTGAAGGTTCACTTTATGGTTTTTTATTGGATCGAGAGGACCAACACGAAGAGTGTTCTGAAGGTTAACTTCATAGTTTTTCGTTGGACGGGGAGGACCAACATGAAGAGTGTTCAAAAGGTTCACTTTATGGATTTTCGTTGGACGGGGAGGACCAACGTGAAGAGTGTTCTGAAGGTTCACTTTATGGTTTTTTATTGGATCAGGAGGACCGACATGAAGAGTGTTATGAAGGTTCACTTTATGTATTTTCGTTGGATCGGGAGGACTAATATGAAGGGTGTTCTGAAGGTTCACTTAATGGATTTTTGTTGGATCGAGAGGACCAACATGAAGGTTCGCTTTATGGATTTTCGGTGGATCGGGTGGACTGAAGGTTCATTCTATGGATTTTCGTTGAATCGGGAGGACCAACATGAAGAGTGTTCTGAAGGTTCACTTTATGGTTTTTTATTGGATCGAAAGGACCAACACGAAGAGTGTTCTGAAGTTTCATTTTATCGTTTTCCGTTGGATCGGCAGGACAAACGTGAAGAGTGTTCTGAAGGTTCACTTTATGGATTTTCGTTGGATTGGGAGGACCAAAATCAAGAGTGTTCTGAAGGTTCACTTAATGGATTTTTGTTGGATCGGGAGGACCAACATGAAGAGTGTTCAAAAGGTTCACTTTATGGATTTTCGTTGGATCGAGAGGACCAACATGAAGAGTCTTCTGAAGGTTCACATATACTATACTAAGTATTTATGATAAATTAGAACTTGAACTACTAACCACATTGACTAGGAACTCAAATGTGAGTTTTGGCTTCTCGAAAATTAACGAGCAGTGTCGATACCAGAGGCGCTTCGATCGATGTTGTAGCCCACCTGGAAAATTGAACCAGACATTTGATAAATATCGATTAATTCAGACTTCTCTAACGGACTTAACAGGTTGGGAAGCATGCTATTAAGCCATGTCCATGCTCGAATGGCTGCCTCGCAATGTGGATGGTAGGAGACTTCTAGACAAAATTTTAACGGAATTTTGTTCTAAGTGTCATGTCAGTGTGATCAGTGCTTGAACTTTAATAATTTTCATGATCTTGATAAGCATAGCATAAGGAGTGTGTTCGAAAAATATGCAACACTTTATTTTGTGAATAACTTTTGAATGCATGGATGGAAATTTATGAAATTTTGCAGTGAAGATTCCTAGTAATGTAATGTGTACGTGTACTTAATTTGGTGCCAAACTGTCAAGTGGCTTTTAAGATAGCGTATCATACTGAAGTTCATTGACTAATTTTTTTGGGCAGGATAAAAAAAAATCCTGAGAAGTCCCAGTGGGATACTCAAAAACAGATGGAAATCAACTATTCGACCAAAATTCACATGGTAAATCGTTTAAGTAGTCGTAGATTAGCCTACAGTGTGCTAAATTTTTAATTAAAGTGAAGATTATTGATACCATGAAGTGAGAGGAATGTGAGAGGTGTTTTCAAGCTAAATCCGAAAAAATGAACAAAGGAAGTGATAAAAAAAAGTTAAATTTTTCTGCCTGTGGCATCTGTCTGACTTATAAATAGGCGGCCTGACTTCATTTCTACAAGGTAAAAAAGCTGCTTAACGGTAAAATAAACTAAATGCGGTGGTCAAATCATGCCCAAATAATTTGGACTGCTTGTGGGGAGATATTTTGAAAAATTTCGTAATGGACAGCAAAACGAACTCTTTAGCTATCACCTGGCAGGTTTCCAACCTGAACCTTTTCGTTGACAAGTCTCGCCTGTATTTCTAGGAGATAAACAAGGAGGAAAAAAAGAAAAAAATAATGTCTGTTTAGTACTTGAGAAGGCTAAAGATCTGTAAAAACTGCAAATTACTCAGTGTTTCATAACGATTGACACGATGAATGGCTAAAATACAAAGAAGTCGGCCTTCAAATGCAGTGTTGCTCTCCATAGCACTTCAATAGTTCCCACAAAGTTCTCTGTTTAAGTTGGATCTGGAATCGTGTGATTAGGCACAAACGATAATCAAAAATAGCGTTGATTTGATAAAAGGTGGTTTATAGCATGCATCATAAATGGTGCACGTGTTGCCCAAAAATTAAAGTTGAAAAATTTCTTCATTGAACGCTATCCCAAAATCAACTTGACAGACAAACTAAGCCATTATGATTTTTCATCCTTGCGACCAATTTCTTTTTTTTAAAGTTAATACCTACATAGAAAACAAATATAGGTAATTGTGTGATAAGTTTAAAATGAATTTTCCAAGTGCCCTTAATTCACTCGTCCCTTGACATTTTTTTCAAAATAATTCCTAATTGGACGTTAGCTATGTGTTGAAAAACGCAGGTTTCAGTGGTGGAATAGAGTTATCTTTGTTCAGTTTCGTCAGTGAGGTCAGTAGAATACAACTATATTAATTAGCGATAGCTAATTGTCACTTTCCACTTCTTATATTCCCTAACCGGGAAAGTACTCATTTCTCAATGAGTACTTTGATATTCTTACCCAGAATATTTGGCAACACTGTTGTGTTACCACAAACCCAATTTGTGTTGTCTCGCTTAACAGTGTGATGATGTAAACATTTATACCGTGTTTACCATCATCAGCTGTCATCTTCAATCATCACCGCTATTGTTTCAATTGCGAATTGACTCAAAGCATGCGGAACCAAAACAAACTGTTTTGGTTCTGCTCGTGGGAGCAGAAGTTGCTGCTTGCTGTTACCGAAGAAAACCGTAAGTTTCAACACCTCCCCTCAATTCGCAGATTGAGAATGCTGAACAGCTTCGCGTGCCTCGCCCTTGGTAACGCCTTCGTGAACGCATCAGCTGGCTGATCCTCACTGGAGATGTGTCGCAAAGATAGCTGACCGCTTCTTATGATGTCTCTGATGAAAGCATACTTCACATCCAGAAGCTTCATCCGCTGATGAGTGCGCGCCTCTTCCAGATACTGGATGCAAGGGATGTTGTCTTCCATTAACGTGAAAGGAGTGCTAACCACACCCAATTCACCAAGGAAGTTTGTTAACCACAAACCTTCCTTGACTGCATGGCAAAGGACTCCTATATCACCTTCGGTCGACGACAGACTGACCGTCTGCTGACGTTTTGTTGACTGCGGTATACCAACGCCGTATCGGTCGTACCTCGAAGGTATCGCAGAATACGCTTCAGGCCTTGCCAGTGCATATCCGCCGGGCTGGCCTGGCATTTGCTCAGTGCGCTAACCACAGCACAGATATCTGGTCTCGAAGATGTCGTCAGATATTGTAGACAACCGATCAATTCTTTGAACGGTTGTTCCGTGATAACCTCACCATCGTTCCGCTTCGTCCAGCGAACGTTTGTGTCAAGCGGTGTGCTTACGGGTTTACAATTGTGAAAAAAAACTTCTCAACGTATCCTGATAGCAAAATCTCGAATTCTATCCGTGTTCGCGTTTCTGCGGTATACCAACGCCATAATGGTCATACGTCGATGGTATCGCAGAATACGCTGCATTTACTTAGTGCGCTAACCGCTGCACAAATATCTGGTCTCGATGATATCGCCAGATACTGCAAACAACCGATAAGTTCTTGGAACGGTTGTTCGGTGATAACCTCACCATCGTTTAGCTGCGTCCATCGGCAATTCGTACCAGAAACAGAATGGGTTTCCTGTAACCTGGGTTATGCTAACCACTTCCCAAATCTCGCTCTCATCCAAACCGCAGCACTGATTTTCGGCCTCGAAAACTGTAAACAACCGATCAAATCGTTGAACGGCTGTCTAGTGATAACCTCACTTCTTTTAGCCCGAATCTCGTTCCTTTCATGGCTGCGGTGGTCTTCCGGAAAAAAGCAGTCCCTTTGGCCCTTGACCTTGATGACGATTGAAGTTGCTCTTCCTCATCATCAGCGGCTACGTTAGGCACGTAGCGTTGATAAGCTTCTCCTGCTCGATGACTGCGTCTCTGGGCCGGTTCAGGATTGACGGAATCTGGATCATCATCGTCATCTTCGCCATCGCTACTTTTGTAATCGCTCTCGTCTCGCGCCTTACGCTGATTGGCACCGGAATTGATGATTCGTTGATTCTGGTGGCTGATAACCTCAGCACGCGAACGACGAGAGTTTCTTGCATGTTGCTTTCTGGTAACCCCAGAGAAGCAACCTCTTGTAGCTAATAGGGCTAATTCTCGATGCCTCCGAGAATAAGCTAGACTTTGTCCGGCAGCACCCGTCCATAATGCCTCAGGAATCAAGGAGTGGTTGAAATCGCTGGCGACTAACCGTCGCCCAAACCACCTCCTCCAACGCACACGGAACAGCTTCCAACCGTCGAATACAAGCTTGCGCATGCTAACCGCAGCGCAGCTACCAAGCACGAGAATAATTCTCTCGACTTGCAGCTTCATGGACTTTCCTCTTGTTGCTCTCACGCTATTATCTCTCCGAAATAGCAGGAGGCAACTATCAACCACAAACGTCAAATCTGGCTCTGAGTTGCTGGCAACTAACCGTCGCACAAAACATCGCCTCCAAAGCCACAGAAAAATTAAACTGCTGGCGTGGATGAGATCACGCGTGCTGACTGCAGAATAGCTCCACATCTCGAGAGTAACCCTCTCAACAAGCTTTGTGGACATTCGTCCCGTTATGTCAACGCTTTGACAACTTTGGAAATTTGGTAGGCAACGTTCAGAAGCATGCGATCCATCTGGATCTAATGCATTGCTGAAGTTGCTGGCAACTAACCGTCGCCCAAACCATCTTCTATAAGGCGCTAGAAATTCCTTCCAACAGACGATGATAAATTCACGCATGCTAACCGCAGCGCAGCTCCTAATCACGAGAGTAACCCTCTCGCCAAGCAGCTTCTCCCATACTTCGATACGGTCTAATACTCTACTGGAATATTAGACCCGAACCAATCCTGGTTACAGATCCCGAGAGCGTGTGGCTGTAAGCTTCTCCTCCCGGCCGTCGTTATAGAACACATAATGCTAACCGCAGCGTTTCTCGTAACGGCATCGAGAGTAACCCTCTCGGATTCCGACTTCTCGGCCTCGAATTCCAGTGGCACCTTCTGGCTGGCCTGAAGCATCTCGTGACCTCTGCGCTGACGATCCTCTGCGCTGGTGGTTTTCTGCGATTGGATCAGCTCATAACTGCTGACCACAGCGCACAACCACAGCACGAGAATAACCCTCTCGGCTATCAGCTCCACCCAAATTTTCCGGGGTGGACCTACTGACCTTCGCGCTGAACCATCTCGGTTGCGGATCCTGGGACTGCTCCCGGCCGTCGATCGTGAGCTCACGCTAGCTAACAGCAACGTGGCTCGTGACGGCATCGAGAGTAGCCCTCTCAATCCGCGAACCTCCCCGGGCTCAGGCGGTATCTCCTGGCTGGCCGTGGACTTTTGGCTGCCTGGCCTCTGCCCTGGCTGGTCCATCTCCGCTGGCTCGGGAACCCTAGGTTGGCTCGTCTCGGCGCTGGCTGGTTCTCCATCAGCTGGCTGGCCCACTTCGGTGGTCACCTGGCTGGTGGCTGGCCCCTCGACCTGGCTGGTCCTTCTGCACTGGTCGCTGATTAACTTGCTAACCGCAAGTATTGAGAGTACCCCTCTCACTAACTCATTTTCCGATTCTCCAGACATATCTGGGCCCATAACCTGTTGAAAAACGCAGGTTTCAGTGGTGGAATAGAGTTATCTTTATTCAGTTTCGTCAGTGAGGTCAGTAGAATACAACTATATTAATTAGCGATAGCTAATTGTCACTTTCCACTTCTTATATTCCCTAACCGGGAAAGTACTCATTTCTCAATGAGTACTTTGATATTCTTACCCAGAATATTTGGCAACACTGTTGTATTACCACAAACCCAATTTGTGTTGTCTCGCTTAACAGTGTGATGATGTAAACATTTATACCGTGTTTACCATCATCAGCTGTCATCTTCAATCATCACCGCTATTGTTTCAATTGCGAATTGACTCAAAGCATGCGGAACCAAAACAAACTGTTTTGGTTCTGCTCGTGGGAGCAGAAGTTGCTGCTTGCTGTTACCGAAGAAAACCGTAAGTTTCAACACTATGAAACATGATCGTATATTATTGCAAATTTGCCATGTTTCTCCATTAAGCTATTTGGTACGGGGAGGTCCCACCAAAGCGCATTACAGCCAAGCAAGCAAGTAGAAATAAATCCCGAATCACATTGGAACCATAAAACCAGAGGAGGGAAAAAAACCCTCAATCCCTATTAAATAGTTAGTGGAGGCCTCTCCTCGAGGGAAACTAAAGTTGGCAATCATCGAAGGTATCCTACATATCGTGTATGATACGATGATACTATAAAACCAGAGATCAGTAAACTTTTGCGCCAAAGGCCGGTTCGGGATGCGGCAATTTCCTTCAACAACATATTCTCATAAACCAAAACATCATCCCATTCATCGAGCGGCTGGCATCATTTGACTGCTAGCCCAATTTCCAGTGCCAATACGCTTTCTGTAGTTCTTTTCTTATTGCGATTTTTTTTGCTTGAAATTCATGAAGGAACATACGATGAGATGAGATTTTTATAGCACCATTTATCATCTGTGGTGGCCGGAGACCCTCTTTGGCCAAAGTGATTGTGCTAGCTAAAAGGCAGATGAAAGATGCTTCTGGCGAAAGTTCTGAAAATTCTGCTCACTTCTGGAAAGGCCGATTCACCGATTTAGGGTCTTGCTTTAGGTCTTAGTCACGTCTCCGTTATAGATCGGTCGGAAATGACTAAACGATTTGGGAGAGATTTAAAACCCATGTTGATTAATTTGAATCCAAATAATTAATTAATCCTACCGAGAATGAAGGCACAATAGCCGAAAAGAGGACAAGTGTGATGAAAAATGTATGTAGGTCTTTTGGTTTTTTCGAACATATTATTGGAAGTGTTTTTTATTAATTTAAATTTTTTATTTAAACTAAATCTCAAAATAGGAATAATGATTTAAATTTGCCTATTGTCATCACTATTGAACCCTTTCACAATCCTCAAACTCAAACGATATGTCCAATTAGTGCGATACCCAGCTACGAAGCTTTCGGTTTCTTGTAATTAGATTTCCAACAATTCACTCCAAGAATTTGGAACATGAGCATTCACACTTGTGAGTGAAAAAGCAAGTAAGGCCACCACCCCCAGCCCATATTGTTGATGCTGACATGATGAATGAATAAAACCTCATTCATAGCAAATTCAGCAGCCAAGAAGAGGGGAATCACCGCAGAAATTTCCCGGAGAAGAAAAAGGATGCTGTGAGCTGATTCATTGCGGTGTTCTGGATGCAAAATGCAAAACGTAGGTAGAACCGACCCACAAGAGAAAACTTTCAGTCCACCGATAGATGTCGGTTGTGTCGAGAGCTGCGGCGGGGTTGAATGATTTCCATGTTGAGAAGAAGGGGAAGTTAGAAATTTGTTTACAAATGGATATATGTCTCAAGAGGTCAAGTCAAGTGTTATGTTTCGTTGAAAATGTAATGGAATTGTAAATTTTTATGCATACTGAATCTTTGTTATTATTAACCTTATGAAAATCCACCTAACATGTATAAGGAAACGATAACTACACTCAGAAAAATACTATTATGCATAAGAGTCTCTTATGAAGTGGCCATAAGAAAAATCATTGAAGTTCATAAGATTGTCTTATGAAGAGAATGAATTCTTCAGATAAACACCTACTTCAATGAGAGGTTGTCGATCGTTTTATGGAATCAGAAAATTTCATAATCCATGAGAAAATATCAAAATAATTTATGTTAAAAACGTCCAGTTTATTTCTTGGAAATTTGTTTGAAATTACATCACCATCAGTAGCACATCAACCCCCGGTTCCAACAAACATTTTGCCGTACCCGCTCCATTGAACGTATCTTTTTCACCGGTCAACATGGTGAAAAGTAAACAAAAAAAATATTTTTAAGCTAACAAATTATTTGGAAGCACACAAAAAATGAACTTACCATTTAGAATAACACAATCGCTTTTAGCTGTTAGAAAAAATAATGGCAAAACAGCAAGGGAAAATGACTGATGGAATGAATGTGTTCATTATTTTTCACAATACCGCTTCTTCTATTTTTCTTAAGAACTTCGTATAAAAATTGAAGACGTGTCGTAAGAAATTTATAATAAGATTTTCTCTGAGTGTACGTATCGCTCAAGTTATAACGAGTGGCAACAAAAATATTGGAAGTTTTTTGAGGCCTCAATACTCAAACATAAACGAGCTCAGGGAAAAATGAGAGTGTGTATGTGTTAGTTTTTTTCCTCTTTTCTAAGTTTTGCTCAAAATGCCGTCGAAACAAGAAGTTCTATGAATAAAGTAGATACAACATTTCAAAAGTGAAAATGCGGCGGCTTCCACTGTTTACCATATCCTAAAATCCCCCACAACTACTCGCAAGCAAGGTAGTGGCAGACTAGCGAAATTTATGGACGCAAAAGGACTTCGTTCCCTTTCTCATGCCTTCAACAACGAGGATTCACTGAGCCAGCGAGATGCCGCCGGAAAGTTCAATTGTTCTCACTAGTACATTGGCAAGGCATTGAAAAAAATGGGATCTGAGTGCCGAAAGAAGACAACAGCCCCAGAATACACTGAGGGTCAAATTTCGACTCTTAACTTCTAATTTATCATCCAGCGGCGATAAAAAAATATTCCGGAAAATGTTTTGTTTCGGACAATGAAAGTTACTTCCCTCTTTCGAAGACGCACATTCCTGGAAACGATCGATACTAAATATTCCAAGGATAGTTCTGTTACATCCCCGAATATTCAATACAAGTTCAAACATAAGTTTGACCAGAAAGTGATGCTGTATATCGCCATTCCGAGAGAGATATTTCTAAGCCATGGTTCAAGCCACCTGGTTTGGCTATCAATCAAGATGTGTACCAGAATGAATGTATGAAGAAAATGTTGATGCCGTTTCTACACAAACACCATGCAGATGGACAATTTGGCCGGATAAGGCGTCATCGCCTTATACCAAAAAAAAAACACAATCCTTCCTGAAGACCCAATCGATCCCATTTGTACCCAAGAACCACAACCCGACAAATCTGCTTGAGTGTCACCCAATCGAAGATTTTTTCGGAACTCTGAGCTCATTGGTGTATAGAATTAATTGGAGAGCCAAGAACAGCAAACAATTGAACGGTAGAATCAAAAGATGTGATCACAAAGTTGACATGAAGGCTGTTTAACGCTCCTGCTCCGACATCAAACGGAAGCTTCGCCGATTATAGACCGTTTTCAACTATTCATTAATTTTTTTTTTCAACAATGGACAATGTACCTTTAATTCCAATAAATCAAATCTTTTTCAAGTACACTTGATTTTTTTTTCACAGCTTGAAAGCTTCCAAAATTTTAGTTGCCACACGTTAGTTTAGCAAACAGAACAAGATTTGCCATGTGAGAGTATTTTTAACGAAAAGTTTTTCAGACTCCTCCTTTTGAGACTCCTCCTATTGCATTTTGAAGATAGGAAGAGGGAGGGCCCCATGCAATTTTTAGCAATACTCGATAACTGATCAAGCGAGGGGAATCTAATTTGTAATGCAAGGGTAGTTGGGTGAACGAAATGTTCCCAAGATGTTTTGAAGCCCTTCCCATCTCCCATTAGGGAAATAGAAATAAGAAGGGGGCTCCCATACAATTTTTTGAATAACTGGAGAAATGATCGAGCAAATGGAACTGAATTTGGCATGGGAGGATATTTGGATACGCAAAAAGACTCTATGGTTGTTTGAGACCCCTTCTTGATCCCAGTGAACGAATAGCGGTGAACAAATAGGAAGACAGTAGGATTCCACTTCAGTTTTTTATGATGTCGGGAATTAATCAGTCGAAAGGTACAGAATTTGGTATGAGGTTGTATTTTGATATGAGTATTGATTCAATAATTATTGGGGACCCATTTTCTCTTCCATTCAGTGAGATAAGAAGAGGAGACGGGAGTTGTTGCATATCTACAGAATTAATCATCTGAAAGAACCCAATATTAGTAGGGGAGTGTATTTCGGGTGGAGAAATGTTTCTCTGCGTTTTCGGGATTCCTTCAGTGGGGGAGCAAGGAAAGGGAGAGGGATGCATTCATACTTTTTTCTAATCTAATATATAAATGAAAAAAAAAATCAACCAGTGTTTGAAGTAATGGCATAAAGTATGTAAATATCGCGATTCGGTTCAGAAATGGAGGAATTTGCCTCTGATGCTGTTTTCGAACCCCAGCGAGGGTGCCAAAAAGGCATAATCCTTCACATAAAAACAACTTGAATCATTTTTTCATGAACGCAGAAGAAACTACAAGAAACGATAGCTATTTATGACAAACTTTAGTGCTATTTTTCACGATTATTGAAATTTAAACGTTGTTAAATTGTTGATATCTTGATTCCTTTTTCTTTCTTTTTTAGTTAAACAAAAATATTCCCGAAAAAGAAATTGGTATCATGCCCAATCCACATATTTAAGCATAACTAGATGTTTCGTCCTGGGTTAAATGTGGGAGGATTCCCCGTACCTGAACAGTGGACACGAACGCTGAGTGGACACGTTCCTTGAAATAGCTGATCACATAAAACGTCACTAACCATTTCGGACAAATCAATCGAAGATGCGATTGAGCACGATAAGACTATTTCGTTGTATAATCAGATTTTACCTACCAAATACAATTTTTTACTATCATCCTTCTATTATTATTTTTTGCAAATCCCCACCAAGCCCCACCCATATTCGTTTTCATTTGTTTTCGCTATTCCAAAATCCATTCATAAGTAGACGAAAGCCCACTGCACCGTTTTTTCCGAAATTCAGTTTGTTTGAAAATTACGCCTTGTTCAATTTTATATGTCTGCAAAATTAACAGACGTGTAATTTCTAATTGCACTGAAAATTCCGTCATATGCTTCTTTTTATTTCTATCATATACTATGTAATTTAGTTTTTTAATCGTTGTGTGCAGCTTTTATGAAAACAGGAGGTATCTTCTATCCACTCGAAGTAACTGCGTCAAATACCATGACTCCGGTGAGATACCTGGTAATAAACTAGAATTTTAGATTCTCTGGAACATTCTTAGCCTTCACGGGTCAAACATACTGATTTGTACGTGAATTGGACATTACCACTTTTACAGTACATCCAGACCGTGGCCTTCTACTATCCAACTATCGTGGAAATACGCGGTAAAAAGTCGCTAGATGGCATACTATAACCACGGAATTAGCTTGATTTTAACGTGAATTGGACACCAGATCTATCGAAAAAGTCGCAAATGCCACAAAGATCGTAAAATATCAACTTAAAAAGATAACAACAACTGGCGGTGATCAAAACCCGTAACCAACAAAGATCGTAAAAGCACCTTATTTAATCGAAATCCAAAAAGTTTTTCTTCTAAGAACACAACGATCAGCTGCTTTTTCTTCAACTTAGACAAAACTTGTTTCGAGTGCTCAAGTCGCAGCGCAGTGCTTCAATACGTTCTGTTATCAAATGGCACTTTGCTCTTGCGGGCTTGTGATATAGCTCAGTTGGCAAGTCTGTTGTCTCCTGATCCGATGTCCGCGAGTTCGAGCCCAAGAGTAAACATCGAACACAGTTGTACCGGATAGTTTTTCAATAACGATCCGCCAACTGCAACGTTGATAAAGTCGCGAATGCCATAAAGATGGTAAAACGACTATAATCGAAACAAAAAAAAAAAAAAAACTTTGCTCTTGCCTTTGATGATGCATTTAAGTCATCTTTGACCAATCATTGCATAAAGGGTGATACGGTCAAACTTTGGTCAAGGGAAAACTCATGTAAATCGGTGAAATCGTTTATTTAAAAAATCAAATAAAATTTTTTTTTCAAATTTAATTAGTATAAAATTCAAGAAAAATATTCAGTTAGGCTTCCGCTTTTCCAAATCCGAATTACCGGGCCTTACGCTTAACCCCTGCCAATAGCTTTTTTAAAACCACCTTCTTCGCCGCAAAAAGCCAGTTTGCCTTGAACTGCTGCGCGTCCTTAGCAGTGTTTTGGTCTTCTTTAGGTTCCGCTGGACAATAGCCCAGTATTTCTCAATTGGGCGCAGCTCTGGCGTGCTGGGAGGGTTCTTGTCTTTGGGAGCCACCTGCCCGTTGTTGGCGGCGTACCACTCCATGGCCTTTTCACCGTAATGGCAATATGCCAAATCCGGCCAAAACAGTGAACAACCGTGTTCCTTCAGGAAAGGCAGCAAACGTTTATTCAAACACTTTTTCACGTAAATTTCTTGGTTGACAGTCCCGGAAGCTATGAAAATGCTGCTTTTCAAGCCACAGGTAGAGATGGCTTGCCAAACCAGATATTTCTTCGCGAACTTTGACAGTTTCATGTACTTGAAAATATCTGCTACCTTTCCCCTTCCTTTTGCCATATAAAACTCCTGTCCCGGAAGCTGCTTGTAGTAGGCTTTGACGTAGGTTTCGTCGTCCATTACCACGCAGTCAAACTTCGTCAGCATTGTCGTGTACAGCCTCCGGGATCGCGGTTTGGCCGTCGTATTTTGTTTATCATCGCGATTTGAAGTCACTACCTTCTTGTAAGTCGATAGTCCGGCTCGTTTTTTGGCTCGATGCACGGTTGTAAACAATACACCCAGCTTATTTGCGGCACCTTGGAGAGAGAGGTTAGGGTTTCGCTTGAAACTACCGGCAATTCTCTTTGTCGTCTCAGCGGCTTCCGGTTTTCGTTTTCCCCCCGATCCAGACTTCCTGGCTGTCGACAAACGTTCCCCAAACACTTTAATTACATTTGTAACGGTTGATTTGGCAACTTTTAGCGATTTTGCCAGCTTTTCGTGCGAGTAGCTCGGATTTTCGCGAAGCGCGAGTAAAATTTTGATACGCTGCTCTTCTTCCTTGGACGGCATTTTGACAACTGAAGAGTGAATTCCAAAATCAAAATAGGAGCAATATTCTACACAAACACCTTCAAAATGAGGGGTGTTCAGGTTTTTTTAAATGCAAAATTGAAAGAAATACGTCAAGTTGATATTGACCAAATTTTGACCGTATCACCCTTTACATCCGCCTGAATTTGCTTTGAAGATTTTTGGGCGTGTTCATATTGCCGTTATAGCGTATACTGTACTACTGCATTGTTTACGTCAATTGACAGATGAAGGTCAGGGCTAATTGCTAATACACCCACAAAAAAATCTCAAAAATAGTCAAAAGCAATCCAAAACAGATTTCTCAAATTCGCATTTTATATGGGTAATACTGTACAACCAAGTTTCGTACATTCTTGCCAAGTCTTTGCGGGACATTTGAGAAATTATTTTAAAAAAAGCTTAATTGTATAGCCAAACTTATACATATATTGCCAATGCAGTTGAAATTCCAAATTTTGGCACCGGTGGTTGGCAACCTTGCCAACCAGCGACGATCAAATTTGTTATATCAATTGTTATATTGGTTCCGACACTTGAAATATGTTTGATAGCTATCTGGTCAACATAAAAGTGCACAGTGGTTAAATTCCCTAAAATCCTGGCAAAAGTATGTTTTCAACCATTTTGGTTCTGAAACTGACAAAAATTTTCAATAGTCTTAACTTCACTGAAAATAAATTATTATTTTAATTTTGAAAAATTTTAATAACACAGTAAATGGTTCCTAGAATTAAAATTTTCTAACTGCTTCCTGCAAAATGTTTCATATTCTAGAAAGGTTCATTGAAGCTAAAATCAATTCAAATTTAACACAAATAATATGTTATTAAATCAGATTGACAAAAATTCCAGCTCTGTGACTGAACACTTTATCAATTTTCCATTGACTATCTTCTTCTTTACCAGTCAATATAGAAATTTTATGTTTGATTCGAATTTTAAAATAAATCCGCAAATATTTATCAAAATTTCGAAATAATGGATCGGCAAATTTTGTATTTAAATTTTTAATCTATTTTAGTTTTATTGCTAACATCTAAAATTTGAATAAAAAATTGATTCTACTGTTCGGAACCGTTCTCCGAAACTGAAAAAAACGTTCAGAAATGTGGGAATCTACCCAACATATAACTATAGTAGAGTTATGTGAAGTTTGAACAGAGTTATTTAGTATTGTTTTAATATAAAAGGCAGTTTTTTTTTGAAAAAAGGCTTATTTGAAATATTTTCTGTGATGGACCAATGATTTGAAATTGAGGCCAGAGTTTGTGAACTTTGTAAAAACTATAGGGGGGAAATTATAGGATATTTTGAAGAAAAAGTGGGACGGCGGGACATTGAACAAGCGGGACATGGCCAGCTTTTGCGAGACGGATAGCAACCCTAAATACTTTATAACAAAGAATGGGGATACTTGATCCCTGTTTCTTATGTGCATCATATATTTTGGAAAAAATTTGCAGTTAGCTTTCTTTTGCATTTTCTGGCAGATCCTTTATAAAAGGAGAATCGATCCTTTAAACAGGGTGCCCCAAGCTTTGGTGAAAATCATGCAAATTGTGAAGATAAAAGTTTCATTGACTTTTATTGCCATATTAGTTTCTATTTCACAGTTTATAAGTGTCGGATAAAAAGAATTCTAAAAGTTTAACTACTACCTTATGTTCATTGCATACTTGAAGGCGCAATTTTATAATTTTTGTTAAAAGCACTTTTTTAAGTCCTTGTTATTAGAAAATTTTTGGATAAATATAAGTCATTGGATAAAAATGATTCCGTGTTTAGCAAATCTTTGTGGACACGAGGGATTAAGTGAACCCATAACATACATTTTGAAAAAAAAAATCCAAAAATTTTTGGAGGGTTTACTTTTGCTTTGAAAATATTCCATTAAGAGGTTCATATTATATTCTAATGATTGCCATATTGGAACAAATATTTTTATTATAGCTTTATTATAGCGTGTGGAAAACATTTAAAAGTGAAGAAAAAAAGAAAAAAAGATTTGAGGTCACATTTTGTTAGATTTTTCAAACAAAGTGCAATAACTCAAGAAATTTTTTTAACATTTTCTGAGATACAGGTTTGTTGTTTTGCTCTATTTGACAATTTTTTCTAGAACATTTGATTTTTATTTGGAATCATTTCAGTTTCGAGATATAGCTGAGGTATCAAGTATCCCCAGGGATCAAGTATCCTCGTTCTCCTCCACATATACCTTGGTTAAAAAAAATTAAGAGGTGCCAATTTCTGTTTAAATGAACACATCGACACGTCCTAGCCACTGGCGACCGCCTAGCGGGCTTACATGATGGAGTACGTGTAAAAGCTGACGCCACACCATCTGCGGTCACACTTTAATGGTTCATGTACCAGCCGTACCTACTTTCTTCGTCCTGTGTAGAATAGTTTTCCGTGTTATGTTCATCATCTTCCTTCAACCACATGGCTTCGGGTTCCTTTTTTATTATTTCATCGGCAAAAAGGATCTATATTTACGGTGAATGGGGCCCATTGAAGAGGGGGAAGCGAGAAACCAACAACCAGGAAAAGGGGTCAGGATTTTTAGTATTTTACTCTATTGTTGTTGTACTGCTCAATTTCCATTCTGCTGCCGTCATTCATTTCCTATGGTTGGTTCTGGTTTTTTAAGAGCAGTAGAATGTTTCAACACTACTTTTTCCGATTTTTTCTCATGTTTGTAGGATTTCTACAGAACTTTTTTGCTCAGATTTTTTCTCAAAAGTTTATTTACAGTTTCAAAAAGTGAATGAACCAATCCAGTAGAACAGTTTATTGACTTTTCAGTAGTGTATGTAGTAATGTGCTGTGTTCGTTGATGCATCTTTCTCAGTCACGTTCCGCCGAAATCGATTCAATGCGGAAAAGCTGCCTGAATATTTTATTCTGCACAAATCACACATCCATCAGAATTTGATGACGTTTTAAATGTCGACAGGATCAATCCGAAAACAACTCTTTTCATTTAAAATTAAACGCCATTTGCGAGACAGACACAGACCAACATTCGTACACGCAAAATAAATCATGTTTAATTTATGGTTCGCACTTGTTTGACACCGGTGTGTGTTTCATTTATTTATAGAGAATAGTCAACGGGAATATCTTTTGGTCGTATGCAGCAGCAGCATCATCATCATCATCCTGGTCCATGTTTTGCAAATGGGTAGGGGAATGCTGCAGCGCTCAGAACGTACAAATTGGACAATGTTGTTGCAGTTTGCGTTGCATATGCACATGTGTGGTACCAACAGCATCAAGAACACACTGCTGCAACTGATGAGAGACTCGCCTGAGACAAGTACCTACCTCCTAGTTGCATTTGCATGGGATATGTGAGTTGGTGAATGTGAGAGTGTTTTCTTTTTTGTCAGTCAGTGGAATGACATGACAAGTTCATTTCAAATCTTCATTTGATATAGGTAGCGGTCGAGTAGTTTGTTGACGTAAGCAGTTACCTCCATCCAACATGTGGCATTGGGTCCGTTTTCTGATGGGTGGTTTACGTGTTTTAAATCTATTATCGAAACTCTCTATGCAACTGGCGAATTTTCAGAAAATATAGAGATACTTGTCTGTAATTTCTTTGTTGAATTATTATTCCTCAAGATTATTAAACACTCCTTAAAAAATAATTAAACACAATATGCTTTTTATCAAAATAATGTTTTTTTTCAATAAACATTTCCAGAGCTGGTATCGATGTATTAAAGAATGCTCTGTCCAACTAAGCAAAAGATTTTCCCTATCAACTACATTTTCTTAAACTCAACTCAAGTAACACAGATTTAGACAACCAGCATTAGAAACTTTATTATGATATTTTAATATATTTTTAATTTTAGTAAAGAGTTTACTATATATAGGGGAAAATTGCTTGATCCCCTTTTCTTATTTCCATCATATCTTTTTCGAAAAAATCAAGCAAATCGCCTTCTTTGGCATTTACTTACAGAGTGTAACTTCAAGGCAAAAATCTACGAAAATCCAAAGATAAAAGGTCCGTTGACTATTTTTTTCCATACATATTGGTTCTCATTTCAGAGTTGTAAGTATCAGAAAAGAAGATTCTAAAAGTTTGTATACTACCCTATAGTCATTGCATACTTTAAGGCGCAATTATCTGGTTTTAGATAAATATAGTATTTTGAGTCCTTTTTCACAGATAAGTACTGGATAAACATTAGTTATTTGACAAATATTAGTAATTTCGTGATAACCAATGATCACGATCCATTCAAAAGAAATATAGATTTTTTTTGGATCAATTAAACCCAAAACATACATTTTGGAAAACTTTTTCTTAAAACTAAATCGAAGGTCTACTCTTGCTTTGAAAATATTGCATTATCAAGTTCATATTATACTCTAACGATGGACATATTGAATAAATATTTATTTTATAATTTTTTCATGTGGGAAACATTTTAAAGTGATACAAAAAGATTTTCAAATCACATGTTGTTAAATTTTCCAAAAAAAGTGCAATAACACGAAAAACATAACTTCAATTTTTTTTTGTGATAATAGGTTTGTTGTTTTGTTCTTTTAAGCAAATTTTTCTAAAACGTTTGATATTTGTAAGACATTTCGGTTTTGAGATTTAACGAAGGAATCAAGTATCTTCATTCTCCCCTACTATTTGAGATGTATAGAAAGAATTGTGGATGCTCTATTAAAACTCCGATAAAAAAAAATAAACTAAGAAGTTTGCTCCAAGCAATTTTTGCATGTTTAAATGTATAAAACCTTAATAAAATTAGGTGGCAGTTCTCGATCTAGATGTCAAAAATGAACACGCTCATGCTAAATTGCACATATTTGAATTGGAATGACCATTTTTACACATTTTTGATAAGTCTTGTGTGTTGTTTTTGAGTTAAATTATAAAAAAAATGGAATACTTCAAACCACCGGAAGTGGTTTGAATATTTCTGCGGGATGAGTATTGAGTGAGTTTATCTGTGAAAAAAGATGTTGCTTGACGCCATCATTAGTTAATCCTAGATGGCGGCGTCCGCTTCTCTTTTCAAAGCTGTAAATAACCTACTGAAAATTTCATGAAACATCCACAATATGGGTATTGGGTGAAAGGGCTAAACGAGTAGAAGTCGAATTTTGTTATCTGACACCATCTCAAAATCCAAGATGGCGGCATCCGCTCAACCTTGAAAATGCTTTAAATTACTGACATTCGCATAAAACTCTCGGAATATGGGTATTGAATAGTTGGAAGGGCTTAGCGAGTAGAATTCGAATTTCGCAATCTGATGCTGTCTTGGAAACCAAAAGGGCGATCTTAGATTAACTTTAAAATGCTCTGTATTACTGGAAATCGCACAATAATGGTAAAAGGGCTCAACGAGTACAAGTCGGATCTCGCTATCTGACACCAACTTGTAATCTTTTATTTTTAAACCTGTACTACTGATAATCTTATAAAACCCCCATAATATGGGAATATGTTGAAAGCGCTAACTATAAGAAGGCTATCTTCAAATCCAAGATGGCGGCTTTGCTTAACTTCAAAAAGCTGTAAATCACTGAAAATCGTATGAAGCTTCCACTATATGGGTAGATATTGGGTAAAAAGGCGAAACGAGTAGAAGTCGAATTTTGCTAACGGACGCCATCTTGAAATCCAGGATGTTGGCTTGTGCTTAGCTTCAAAATGCTTTGAATTATTGAAAATCGTATGAAACAACCACCGTGCATGGTGAAAGGGCTCAACGACTCTTTGAAGTTAGTGGTTCCTCATGTTTCCTGATCGTAGTTAGTTTTTTTTTGCTATTGTTCTCTCAATTATTTTCTTGTTTTACAGTTTTTCAATTAGATTTTTGACCATTTACAGCATTTTAAAGATTAGCGGTGCTAACCATCTTGGATGGCGTCAAACAATCAAATTCGACGATTCCCTTTTTTATTTGATTTAGGTAAAAAGTTTTTCCCGATTTACTATACTAATGATTATCAATTCAGAAATAAGTAACTCATCTTACGCGAGTAATTGGTTGGCTTGCGAGAGAAACGTCAAATTTAGGCTATTTGTATGGCCCTCAAAAAATCGTTATTAAACTAAACAACCATTTTTATGAACATAATAAAGCTTATGAGAATTGTTGCTTTCAAAATCGATGAGCGCAAAATGATGCAACGTTGATGGATTCACAATGTCAGGTTTTTGAAAATAATATTTCAGGCCTATTATCAACAATTCCATTATGTTTGCGATGTCATTTTTTCATGTATTAAAATTATATACATTGAATTTCATTGAATTTATCGCGAATCATTTTGAATAACTTATGACATTTTTTTTAAAATTATCCCAAAGTTGGTTTACATGCATGAATATTCGATTTGTTTTTGAAAAACTTGTTATTATCTTTTTTTCATCAAAAGCTAAAAGTCATTTCCAGACACAGAAGGCCTTGGTGGAATAAGCAGAAAAATTTGTTTCTCCTGCCAAAAATTTCTAAAATTTAATAAATTTAATTACTACAAAGTGTGGAAAAACTGAAAGATCGTGTAAAATTCAGTGAGCATCGTAAGCAACCTGTTACCGGTCAGTATTGACCATTCTCACAACGATCCGGATTTGTGGAAATCTCCGGAAGAAGCCAAAGAAGAGGTAACCTTACTTCCATCCGGTGGAAGCTCTATCATTTATAACAGGATGAATTTATTTTTTGACTTTTCCCATAATAGGTTGTCAACTATCATGAAATACAAGTTTATTAAATCTTTTTTTTTTGCATTTTTCCTTTAGTCATTTCCATTTTTCTATCATTTCAAGCATTTATTGTATTCTTTCAAAGGCAATATTCAGTGCAATATTATTGTCAAAAGAGTAATATTGGGGCTTTGCTTTTGTTATGATTACCTACCTTTTTAACTATCATTTTGAGATTCTAAATATAATATACCAAGTTTATAAAGCAAAGAAAAATTTGTAAGAGGTGTGTTTGCAATTAATGTGTTTCTATGCATCGAATCGGGACGAACATTCATACATGGGAATTTTACAGGCGAATAACCATTGATTCCTGTTTTTGTAATTATACATCAGACCGAACTGGACGAAAATTCGTACTCGGCTGTTCTTTTCGACAATCAATAAAATGCATATTTTGAATTTCAATTTGATGGATAAGCGAAAAGCTCGTTCATAAAAAAAATGATTAATATTTTATGCAATATTGTCGGAAAAATGCATGACAATTACCGTTTAAACATGAAACACTTATCACATATTAAAAGTTTAAAGCGATACGGAGTTTTTACGGGATCAACTAGTCTACTAAATAAAATCATTTTTCACTAAGTTTTTGTATTTATATTATCTTTCGATCATTACAAAATCTTGTATCAAAAATCAGTACCAACCTATATTTAAAAGTCTTCAAAGGTTGTGGAAAGGGGGGATGATTTGAATTTGGAGCCATGATAGTGATATATAGAAAATACGACACGGTTTTGCATTTTTTTGTAATTTTTGTTTTTTTAAGATCATGAAGTAAGGACCTTAAAAATTTATACAGCTAGGAAACTCATAAAGTTTGATATTTCGTTAAAATGAAAGTGTTACTTTTTCTATATTATATTATTTTCTATATTATATTAAAAGATATGTGGTTTGAATTGATGTTTTGTAATAAAAATGCAATATTTGGTTCGAGATTGTTGCTGTTCTAGTTTTCTTGAATGCTTACTTCTCATGCACTGCAAACAAAATTAAATCTTTATTCGAACACAGAATTTCCTCAGCGTTAGTTATGTTTGTTAATAACTTTTTATCGGCCTTATCGGTGAAAAGTAGTGTCCTTTTTAGTTAGAACATATTAAGATTATGAAATTTTATAGATGGTTAGAAAGTTAGAAAAAATGGAACATGGTAAAAATGAGAAGGTAGAATTCTATTTAGAAGCATTAGGGGAGATGGGGGCATAATGGCCACCTTAAGGAAACCGCTTATTTAACCATAGAGAACAGCTGTAATATGTGAATTACATCATTGTTTCGTGTTCAGACACTCAAATAGTCTATTGCCTAATTGGATGAAACTTGAAAACGTAGATAAAAACGTTTAAAAATGCATTTTAAAAATGCAAGCTGAAAACCAGTCACTGTAGGGGCATAATGAGAAACCCCCCGAGGCAGTATGAGCACCATTAATGAAGGCATAATGAACGTTTTCTGCCGTGGATTCTAGCAGCAAACTCGACTCGATGAAGTCAACTGAGTAATAGAGCTACAGCTTGACTTGTATCGTCTGACGATTTGGCCTATTGGTAAGATGTCGGAGAGGTAATCAGTAGGCTCGAGTTCGATTCCCGGTCGAGGTGATTTTTTTTCATTTATTTATTTTTTTCATGATCATGATTGCACTAAACGGTGAGGCGTAGATTCATCGAAGCAATAAAAAAATAATCTAGGTCTGTTTATAGAATTCAAAGAATTAACACATGCTCATACATTATTTTTTTTTTTTTTTTTTTTTTTTTTTTTTTTTTTTTTTTTTTTTTTTTTTTTTTTTTTTTTTTTTTTGTTTCGATTATAGTCGTTTTACCATCATTATGGCATTCGCGACTTTATCAACGTTGCAGTTGGCGGATCGTTATTGAAAAACTATCCGGTACAACTGCGTTCGATGTTTACTCTTGGGCTCGAACTCGCGAACATCGGCTCAGGAGGCAACAGACTTGCCAACTGAGCTATATCACAAGCCCGCTCATACATTATGTTTCTGGTGTTTTGTTTGACGGATGATGCTTTGATGCTATTAGCCGTATAATGTAACAATAAAAAAAAAAAAAAAAAAAATCAATCATGAATGGTATGTGCAAAAAAAATCCCCTCAAACAGGAATCGAACTAGAGTCTACTGATTACCTCTTCGACACCTTACCAATAGGCCAAATCGACAGACAAAACAAGCCAAGCTGTAGCTCTATTATTCAGTTGGCTTCATCGAATTGAATTCGCTGCTAGATTCCCCGGCAGAAAATGCTCATTATGCCTTCATTGATAGTGCTCTGTTCGCCTCTAGTGAACAAATTAAAGTAAAAAAGCGTTTTAAAATTGATTAAAGTGAAAAATCAAAAATTTTATGATGTTGAAAATTGAAAAACAATGTGTAGATCATGTTGCAGTGCGTACATTTCAGATCAAGATGATTTAAAGGTCATAAAAGCTTATTTGGTGGTGCTCAAAAATTTTAATATTTTCGTCACTTGAGAACCTAGCTGGTTATTAATTAATATTTCTGTAAAGATGAAAAGGATATTTCTTTTTTGGTGAAAAATTAATACTATGGGTAGTACGAAACAAGTCCTTATGAAAATTTGTTTAAGAAAATACGTACTTATGTAGAAAAAAAGAGTGCTCATTATGCCCTGGGTGCTCGTTATGCCCTCATCTCCCCTACCATCCAATACCAATTTTTTGTACGCGTTCACCCTCTCCCTTTTATAACATCAAAGATCGTTAAGATGAAATCAAGACCATATCCAATAATTTTTATCTGAATCCGTTAACATCGTTAACATTCATTTACGGAAAAATAGAGCTATTGATCACACAAACTGATAATATTTTGTAAATAAGAAAAAAACTGTTCAAATCTACTTTAATTTGGCAACAATTTTTGAAATTCCGTGAAGAACAAGTCCAGAAAATGGCAATGACCTGACAAAATTGGGAATATTAGGACATTTTAATCTCTCCTATCTCAATTCGTGTATTGGGGATAACAGAAGAACAAGTCTATTTATGAGTATACACTTAAAGAGATAATTGATCTTGAAAGTGAACTTTTTTATGACATATGAAGATATTTAAATTACACTATTGATTAAAGAAATATCTGTTACTTAAATGTTACTCTGTTACTTAAATGTTTCCGTGAGTGACAATTTTTTCGGATAAAAAATGGTTTTTTCATAATGTTTTTTTTTGTTATAACAATGAATTTAAGGATTTAGAGAAGTAAGTGCTACATCGTTTAGGTTGACAACAGAAAATAGAGAATGACTTATTTCGTTTAAGCTGGGATTGGATTTTAAGCTTTAATACCATTGCACTTTTTCGCCTTTCGCTCAAAATTTGAATAGAAGTGCTATCAGAAAAATATATTTGTTTCTCTGCATTTATCTTCGGTGTACAAAACTTTTTGGCCGTTGCACCGAAAAACAAATTGAATACCACCAATCATAGTCACGTTTTTATTTCCCGGTTCCATTTTGGAACGCTTTTATCAGTTCTAGGTTTTTTATTTCGTTGGAAGAAAAATCGAGCCAAATTTATTGCGATTGTTTGGTGCAACTTTTACCTACCTTTTCCCGTTTGTATGTTTGCTCCAATGGATAAAACAAAACGTCAGCCACACCGGTTGTAGGGTTTTTCCCAAAATCACAAGATGAAACTTTGTTTTGCTGCGCGGTATTTTTTCCAGTATAAACGAGAGCAAAAACAAGTACGATTCCAATGCTAACGATTCCAGCAGCTAGTTTGTCCTGAATCAGCAACAACGGGCACAAATGAACACGTTTCAGCAAACCATAATAACAACCGACGTCTATTTCCCTGACGTCATTGAAAACTTTTTACCACGTGTGCTTGACTCCATTCAGCTCGATCCTTTTCAATTGTAGTTATTGTGATGGCTCTTCTCTACACGGGAATGAAGATAACATCTCTCGTAAGGATACTGGCTGCTAATTCCGCATCACATCACACTAGAGCTAGATACATTATTGCAGCACTATTTTCATTAACCTACATTTTTCCGAATTCCATTACACCTTTCTTTCGATACGGCTTCTTCGCACAGAAAAAAAAACAGGGTGGAACAAGGAAAACAAATGAGTCGTCAGTCTGTTTTCGTTTTGCCGGCTCGTTCTAGGAAGTACATTTAATCCCAATCAAATTGACATTCGAACCGACATCAGCCGCCATCACAGACAGGCACTAAGTATCACACCCGACGATGTCACATGTGTGTCTATTTCCCGTAAGTGTGAGGTTTCACTTTTGCCCTGTCTTCTCTATTAGCACCGAGACAACCGAAACGGTGGAATCGGATTATTCCAATAAATTTAGCTGAAAGCTTCGATTGGGGTCCTCGAAGGACTTCAGACTGTTACAATCACTTTCTACCGAAGATTATGGAATACACTATGGGAGACATTTTGCGGCATGTTCAAGTGGCCGGATGAGAAAATAGGATAGAAGAGTTCTTTAATAAGAAAAAAGAGAAGGGATAAGTTTTCCATTGAGGAAAAGTTTTATAAGAGGAAGTTATTATCTTGCATTAATTTTAGTTGAATCTTATAAGGTTCAGCTTTAAAATTATTACCTGATGACCAGAATAACCGTAAAATTTGTTTAAGTATGCTCATAAATAAAGGGAAAATATAGTGTTTAAATGATGAACATATAAAAAAAGTAGTTTTCTCAACAAAGTTCTTCGCTTAAAAAAGTCATACTGTGGAAAATTCAATAGATAATATATAGAGCACCAATTGTAGTATCGTTTGCCCAAATATATCCAAAGTGATTAAATGCAGCACCCGCCATGCCGGTAGTTGTAGTCTTCATTGTTTCAACTCTAAATTATACATACCTTCACTTTTTCCTAATTGTTTTTGCGTAACTCGGCAATTTTTGACGGTCGCCATGGAAAGATAATACAGGCATCTATTTCGTACACGACTACCAAGCGCCTTTTAATGCGTATTTACAAAATTTTGCCAAATTTACAGAATTTTACAAAACATTTAGGAATTTGAAAAAAAGCCAAAATTTATCCGAAAATCTTAAAAACCAATTACATATCTGGGGTTTTCAATAAACATGAACTTATTATTTGTCATAGTTTTTTTTTTTTGAAAAAGTCCAATGTCCAAATTTGGTCTTTGAAGAGAATTCCTCATTATCCTTTTTGGAGTTTTTGACAAAATGTGAAAATAGAGGCCTGAGTGTTGTCAAAAAAAAATGTAAGTTTTAGCCTGAGTCATTTTCAATAAATTTTTGTTTAAATTAGAGAAAGTTAATATGATAAAATTTTATTTTCTCCAATGAGTTTTGCTGCGCTATTGGAGAATTGTAAATTGAATTATCATTTCTGATGGGATATGGCACTAACAGTGCTTGTTATATCCTTAAATCGACTTGTGAATGTTATTTTGATGTCAGTAAGTGATACATAATGATAGTAGATTACATTAAACATGACTGCATTTTGTTTTATTCTGGCGACATCTTTTGAGCCATTATGAAAAAGTTCCTAGCTTTTGAGGTTGAAAGCTTTGGAAAAAATTAAAAGTTTTTCATTGCATATGGGTATGACAATTTGCGCCGGGGGTTCTTTGATTTTCCCCAAAATTGAAAAATTAGTTCATTCAAAGGCCTAAATAAATACGTTTTTTTTTTCAAATTTCTAACATTTTTATTTTTTGACTTAGATTCGGATATATTTTTTTGTTAATACAATAAAACCACATTTTAAAGCTACATTCCTCTGTTATTTTTCAACGGAAATCATAAAATAGCACATCAAAACTCATTGAGGTTTTATCAGCATTTAATTAAAATACTTAAAATCAAAATGAAATAAGCCAGTTTTGCTGCAAACGCTTTAAGAACGAGTGGTTTTTACTTGCTTATATTAGTACTTTTGTTCCGACGTTGTTAGAAGCGCGCGGTACCTATGTACATACGTGAGTGCAGTTGGTCGACGATTGTTTGTTTTCGATGCAGAAAAAGAAATTTTTCTTTCATTACTTCTTGGATAACTCTTAAAAAAGGACTAGGGTTGCTAGCGAATCGGGAATACTAGATTTTTTTTCACCGAGAAACCAGGAAAAAAACGAGAATACCGGCACCTCACCGGAAAAATTGCCGTAATTGAAATTTTTCTCGGAATTTCAAAAAAATATTAAAATTATTACTAAATTTGAGAATAGTTTTTGACAGTCTCGATAAAGATTCGTCTCATAAACGTTTATTTTCGCAGTGCTGCATTTACAAGCGTAACTCAAATATTTAAATTTAATAATGAAACTATTATTAAAAATACTAAACACAAAACTAACTACAGTCGAACCTGGATAAGTGAGAGTCTAAAGGACTGCACTTTTTTTCTCGCTTAAAGAGGTTTCTAAATTAACCAGATTCTCGATTCTAGAGGGTCAGTATCATAAGAATGCATTAAAATGATCTAGAAATGCAACTATTCAATGTGTATTTGGTAAAAATCCAGTGGTTTATAAGAAACCATGCATCAGTTCCAAGTTTTCTCTATCGAGTTTTAATATGGAACTATGGATATTTGTTCTTTGGCAACACCATATCAATTTGTTAACAAAACTTCAATTCAAAGGTTTTTTTTTCTCTTATTTCATTGGTCTAGTCTTTAAAATGACTCTAGCTAATGTGACATTAAGTACTTTCACTTGAAGAGTTTTAAAATAATTTTTCCGACCGGGATGATTTTAAGGTTATGTAATGGTTTTTCGGTCTTAGCTTAGCTTAGCTTAGCTTAGCTTGATTGACTACTCACATCCACCTTTCAACTCTGGAACCCGAAATACTTCATCTTGAATTTATTTATCATTAGGTGATTACATTTTCGCTTTCACATTACTTTTAATGCATTTCGAACTCCATTGTCGCAGGCGTGGCTCAGTAGAACGAATTCCACATCGCCAATGGTTGCTACTCCGTGATTGACCGAGGCCATCAGTTTTGCTCAAAGGTCAAAAGAACGGTGCTTGGGATTAGCAGCTCATCCTCAGTGCACAAAACAGATGCTCTCTCTTTAAACGTCAATAACGGCGCCGGCCACTTCCTAGTAGTCAATGGATAGATTGGAAAAGGTAGAAAGGGATGAAATATCAATTTTGTGCTTTAGGACCGAGGTTACCTCTGCATCCTAGCAAAATAATTTAAAGTTGGAGGTTTGGGAGAAAAGGACATGAACAGGATACACTTTTGACTAGTGTAATGATGTGACAAACCAAATCCTATACATTGTACTACGCTCGTGTTCTTCCCTAACGATACTTAAAAGTTTGAAAATGCGTTATGTTTTTATACTATTAACTTCCATTAATGAAGAATCCAATTGAAGAAAAAATGATATCAGTGTAGAAAAAATCTTTTAATAAAACAATTGTGACTGTCTTACTTTTCTTTAACCATCAACATACTAAATATAATCTAAACATAAACAAGTATGTTTATCTTTTTAAATATTTTCAAAATTTTTTTTACTTCATAAAAATCTTACTATTTTGTTATCAAATAAATTTATTATCCTTTAAGGATTTAGCCAAATTTCAAAATTATGGATTCCAGGATTTATGATCCTACAAAAATTGGAATTCCAATAAAAACTGCAACTTTCTGCCAGTATTTAACTTCCGAAAATGCACTTTAACGCCGATGAATTCAGTAGTTTATTCAAAGTCAATTTCGTAACAGAAAAAAAATTATGTAGATTAACATGTAACTGCATATAATAAATATTACGGTCGATAATCAGAAACATAACTAAACGAATAACTCAAATCGATAAACCCGACGAAAATGAAGTCAAAATTTTTCATTAGAAGCTAAAATTGTATCACAATTTGGGAACTGTGATTTATCAAATTCTAACCTTACTCAAAGACTAAAAATTAAAAAAAAAATACTTAGCTTTGTGCTATCAGGCTGATAGTATCAGATTTTCTTATGAAGAGCATTCCTGGAGGGAAACCATCGGAGTCAAGAATCGGGAACCTAACTGGTAAGAATAATCAAGGATCGATCGCACCAAATTCTTCCATAATTTCCTGGTTGAATATATCGTAGGTTCAGCAGTCCATTCCCTCCGCTTGGTATCCTAAGTCCACAGAGCAGTTGGGAAAACATTTGATCGAGAATTTCTGCAGCTCGCCCGTTTGGGGAATTGGGTATTATTTTTTTCTCTACACCCACACGATTGTTCCTAAAAACTCTTGAAATTTTCGGAGCCTCTGTCAAACACGTCCTTCTTGTAGCGTTGACTACTTAGATCCATTATGTAATGGTTTTTCGGTCTTATCGATAAAGTATTAAAACACTTTTATTTGTGCTTCATCCTGAAGTACAAATAAAAGTGCTGAAAGACAAATAAAAGTGTTTTAATACTTTATCGATAAGACCGAAAAGCCATTACATAACCATGAAGAGTTTTTGTAGTTTGAAAAGCTTGGGACTTGGTGTTTTTTCTCACTTATAGAGGTTCCTCGCTTATCCAGGTTCGACTGTACCAGTTTAGTTGTCGACGTCAAATGATTCAGTGTTCGATATACATGTTTCATAAAATTATTTTATGCAAATAACAAATAATTTGGCAGCGTGAGAACTTTTCAAGCAGGGTTACACCTCTTTTCACCAGAAAATGATATTGGTTTTTCAATGTTGTTGAGTATTTCGTTTAAATTGGCCTGAGGAACGAAGCATTATATCGCAAGTGTTTATTTTTTTATTCTTCCTTCGTTAAACTTTTACTTGAAGTTTCCTCCGCTGGATTATATGTCTTATGTAAAATTGTATCGAAAACAAGCTCCTGTCGAAATCTATGGTCTTTACCCTGATACAAAATAATATCTTACATTCAAACGATTTACATAAGTTCAGCCCTGTCTTATACTCGATTTTCTATATTTTCACGAATCTACCATACCCTACCATACCAAAGCTGCAAAGTTATTCATTGTTTTGTTTTAAAAAAATCACTTTTTTTTCTTAAACATGTCTTTGGATTTGTGCAAAAAGTATAACTGCATTTAGAAA
The DNA here is from genome assembly GCF_029784155.1 of Uranotaenia lowii. Lineage (NCBI taxonomy): Eukaryota > Metazoa > Arthropoda > Insecta > Diptera > Culicidae > Uranotaenia > Uranotaenia lowii. The sequence continues at coordinate 364,170,392 of NC_073692.1, forward strand.
ACAACAAAATATTTACCGGCAATCTGATGATTTTAAGTTTTGTAAGACAAATCCCACTCAAGTTGATTTGATATTTTGTTTTGATATATTTTTTACATAATTCAATACAAACTATTAAGTTTTTTTTAGACTCTTTGAAAATTCTAGAAAATTTCACAATGGCTGAAAAGTATAGTTTCAAAATCAATCTAACCAGACTTATTTTAGTTTTTAAATTATTTCTCGAATCTCGCCAATTTCGTTAGATTCATTCACAAAAATCATGAAAACCTGCCAATTTGACACAAAAAGACTACGTGTTAGAAGACGCCGAAGTATTTGTCATGATTTCTAACCGGTTAACAAGTTTTGGGATACAATCGTTTGAAATTTTAGGCATCTACATTGGTTTTTTTAATCTCCATGATTTTATATCATAGAACGAGCATAAAAAATATTGGAAAAATCATCATTTATAACCGGGAAAAAACAGGGGAAAACTTTAAAATTCCAAAACGTATAATCGCTAGCAGCCCTGAAAGAAGTTATTGGCCCACTTTTGTGTCTTCAGATGAAAGTTGCATCTTAAATTGGGCTATACAGTAGTATTTTTTGCAGAATTTTCGGCAATGTTGACGGTGGTTTTAGAAACCATTTCCAACTTTCACAATTTTTCATGTTTAAGGTCATTATTTGAAATTGTTTAAGGTATTTTATTTAAAACCCTGATGAAATTTCATTGCACTTTGATGATTTCCGTTGGAAAATAACAAATTTATGTAGCTCTGAAATATGGTTCTATTTTATTTACAAAAAAATCTAATCGAATCTAAGTCGAAAAATAAAAATGTCTGAAAAAATACATTTGTTTTTAAGTCGTAAAAATGACTTAAAATTTGAATTTTTAGGAACATCGGAAAACCCCCGGCGCAAACTCATCAGATAATAAACAATATACACATATGTAACATTGATTGGCTTAGACATTCTATTTTCGGATTCGAATCTAAGAAAATAGAAAAATAATGAACTTATTTTTAGACCTCAAAATATCTGCTCTGTAAATTTTATGGAGGAATTAGACTTCAATTATCATCACATCCTTTCATTTATATTAAAGGCTTGTCAAATTTAAATCTGACAAAAATTTGTACAAGTAATATCATTGTCCATAGAAAATAATTGCTAGTGGTTTAGAACAATTTTGGCAAAAAATAATAAAAGGAAACATGTGTTGATAGGGAAAATTAATTATCTCCTCTTATGGCGACCGTTACAAAATTTAGATTATCTAAACATGAAATATGAATCCGTATGGAAAAAAAATTCAAGAGAAACAACTTTATTGACCTCTAACTAAGCCACATGTGTTTGCAATTATTTTTCCAATAGTTTTTATTGTATAAATAGTGTGAAAATTAGATAGTTTAAAAAAAATTCTTTCAGAATTTCTGAATAAGTTATTGGTGCATTCTCGGAAACCTTTTGCTGTACTAAAATAAGCTAAAAATATTAAAAAAAAAAGCTTCGAAGACATATGTATATGGACTCGTATGCTTCAGAGAGATAAGGCATCTCCAAGAGGTTTCCTGACGGATTTCTAGGCTGATTTGCAGATCATTATGCCAAAGTGGAATTTCGTAAAGATTGATCATCAATCAATCAAATCAAATCAATCAAACCCTCCCCACCCCCTACACGAAATCCTGAAAGTACTGGTGGGATTTGAAATAATAGACTGAGATAAAAGAAGTTTATAAGAAGCATCACATACTCAATTTCTGTTCGAGTATGGGTCAACTATCCTGAAATGTTCTTATTATGAGAAAAAGGAAAAATGAATAACTTTCAATATTGCATTTTTATGAAACACAATAAGTCAAGTTTGAATTTGACAATATAGAATTTCTGATTCGATGAGCTTAGACAGAGAACTAACACTCACTACATATTAATAGGAAATTTGTAATTGATTCATTAACAAATAAAATACAAACTTTGTTATCCGTTTTTTTTAATTTTTCAAAAGGAAGTCAACACAATCAGGTTCATCAGGTTTATAATATGATTGAAGGAATTTCAAATGAGAAAAATGGGGAAAATTAGAATAATCCAACAATTGCGTTACATTTGTGTGGTAAATTTATCGAAAACGACAATTTTAAAAACATTCAAAAAAGATTTTTTTTATTCTGGAGGATTTTATCACTCGTGTTATCGATGAAAAAATTAAGCATTTCCATTTTTAAAAACTAAATTAGAATAAAGATAGACGACAATGATTCTGTGAACCTTATCCCATCGATTAAAATTTACTCTTCGACATTTCATTGAAATTTTTAGACAAACAGTTTTAGGATTTAAAATCTCAATTCATCGTTGAAAACATAGAAAATTCAATAGCATCAATCGACTTCGCTCAGCAAACAATCCAGAAATGTGCAACATTCATCATCCGTTTATCGGTGACAATTTTTATCTAATCTCCCCATTAGGTACACACGCAATCCACAACAAAAACATTGCCCTACGACTACGACTAATTCGGTCTCTGCGCCTTCAAGTTAGAAAAAAAAAACACTTCGCTCCCCTTTTGGAGCAAGAGAAATTTCGTAGAGTTCTTGGAAGAGAAAGACAATACTAGAGAGAAAATTCCATTTCATCCTTACTCTCTCCCCAGTTAGTGTAGTCTCTTTCCGCCAGGATACATTTAGCTTTAGCCCTTTTTTTCCTTCTTCGTATCGCTGCTGTTCCTGCTCCTTAAAAAGACGCATGAGGACGAGGCACCGGATTTTACGGCCAAGGACGACAATGTCTTGGACGGACTTTTGTCTGTGCAAAAAGTGGAACCTCGTATTCGTAACAGTTTTTTTTGTTGCTTTTCCGTTTTCCCTTTTCCTCCACAGGCAAACAAGTTTCTACATTTATAGAAACTTGTATGTTGATGAAGAGTGTTTTTATCAAGCACTACAACCACCAGCAAATGTCAATCGTATGACTTTTCGGTGGACCCACTACGTAACACTAGGTAATAGTTGAAAGGCAAAATTTTACATCCTTTCGTTTTGGCCACTTTGCTCAGAGACCTCCTTTCAAGTTATTCCTTAGTAACTTTTTGTTTTTAACCTTTTGTGCAAGTCACCTGACCGGTATCGATCCTGACTGCGAAGAAAAAAAAATCCAATTACAACACTCACGGAATTTTCATTGAGGGTTTTCCTCGTCGAGTGGAGCAATAACACTAAATCGAGCCAACACTACCAATCACTAACTTTCATCACACCTCACTAGCATTGGAATTGAAACATTTCCGACCTTCAACCCCCAGGAGTACGATGGTTCCGGATTTTTTCCTCCCTTTCACAGTCCTTAAGCCCGAGCCCAAGGAAACCAATCCCGCGACTTGGAAAATCCCGGCGGCCGAGGCAGAGAAGGGAGCACGAAATTCAACCCGATTTAGCTGAGCTTTCCGCCGTTGTTGGCCCGACTCGAGTGAAAAACTGACTGACTGGCTGGGAGCGAGAAAACATGTCGGGAAAATATGGGACCTGGCTGGCACATCATACCACACACCACGTCAGTCACTCAGCATTGGAGAGAAAATCATTCGGGAAAACTACTGTTTCGAAGTGAGAATGGAAGAGAGCGATTGAGAGGGAGAGAAATATGGGAAATATGCTTGGACCGTTTAGAATGTGGTATTTTATCTCTCTTGGATGTTAGGTTTGGGGTGGATTGGTGGAACAGGATAGTACGATTCTGAAGCAATAGGGGAGGAGCGGGCTATATGCGCCTATTAAGCAGAACACTGATTTAATCAAATATCACGTCGAATATGTGTACAAAAACTATATACACGTGTGCAGGCATCTGTTTTCTATACAATGGAGTAATTTTGATGTTAAAATTTTCTTCTGTTTCCAAGAAAACGATTTTATTGTAAGTGTTGTCTAAAATGCCGAACCTCAACCCGTGCGGGCTAAATGCGCCTATTTATGTTTTGAACAAAATTTCTGTTTTTTGGGCAATATTTCCGTATAATTTCATTGAAACTGCTAGAAAGTAATAATTTCCGTACGACAAAGCAGAATTTTTATAAAAATCTATGTATATTATAATTTTGTGGAATAAAACAAAAGTTAGGGTTGCCATACTATGGAGGCAGTTCATACATGAGAAAAACTTTATCAAATCTGTCTTTAGATCTTCAATTCATTCTTAAGATGTCATTCAGAGCTTAGATTTGAAGGTTCAGTGATAAAAATCATTTATTTATTCTATTAAACCTGTTATTTTAGGATGGAGGCATTTTACAAACATGATGGGGGCATACAAAAACACTCTATTATTCCACTAAATAATCATTATTAAACGTCTTTAAAAGCTGAAATATGTTTGATTTCTTAAGTTCATTTGAGTAAGAAATAAAAACCATCCTAGTTTTTGTTTTCAACTTCTTTACGTATAATTTTTAAAAGTCGAAATATTACATCAAAATGTATAAAAACCTTGTATGATTTTTTAAATTTTTTTGAGTTTATAAATTCATAAAATTCTTTCTTGCCATATGTTCTAAGCGTATCACCCTCAAAATGCATTGGTCAGATAAGCTGTCAAGTCTGCTATTTCGCCAAACAGCCGTAGGGTCATTTAACCCGATAGGCCCATTTAGGAAACCTTTCCCCTACCTACAATGTTGATGTGGAGCATACGCGTTATGTTTCTTATGTTGGTTGATGAATTTGAAATTGATCATACTGATGACTTTTTGAAGCACACGAGGGTGTATGGTAAAAATCAATCGTTTTGTTCAAATTGTAGAACACAAATGTTTAAACACAAATAAAAAACTACCTTACTCATATTATGTGTGTATGTATGTATGTAGTTAAACCCACTGTAGGATAAGGATGACTAACGTTAAGATTTTGAAAAAAATAATTAGAATGATTTTATATTCCAAGTAACTTAAGATTAAATAGAATTTGATAAGTTTTTATTAGCGTGTACTCATCGATGATTAAATTTGTTGATCGTTTTGGAGAGTTGAAAAATCGAGTAACGGAAAAATACAGTTTACTAACAAATTTTCGAGCCGATAGACGCGGTTTGTTTAGTGTCACGTAAAAAAAAAATGATTAGAATCAGACACCCACCAGTGGCTGGGGTCTTCTGCTGACCCGAGTCGGTACGGGGAGTCTCGATCGCACATTCAAATATCGTTCATGCTTAACTTATCAACAATTATCGCAGCACTACCAAGGGGTCCATTACCACTGGCTTGGGACGGGTTTGACTCATCTCTCTACCTTCAAACATTTTCGAAAAAAATAAGGAATCCTGGAAAGGTACCTGAGTAACTCAAGATTCCAAATTTGCCGAGATACTCCGGGTGGCTTGAACCCACATTCCATTGTATATCTGTTTTCCGATCCTTCTATGCCCTGTCAAACCCCCTCCCCTCCACAAATCTCCTTGAATAGAGTTAAGCTATTTTGAATATATGAATATAAAAAAAATATTTACACATTTTTAACATCTCACTTCTTTACCATTTAAAAGGTTACTTATTTTATACCATGAATTATTTGCTCTCATTCGTTGTTTAAAAATTTAATTCACATTTCCGCAGCTTTTTATTTGCTATCCATTCAATTAACTCAAAATCTAAATACTTCATACTAATTTATAGACATTGAATAGAGGTTGCCGAGAAAATGATTCATTCAAACATCTTATTGAACGATGCACTGTGGTCCAAAAGGGCTGAAAGTGGAACTTTCTTCGTAGCGCCTCTGTCTTTTATCTTATCTCTTAAGTATCTTCAGAACATTTGCTTCTTCAAACATGCTTCATAACTTGAAAGCATTAAAAGTTCAGGTATCAGGTATCAGAATGGGGGTAGGCTTAATAGCGGCACGTTATCCAAACATATGGGAAAATTGTGCCTAGCCTTTTTTTTATCCAAGATTTCATCATTTACCTGAGAAACCTGAAAAATCTATAAAAGGAAGAAATAAATTCAATCTATTTAAGATGGCATAAAGCCTCTCCACTAGGGATTTTTGTATGTATGTATGTATGTAGATAATCCACCATGGGTGCACGGATTCACCGCAGTTTCGCCAACGTATGCACTAAATTGCATTCTTTAGATTATAAGTTCGGCCAATCTTCAATGCAAATTAGCACATACCCGACACCATGGCTTCGTGTGAACTGTCATGTAATGAATGAATTTCGTGTATGTGTATGTCTTATTTGTAGAACGAGCAAACAGTTTCGCAACCGTATAAAATTCATAACATTTTCAGTGCTATGAATCTTCGACAGGTATTCCGCATACGTGTAGATACCTGCCCAGCTGGCAACTGATTGAACGTTCTTATATCATATGATCAATAAATGAAATAGTTATACAACAGCATAATCTCACCTTTATACCCAACTTACCTCAAGACACACTAAGCTTACCTTTAGCTGTAACCGACCTTAACCAGTATCATAGCCATATTTATTTCCATCTGATCTAAAATAAACAATTTTTGAAGTATGTATGTATGTATGTAGGTAATCCACCATGGGTGCACGCAATTAACCACATACCCGACACCATGGCTTCGTGTGAACTGTTATGTAGTGAATGCTTAGCGTGTAAGTGTATGAGTTATTTGGATGAACGAGTCAATCACTTACGTAACTGTTTTAAAATCAATAATATTTTGAGTGTCATTAATTTACGACAGGTATTACGCATACGATTAGATACCTGCCCAATTGGCAATTGATTGATCGATCTTATATTTTTACATTTAGCGAGAAAAGTGTTATATAATGACCATCTTACCTTTTAATAAAACTGTCGTCTTATCTTTCAAAACAACTCAAATCTTACCTGCTGTTTAACCCTCAATTTCGTTTACCGACTATTTTTTCATGTCTTTACAGTCTTTATGATTAATCGATTTTCACATGACAGTCCATGGTTCCAGGTGGTAATAATTCAGTATGTAAAACCAAATTCATTGAACTTTACCAACGAAATAATCACCCACCCTTTTCCTTCCCCAGTCATTTTTCACTCAACGATTTTTATTTTTAATCAATCGTATTCTGTCTTTGTTTTCATTAAGTTCCTTCCGCAAGTTTTATTAAACAACAAAGGATTTAAACGTGCGTATCTACTTTTAAGCGGTTGACCTTCACATCGCGGACACCTACTTTCTTCCTGCTGTGCAGCAAAAACAGCTTCTCTTACCTTTATTTAATTTCACGCTAAGCAAAAACGAAAAAACCCATGCCAAAATTAACAATTTACGCTAATTGTTTCAATATAAGTAATCCACCAAAAACACTAAAAATGTCTTAATTCAAGAAAACACATCGAAGTCATATTTAGGATATTTTGTCAAACGAATTCAGCATGACTTAACTCCTTTTTCTTCAGCCGCGTTCATTACACCCACACATCTAAGTGGATCGATTTCTCAATAATCGCCATTTCACTAGAACTTTTTTTTTCAGCGCACGTCACACTGCTCGAATTCTCCCAATTTGCGAGCACACTCTTTGAAAACGCCACCAGATCGAACAGAAAGCCCCTGGTTCATTCATTTCTAAGACCATCCCAAAAACGAACATAGTAGGCTGTAGGCTGTGGAATTTTGAAATTTGCATCTGCTCGAATCTTTGCTTGGCCTCCCTTTAGTTCATTCGCTGATTGATTTGTCTTCCTCACTTGCACCTCACTTCCTCCGCATCAAGCCCACCGCACAGAAAGTAAGCCATCATTTACAAGAACCATCAATGGAGCCATTATTTTTTTCACTTTTTCCATCGGATCACAACATTTCATACATTCCTCTATCATTTAAGCCTTTCAGGTCCTACTCTAAACCTGATTTTTTCCTAACATCCTTCCGTTTACACAATGCACATGTTACAGGTTACACCTCAACTCTTCTTCAAATGCCAGGCCATTTTACTTCATAAAAAACCACACTTTTCCAACATTTAATGGCATTAATATCGGTCTTACACAGATGATCTTTTAATCTTAACCTTCTCACTGCCTGTTCCACTGCCTGCCAAATCTGTTTAGCAGGAAAACCGCTTAGAAATTTCCCATTCCACAACCTTTTTCCCCGTTCGTAGGGAGAAGGAAAAAACATGACCGCGCGCGTTCGGAGCACAATGCAGACTCGCCTCTCCACTAGGGATTTTTAGCATTAAAACTCTTTTCTACATTCGGTAAGGAATGATAGAATGTTTTTTAAAGTTTAATTTCTTAAACGCAGATTCGCTTAAAGCGTAAGATCCCAGAGTACGAAAACGTAGTCTGGCAAATGAGGGACAGTTACATATAAGATGGAAGGGATCTTCCACATCTGATTCACAACTACCACATACTGGAGATTCAGCACGCTGAATGTTGTGCATGTGATAGTTGAGTTTACAATGACCGGAGAGTGCTCTGATCAAGATGCTGCAATGAGATTTATTTAAAGTTAATAAGTAACTCGATATGATTGGAGATGGTTTTTCTAAAAATAATTTAGTTTGACGACAAGTGTCCAACTCTTCCCAGCATCGTTCATGCTGGTTAGAGGACCAAGTTTGAATTTGGTTTCTGAACCAACATGGTGATATTGGGACAGCCGGCTCTGGTCCGTAAAATTCCTTTTCCGACCCAGCTCTAGCGAGTTCGTCGGCGCATTCGTTTCCAAAAATTCCCTTGTGTCCGGGTACCCATAGAAGGTTTAATCCATTGCCTTCAGCAAGTTCTTCGATTGCTTTCCGGCATGCGATTACCAGTTTTGATCTAGAACTGGAAGCACTGAGTGATTTGATAGCTGCTTGGCTATCTGAACAGAAATAAATTGTTCTGAACATAATCTTCTTTTGAAGTGCAATTTGCACTCCATACATAATAGCATATAGCTCAGCCTGAAAGACTGTACAATATTTCCCTAGAGGTTGAGCATATTCTATGTTCAACTCGTGACAGTAAATTCCTGCACCTGCACGGCCGTTTGATAATGAACCGTCAGTATAGAATACAATATGAGAGGACATTTGGTTCTCTACGAAACCTGATAACCATTCTTGAGGAGAAGGAAATTTGACTTTGAACCCCATGTAGGGAAAACTACTCGAGAGTGTTAAATCGTTTGGCGCTAGATTAAACTTGTTTAATCTAACTAATTCAGGCCACACATTTGTATGACTCGATGATCTTTCGATATTTCCTGACAGCCAGAGACCAACTGCCTGTAGACGAAAAGCACATGAGAAGGCTTCCTGTTTCAGGAACAAGTGTAGAGGTTTGATAGAAAACAGAGCTTCTAGTGCTGCAGTAGGAGTTGTTGTGAACGATCCGGACATCCCTAAGAGACACATTCTTTGAAGGTGATTTAGTTTAGTCCGAACTGTTGCAACTTCTCCTTTTTTGCCACCACACTAGACACCCATAGGCCAGAATTGGTCTTACTATTGTGGAGTAAATCCAGTGAATATGTTTGGGTTTGAGTCCCCAGTTTTTTCCGATTGCACGTCGGCATTGTCAAGGCCATGCATGCTTTTTTGATTCTGAATTCGATGTGATCAGACCAGTTTAATTTGGAGTCAAGAATGACACCCAAATATATAACTTGATCAGACACGGTGATTTCGGAACCATAAAACAGCAGAGGGCGCACCCCGCGGGTGATACGTTTTTTTAGTAAATAATACAATATTAGTTTTTAGAGGATTAACTGACAGTTCTACATGAGAACACCATCGTTCAACAGAGCGCAGAGCTTGTTGCATTATATCAAATAATGTGCTTATGCACAAACCTCTTACCAGCAGAAGATAATCATCTGCGAATCCATAGGTTGGTATTCCACGGTCATTGAGTTTTCTCAACAAACCGTCTGCAACTAGGTTCCACAAAAGAGGTGATAGTACACCTCCCTGTGGGCAACCACGTGTGCTAACTTTTGTTATTGAAGCCTGTCTTAAAGACGAATCAAGATTCCTGTTACTTAGCATTGCGCTAATCCAGTTAGTTATAACACTAGGCACTCCATGAAGTAGTGCCGCATCCATTATTGATGTAAACGAGACATTATCAAATGCTCCTTCTATGTCTAGAAATGCTCCTAGACATGATTCTTTCTGTGAAAAACTATTTTCAATATTATGTACTACGTTGTGCAGAAGAGTTAATGTTGATTTTCCTGTTTGGTATGCATGTTGTGTCGCATTAAGCGGATGTTGGACAAGGCATTCTTGCCTGATATGATGATCAATTAAACGTTCAAGTGCTTTTAATAGAAATGAACTTAGACTAATAGGACGAAAGCTTTTGGCTTCGTCGTATGATGATCGTCCCCCTTTAGGGATGAATTTCACGGCTATCTGCCGCCAAAGTTTAGGAATATATCCATGAGCAAAACTGCTTATCATTATTTTTCTTAATATGTGTTTGAAATGATCGAAACCTTTTTGAAGCAAAACTGGAAATAAACCGTCACTTCCAGGAGATTTGTATTGAGCAAAACCATCGATTGCCCATTTGATCGATTCTGTAGTAACTATTTTCCGAGCAAAATGCAAGGAATCTAGACTTCCAGAAAAGAACTCAGGCTCTATCGATGAATCTTGATCAACACATCCTGGAAAGTGAGTATTGAATAGACAACTTAATGTTTCTTCGTCGTTTGATGTATAATCACCACTAGGGGTTTTAAGGTATGAAACCTGATAATCTTTTGATTTGGCTAAGACTTTATTTAACCTACTTGCTTCGTGCAAGCTTGAAATGTTTGTGCAGTAGCTCTGCCAACTTGAGCGTTCGGCAGCTCCTGTTGCTTTCCGGTAAGCTCTGCGAGCCAACTTGAAAGCATCAAAACCTTCCGTGCGCCTTCGGTTCCAAGAGCGTCTGCAGTTTTTTCGTAATTTACTGAGATTTGAGTTCCACCATGGTGTACTGTTTTTGTTGAATTTCAACGTTCGTAAGGGACACGCTTCTTCATAAGAATTTAAAATAATTTCGGTGGTTTTTGCAACCACTTCATCCAACTCAGAAGGAGTAGTAATTTCAGGTGTATATCCATGAAATTTAATAGCAATATGCTCCAAATATAGGTCCCAATTAGTTGTTCTTGGGTTTCTGAATGTAATTGTTTCTAAAAACTCACCTGAGTGTTCAAAATAGATAAACCTGTGGTCAGAAATCGATTCTTCGTTAGGCACATGCCAATTTGAAATTTCCTGAGAAATTGTTCTAGAACAAAGTGTGATGTCAATCACCTCTTCTCTGTCACACCTAACAAAAGTTGGTTTATTTCCTACATTTAGAATTTCTAAATCAGTGCTGCTTAAATATTCCATTAAATTTAAGCCTCTCAGATTGATATCTGAGCTACCCCATAGAAAATGATGGGCATTGGCATCACAGCCAATTACAAGAGGTATATTTTGTGATTCACAGAATGAAATGACATTTTTTAAATCATCCGTAGGGGATGATTGTTCATATGGTGAGTATGCTGAACAGTAGACGTATTTTCTATCAGGCAGCGAAACCTGAACGACGCAAATATCTCTTGTTGTTAGATTGGGTATAAGTGTTGCATTTAAAGAATTGTTTATCAATATACATGCACGAGGCATTATTCGGGCATTAGTCATTCCAATTACACTGAACACAGTAAAGTTTGGTTTGAGCAAATTCCCTAAGTAAAAAGTTCCATTTCGGAAATAGGGTTCTTGGACCAAGGCGATTGATGCAGTTCCATTAAGGATTAAACGACATAAGTTAAGTGTAGCGGTTCTTTTGTGCTGCAGATTTATCTGTGCAACCTTAATAGAAAGCATTTCTATCAAAGAATTCCACACATATTTCCATCACACACAAGAACCTCTGCACCTTCATATCGACGCATGAAGCGGGGTATCCCATACAGGATGAAAATTTTAAAATCGCGTGTATAATCTGAATCCCACGAGTTGCCAGGAAAAATACGGCCCTTTGCACCAGTGCCTGGCTATAGTGCAGATCTTAACAACGTTCTGCTTAAGATAGGATTATTATACACCCTCCTACCCCCACTTTGGGGCCCGCAGGCACAGAACCACCTTGAAGCGGGTGTTTACAAAATTTAGGAGAATACAACTCGTGCATGCGCATTAATAGCAATAAGCACAATTGGTGAATCCTCCCTGAAGAAACTTGGCTTGGAACCAAGCCAAGGTTCCCCCCTCCCAATGTGATAGTCGCATTTGAAGAATGACTAACGCATATGGGAAGTACTGGATAAGTCGCCTTTTACGACGTGGACCAGTATCCCAGTGGTAGTATTCTATAAGCCGCCACCACACAGCGGTAAAGTAAAAGTCCACTATGAAAAAATTGAAAATTCTAACTTTTTTATTTCAAAAGATAGAGCTTTATGTTATACTACAAAGTTGTAGAATACGTAAAAATATGAAACTTTGTTGAATACATCAAAACTGTATCTCTTTTAAAAGCAGAGTTATAAAGGTTTTCTTTTGAAAGTTATTTTAAAGTTAGTTTTTTAAACTTAACTATAGTTAGATGAGAATGTACATTAATAAGATGTTTGGAACATTTGTTGGAGCATTCAAATCACACGTTTTGCATAAGATTTCAACATTCTACGACGTTTTCTAACCAACTTATTGCAACTTTAAGTTTTATTTTTACTCAACTTCACGAGCGTTTATTGCAAAAACGTTCAAGTGAATTTTTAAAACTAATAAACCACATTGAAGCTTGAACTAAGTGCAACAATTTGGTGTTGTTGTCATTTGTCTCCACGCGCTTATACAACAGGCATTTATTTGATTTGTTTTACGTGTTTCCATACAAAAAATATTTTCAACTGCCTTCTGCCTTCGTTTTGCGTAGCATCTGCGTAGCCTGGAAATCAATTTTTTAATTTTTGGTAAAACATATCAAATATATGCTTGGTGTGTTCAAATATGAGCGCGTGGAGACAAATGACAACAACGCCAATTTTTTGCACTCACTTCGAGCTTCAATGTGGTTTATTAGTTTTGAAAATTCACTTGCACGTTTTTGCAATAAACGCTCGTGAAGTTGAGTAAAAATAAAACTTAAAGTTGCAATAAGTTGGTTAGAAAACGTCGTAAAATGTTGAAGTCTTGTGCAAAACGTGTGATTTGAATGCCCCAACAAATGTTCCAAACATCTTATTAATGTACATTCTCATCTAACTATAGTTAAGTTTAAAAAACTAACTTTTAAATAACTTTCAAAAGAAAACCTTTATAACTCTGCTTTTAAAAGAGATACAGTTTTGATGTATTCAACAAAGTTTCATATTTTTACGTATTCTACAACTTTGTAGTATAACATAAAGCTCTATCTTTTGAAATAAAAAAGTTAGAATTTTAAATTTTTTTATTGTAGACTTTTACTAACTTTTAATGCTTTCAAGTTATGAAGCATGTTTGAAGAAGCAAATGTTCTGAAGACACTTAAGAGATAAGATAAAAGACAGAGGCACTACGAAAAAAGTTCCACTTTTAGCCCTTTTGGACCACTGTGATGGTGTTAGAGAAAAAAAAACACTAAGGATAGTTATGTACAAAATTTTAACAATCAAAGCAATCGAAGTCTGTTGGGATGACACCAGCTTCTAGAAACAGACTTTACAGGGACAACGTTGATTACACGATGTGGGCATAACCAATGTGTTAAACATAATTAAAAAAAATACAGCAGCCGAAGACGCGTTTGCAAAGGAGAGTGAAAATGCTCATGGATTAGCAAAAAATCGGAAAGCTCCCACCAAGTTCTCGTGCGTTTGTCGTTCTTGCACCCGAAATTCTTCGCATTATGGCTGTCATTTTTATCGGATTCTCTTCTTTTTGTACACTACGAATCACATGAACGTTTTTCAATTTCATCACACATATGTATAAGCTCTCTAGACAAAACAAGGATGTTTATCTTTTCTTTCAAATTCCAAATTATTTTTCAGTCACAACGTGGAACAGAAAAAAAAACACATCTGAACCCTTACAGGCCCAATTTTTTTTTCCAAAACTACCATACTCGTAATGACCATAAAACGATTTAAATTACCGTAAACCGAGGTTACATTGATCACCGGGGTAGCTTGGATCAACATGAAATTTTTCCACATAATAATCAGCAACTAAGTCTAAAGTTAAAATATCTTGAAACTTTTTTCTACGTTTGAAAACCTATATGTTGAGTTTCAAATTAAGAAAGACTTGGTTTGTTTTTGAAAATTTCAAGTGTAAAGGAAAATGTTATTCCAAAACCTTGAAATATCTATTTTTTCGAAGGCCCGCAAACAAACACCCTTCCTGATGAAAGCAAAGCATTTAGAAGCAGTAGGTTGATTTATGTGAGAGTTGGAAGTAGGCGTTGGTTGAATGTGACAGACGTGGTTTTTGGAGCTGAAAATTCTAAATTACCAAATTTCAAACAATTTAATGTAAATTTAAATTCAGCTGTCGATTTTTTTATCGGTAATACCTAAAGTGTGAACTGGACAGTTAGTTTTATCTGTAGAACGCCGTTTTATCGAACTGTCTGGTGTTGTGAAAAAAGTGATCATGAATGGAAGTTGAAATATCAAGGGGAAATTAGAGCATAGTTTGAGAAGTTGTAGTCTGTGGAAGAAATGTATTTGAACGGAACCGTTAATTAGGATGGATTACGATGGTTGCCTTGATTGGGAAAAGCTAGAAAATTGTAGCGTGCATCAAGATCCAGAATATTCAGCAAAGTATCCGTTTATTTCATTTTTAATCCTCCGAAAAAATATTTAGTTGGAATAGTTCCAAGGTAAGATGATGAGTATAAATGTTTACATTTTTTATTGATATATTATGCATGCTGAAAAAATTCAAAATATGAGCGCTAGTAATCAAAGCAGCTTTGCCTACTAGCGACACGTCGCATACGTCGCGACGTTGAAAATCATAACGACGCATCGCGTGTATCCTAGGAGACTTGATGCATGTGACTGACAGCCTTAGGAAAATAAACAGTAAATAACGTAAATAATGTTTGCTTTTTACATTGCAATCGCCTACTGGACCGAAAAAAGGATAACAAACCTGCGAATGACAGAAATCTCGCTAGTAAAAAGTGTCGCTAGTAAAACTGTCGCTATTCGGTTTGGTGCTATACACATAATATTATTCAAAATAGCTTAACTCTATTTAAGGGGATCAGTGGGGGGTTGGATAGGTCATCAAACGAACGAAAGACTGAAATACAATGGATTGTGGGTTCAAGCCAGCCGGAGTATCTCGGCAAGTTTGGAATTATGCGAAGGATATTGAGGTATCTTTCGATAATTTTAAATTTGTTTCGAACAGTTGGAAGAGAGTTTGATGAGTCAAACCTATCCCAAACCAGTGTTAACGGACCCCTTGGTAATACTGCAAATATTGTTTGTGAGTTAAGCATGGACAAAATTTGAATGTGTGATCGAGACTTCCCGCACTGCCTCGGGTCGAAAGACCTATCAGCCACTGGTGGGTTCTCATACATACATACATACATACAGTAGGTTGATTTATGTGAGAGTTCAACTTTTTTTCTTAGTAAATTTATAGTTTTGGGGTAGTTTTGGTTGTATTTTTAAGGTAAATTTTTGATATTTAAAAAAAGGAACGTTTTCCAAAAGTAAACCAGTATAGGACAAAAGGCTAGAAACTTTATCGAATGGTACGGTGATTGTAAAAAAACACTTCAAACAGGAATCGAAATCGAGCCTACTGATTACCTCTCCGACATCTAACCAATATGCCAAATCGTCAGATGAAATAAGTCAAGCTGTAGCTCAACTATTCAGTTGACTTCATCGAGTGAATATCGCTGCTAGATTCCACGGCAAAATACGCTCATCGTGCCCCAATTCTCATTATGCCCGTACAGTGACTGATTTTCAGCTCTCGCAAAATTTTTTAAAATGCACTTTTAAACGATTTTATCTACTTTTCCTAGTATCAGTCAGTTAGGGAATAGACTTTTTTTTAGTTACGAAATAATGATGTAAGTCACATATTATAGCTGTTTTTTATGGTTAAATAAGCGTCTTCCTTAAGGTGACCATTATGCCCTTATCTCCTCTACTATAAATTATGAAATGATACATTAAATGAAATATAATTGAGCCTGTTTGAAAATGGAAAGAGTCTTCCACTTAGTCAAATAAAAAAACAATCTTCGTAAAAAACACAAGGAATTTTGTTTTTTATTGATTATATGTATTACATTTTTTTAATTTAAGTGCTCTCATTAATTAAAATGTGAAGAGTCTTTCAATACAACTTTCAACAAAACTTGTTTTCCAAATTAATAAATCATTTTATGAAGCCGATGTGCTAATGTTTATCTATTTTTATTAACTTGTGCCAAATTTGAAAAAAATCGTTCGAAAATCGTCCGAGTTCTGTAACATTTTACAATGAATTTGTAAGGGGGGTATGGGGGCTTTCCCAACAACGGGTTTTTTTAAATAAAATAACTCTTCCAAATATCACGAAACCTGTCTATCATGATAATGAATCATTTAATTTGGTTGAAATATTTGTCTAAAGAAAAATTTAAGGAAATCACTTGGAAATTAATCAGATTATGTCATATATTATATTACTTTTGTATGGGAGCCCCCTCTCCTTTAAGTCAGAACGGTTCAAATTGATCAGTTCGGTAGTTTTCGAGTCTATGGGGAACGAACAGACAAACATACTTTTTATATACATAAAGATGTAATCATCAAGATTAGAATTGACGTGCTTTTTTGTAATTTCTTTATTTGAAACGGCTCATACCCTGAGGCTTTAAGGAGTTAAAATCATTTTGCATGTTTACACTGAAAATAACTTTCACTTAAACTGAAAGTGACGTTTGGAGTGAATTTTGGCCATTTGTCAATTCATGTGAATTTTAATTGATCGTCAAGTGAATTTCAAGTGAGCAGTAAAGTGAATTTTAAGTTAGCAGCAAAGTGAATTTTAAATGTATGCTCAGGTCGTTTATATCTTTATTGAAATAAAAAAATGGAAAAATAACAGTTTTTATCAATTATTTTGGGTCCAAATAAATGTTTCGACTTGAAAAAACCATCCGTTTTACACTCAAACAGGAAAATTTTGTTGCTGTTTTCTGGAAATAATATTAAATAAACAAATTAAAAACTAGATAGGAATAGATGAAAGTAAATAGGGTTCAATAGCTTTTAGTATATTTTGAACATAATTGTCGCGCTCTTGTTGTTGGAAATTATTTGCTTCTCGCTATATTTTCTCAAGTATCCGACTCACTATCCTCCACGGCTTGTGCGTTTTTTAATTGTTTGAAATTCGGATGATTTATGACCGTGCAAAATAAAATCGAAGTGGACTGTCCGTTTCTTGAAGTATTTGCAAATAGATTTTACTGAAAAATAAACAATTTCAGTGCTCCTTGTGTTACTAAAACTGACGTTGGTGTTTTGAGTGTTAAGCTCATTTAATTTCTTTTTCTCAGTGCCAATTTTTTGCATTGTTCGGTCGGAAATAATTTCAAGGTAATGTTTTGGCTTGACGGTCTTGTCAGGTCAATTATAACACTGTGTATTATATTAATTGAGGCGCTTAGGATCAGAGGGGTGCAAGTGCCGAAATGAAGATTTCGAGAAAACAGGCCTCAAAGTTTTTTTTCTAAATCAAAATTATCGAATCGCCTTTTCTACTCAATTTTCGATGGAGTGTGTCTCAAGAGGTCTAAAATGTATGATTCTGAAAGAAAAACCAAAGTTTTTGCGATATTTATGTTAAAACGACGAACTACTTTTGTTTTATATTTTTCACTTGCACCCTTCTGATCCCAAGAATGACACTTGCACCCCTCTGACTCCAAACAATATGATCGCATCCTTTTGGAACCTGTATATAACGAGTATTTTCGGTATGACACAAGCTGTTTTGTTTTTGTTCACATATTTGATTTTCTGCGTTTTCGGGCTACAAATTTCTATGCAACTCGTAATGAACGAGGTTTGCAAGTTCCACAATCCTAATTCCCAAAACTTGTTGAAAACTTCCAATCTCTCTTCTTCCTTAATGGATACACGAGAATACCTGCAAATGTGTTCATCCATTGGAATCAACTGTTTAGCTGATCGCTTTTTCCGATAGAATTAACGTATATTTTCGTTATGAAAATATTCCTCATAAGACTTAATGTTATTTTTTGTAAAATACCTTCCGACAACGACTCATCTGAACTTTCCGAAGTTTCAGTTTGTTCCGTGGAATAGTATGTGTCATCATGATCAGAGCCTGTCAAAAAATCTGAATCCTCTGAGCTTTCATCCGAGAGATATTTCTTAGATAGATTTCCCAAAAAATTGTTTTTTTTTTAAACGAACACACACATATAGGATCTCAGTGAAACTTCATGTTTCTTTGAAGAGATCTAAATTCTACATAAGACTAAGCGTACATCTTTCAAGGATATAATGGCTAGCATTTTACTAATGCTAACACCACCAACCCACAGAAAGAGTACTATGTATGCCGTGACCAAGACTTGATCTCATGACCTCTGGCTTAGAAGAACGCTATCCTCTAGGCCACGGTCGGCGGCAAATTTGCCATAAAAAAACAAACCTTTATCAATTTTTCGTATACATGACAATGAGATTTTTCATGTTTATTAACCTGCCGACGAAGTTTCTTCTGAATCTATTTTCATCACTTCTCTATCTGGAGACTTTTGATTATCCTGGTCAGAACCAGTAGACAATCCTAAGTGCACTTGCACCCTTCTGACACCAAACGAAAAAGGATTTTAATGAACACGTTATTTTTAACACAGCTTAAAAATATCGAAATATTTTTTTTTTCGACCTGTGTCTTCTACACAATATTAATCTATACTTTAAGTTTCCAAAAAACAGTTTATCTCAGTTTTGATAAAAAATCACTTGCACCCTCTAATCCCAAGTGCCTCAATTCTTTATGAAGGAACTAAAATTTGATACAGGAGCATAGCTCATATTTCTCATAATTAATATTCATATTAATTGCTATTACTCGAACATTCGTAATTCTGGCTATACATTTGAGTTTGATCTTTTATTTCTAATCGGCAATGAGGCGGGAAACTGGCATGCATCTTATGTGCCCAATATTCTAGTATCGGCCAGGGCGTTGGTGCCTTCTCTTTCGTTTGAAAACGTCCGTGGAAAAATTTCTATCACTTGACTCACTGTTTGTTCGTATTGTTTGGGATAAGGGGGAAGTGTTCCTAAATTCGCATAAGTAATATGGGTATTCTAATAAGTATCGCATTTGGCCCGCCTCTCCCCTCTGCTTTACAGCCTTACGTTTTCTTTACAGCTAGAACCTGGTGTCCAGGAGCGCTTGCTAGAGTGTTTGCTAGAGAGTGAAAAACTCAGCCGTACGAGATTGCTCTCCCATCTGAGTCACTTTGCATGTTTACTGTAATCGGAGTGCTCTAGGTATATGTAGTACAGCCCGAGTAGCTCTATTTGCCTACGGTGTTTATTGGGACTGTCTGGACGGTGGCTTTATCGAAGTCAAACATGTGCTCCTGGTCGAAGCAATTTTCAACGACGGCTGACTGTCGCAGCTCCTTGATGCTGGTATTTAACGCTGTGGCTAATATTTACGCGTTTTAAGTTTGTGACTATGCGTTATGTTTCTGCATTCTTCTCCGTAGTTTATTGCTAGTCTGCCCTACAAAGGACTTCTTCGTCTCGTTCGGGAGCCTCTGCGTATGGAATACAGTAGACTACCTACATTGGAGCGATCGATCTCCAATATCGAATCATTGATCACTGGCAGTAGGCTGCGTATCGTGTGCGGGAATATGTTCTTACGGATTACGTTTGCAGTTAGGCCATCGATGTGCAATATGGATCGGTAGTGTTGTGTGGGTGTATATTGCGTGTTTTGGAGGCACTTAAAGGTACTCGAAGTTTACTAAGCGCGGAGGTGGTCTAGCGGATAGGCTGGCGCGAGTCTGGTAACCCAGGCGTACTGGGTTCGATTCCCGGTATCGGCGAGAAAACTTTTGAATACGAATCCCATAAGTTGCCAACAGGTAAGATGTGTTTCCATATATAAATAACCATATGACTTCCCTCGACGAACCAACGACCGTGGAAGCCTGAGAAGCAATTCGAAGGCCAAGTCACACAAACATAGGCTGACCTTGCTACCGATGGGGGAGCCATACTTTGAGGTACTTGAGGTTTACTACATATCGATCACTCCGAATATCTTCAACATTCAGAGCGGCACAGATGGGAGAGTAATCTCGTGCGGCGGAGTGTTTCACTCTCTAGCAGAAACTAGCAAGCGCTCATGTACACCGGGTTTTGGAGGTTTTGACTATAAAGGAAACGCTATGAAAATTGAAAACCCAAACAATAATAAAAAAACAGTGAATCTACTGATAGAAGTTTTACCATGGACGATTTCAAACGACGGGTTAGGCGCCGACGCTTTACTAGAATATTGGGCACAAAAGTCGCACGCAAGTTTTCGTCCTCACTTCCGATATGAAATAATGATTCAAATTCAAACTTATAGCCACTTATAGGAGTGTATCTGCTTTGGAAAATAACACGAATGTTCGAGTAAGTTATTTATATGAATATTAATTATGAGAAATCTTTAAATGTATCTTGGACCATCGAATCGAATCTCTAGGAAATCCACAATACTCAAGTAAGCAGTGGATAAGTGTGTAGATATCATATGCATAGGTAAGTACTCCTCCACACTGCTAGGCAACCCTTCTATTACAGATCAGACATGCCATAGAGAAACGTTGTGAAACTCTTGTGAATGTATTGGTTTCGAAGCTATCAGCCAATGAAGAGTTAAACAAAACATCGAACAAAATTTCTTCCAAATCGTGAAGCCTGTCAGCCTTCTGTTGTGTGGGTAAGAGTTCCCAAGTAAATCTCTTTCGATTAGATGGTGGGTGGTGGGTGACCAGTTAATCCTAATGTGCTGCCGAGGGTAATTGTTTACGTGTGATTCGGAATTGATTTTTTTTTGGTTTGTTCCTTTTCATTGCCGAATTTCTCTCTCCGGCAGTACCGATTGACCTTCGTGTTGGGGATAAAGCTGAGCGCCGAAAAGTACCCTCCAGAGGACACTAATTAGAGAAAACCTGCTTGATTGCTTGGCCGCTTTTTTGTAGGGACGAATCGTATTATGTTGTTGTGGGTGGCAGTTGGTGGTGTGGATGGTATTTGAAAACCTTTCCTCCGGGAGCTCTCCAGCTGAAATGCTGTTTTATTGGATTGATGGGAGCATTTGGCATTTGGACATGGGGAACAATAAATGTTACGTTTATCGGAAGTAGTTTTCTGGCAGCCAAAGAATGGAGAGATAGACAGGGAGAGAAATATATGTATGTAGTGAACCAGCTGAGGAAAATTGATATTTCATTCAGTCGTGGGCTACAAAGAAAAGTGGAAAGTGGCGAGAAAGCTTATTTTGTTGCTCGGGCTGCATTCATTTATAGGGAGAAGCGAAAGGGTTAAATTTATGGCTCTATTGAGGGCTATTTTTCGATATTTGCTTTAAGTGCATGGCATTTGAAACTAAATTATCATATTGTTATGCCAACTTTCAGTTGGTTTCGGAATTGGAAGTATGATTGAACAAACAAATTTTATCGGAAAAGTGTTTAATATTGTTCAAACATGAAACTTTTTTTTCAAAGTGAATTTAATTTCATATAAATCTTTATATTCAATTCCGATTATTAAAAATCTTTGATTATACTAGGGAACAGCATTTTCGGTGCCGACTTAAGATCTGAAAGATGTTGACGTCCTGAGTCCAAATCATTTTATTGTACTTCTTGCTTTTCTATATTTTTTTTCTTCTAAAAAAGTACTAAGCAAAAAAAAACGATTTTAAAACCAAAGAAAACGAGTTCGGCTTCTTAAAACTTAATCGTATGAGCCGTTTCAAATAAATAATTAAAAAATACTTTTAGCAAATGGATAACATTCCATCCAAATATTTCTGACATCATTCAAGAAAGTCTATGAGTACTTAATGTAGAAAATTTTGACACATTTAACAACTTTGTAGAAGACTGCAAAAAGATTTGTCTTGAAATATCAACAAAGAGATAACCAACTTGATGAAAATTCCGTAGAAGTTCAGAACAAAGTATAGTTTTTTGTGTTTTTATTCGAAAATAAACACTAAAAGGGACCGTTTTCAGCAAAAAAGTGAAAATGACCCAAAAGTCACATGGGACAGTTTTGTTCGGAACGGCAAAAAAGTGTACAAATTTATCATATGAATTTTTATCCATTTTTAGGAAAATAGCTTGAAAATAATAGCTGCTAGAAAAAAAAATTGCAGATTTCGAATTAGCGTCCCCAAGTTACTTAAAGTTATATCTAAAATCTAAGCTCTAGAAGTTCATCATTTAGTAAACAATCTTTTCAGTATGTGTGACTTTCAATAACACTTATTTTAAAAAAATTGATCTGAAAATTTATGATCAATTCGAAAAATAACATTTTTAAAAATATGTAAGAATTAAATCCTTGATAACCCAATTTTAACTATAATTAATGTATAAAGGAAAGTATTTATAAAACTTAACATCAATATTGAGATCTAGAATTGTCTATCAATATAAAAATAAAAATTTGGAAATTTTCGGAAAATCACTAGTTTTTTATATGAAGTGCTTTATAAGAAATTTGGCTCTGCAATTAAATCATCTGTATATTTTCATTTCATTCCATTTTAGTTTAAAATTTTATTTATTTAAGCACAATTTTGTATCAATTTTGAATTCGAAATCTTGTGGTCATTTTTGAACAATTATTCTTGCAGAATTTTTAATTGAAAAATCTTACGTAAAAACTATCCCTTAGCATAAGATTGTTAGAATTTTATTCCACGCGTATCCGTGACGGGCAAATCCGGGCATTTGATTTCCAAAATTTTGAGCTGAAAATCCGGGCAATACCCGGGCAAATTTGGCAAAAACCAAGGAAAAAATCGGCAAATATCGAGAAGAAAAACACATATTATACTTTTTTCATTGAATCACATCAGCAAATTGAAAATCGTATTCGAGGATTCCAAAAATTCATTTAAGGTTATTTTGATAAAACTTGCACAAAATATTTCTGTTTTTGTGACAAAAAAATAATAAATTATTATACCTTAATTGGAGTTTTTTTTGCAAATAAATCCGGGATTTTTCCAACGAATTCCGGGCAATCGGGCCGGAACGGACTTTTCTCAAATTTTGTAGCGTACCTTTGTATCGAAATTAAACTTTAAAATTCACATTAAATCATTTAAGAAAATAATCGAATCCTAACGCGAAATGCTTAAATAACCAAATAAGTAAACGGCAACGCTTTCAAAAGCATAGCTCATCGATTTGTGTGGAAAACAAGTTTTCGCGAAAGCTCGATATGCTTTTGCCTTTTCTTCGCCTCAAAAAGCTCTGCTCTTACCCTTCTTTCGTGTGGATGAAATATTTCCTTTGCTTTCGCTTCGCTCTTCGAAGAAATATTTCAAACTGCCCGAATTTAACCTGGCGATAAGTTTACCTTCGTTGATGTTTCGAAGTAGCCAAGAGCTTGGATTAAAAAAGCATGGACTCGGAATATTATTTGACAGTTTTTCTGTGTCTTAAATTTTAATGAGTTTATTTTTATACCTTCATGTTCCTTTATTAAAAGTTTAAAGCATGGATGGCCAGACTATGGCCTGTGGGCGGTCGACTTTTTGTGGCCCGCGATGCTGTTTGCAGAACTAACAAATTTTTAGAATTGAATTTTTCCTTGTTTTTATTAAAATTTGGAAGAAAACTACGTTCAAAATAAAAACCTTAGAAATCTTAATAGAATCTCTTCAAGGAAACATAATTGCAAATTAGAATCTCTTCGAGGAAACATAATTGGAAATTTCATTGCGATCTTATTAAAGTATTGTATTTGAGGAAATCGATGTGAGGCTACCGGCTCTGAATAAATAAACAGTTTAAAAAACTTATAAAAATTTTAAACTGTTGAAATTGTACAGTATTCAACACATTATTTGTACTTTCCATCACACATTCTGCAGTATTTTCTGATTGTTTTGGTTACTTCTTATCATCATGGGTTTGATTTTTTGATTTTTTTATGGACGCACCCTGATAAGCCCAGAAAAAAAACTCCCTAATCAGAACTTGAGTGTCAATTCAACACTCCTCGCTTAAAACCGCTTTATCTCTCTTTATCCTCAACTGATTTTTACAAAATTTATAGTTTTGGAAACCTCGTAAAACCTCAAACATGTTTGTCAGATAATGGCCCTTATTCTGCGCCTCACGTGAGGTGACAATTGTCTCTTCACCTCGAGTCACCGTGACTTTTGTCACCTTATTACCGGAGTCGATGTGGGTAAAGTGACAGGGGCTCATTCTCTGGTGAGTGACCGAATGAATCCATGTGTCAAATTTGCTCGGTTTGCTTTTATTTTGTTCGCGTTTTCAAAATTTAATAATTCAAATTTAATAAACTAGTGCGAGTTTCGGTTCGCAAAAGGCATCCGTCGAATTAACCGGTGTAAGCAAGCTGCCCAAGCTGCACTTGAAGCTGAGGACCAAAGCGGATGTGAAAAAAGGAAAACATATAGATACGGTACCTTAGCTCAATTGGATTAAAAGTCGAAAAATCGACAAATCCGGAAGTCTACGGAAGCGGTCTAGGACAAAACCCGTTTCCCATCGGCAAGATACACTTCCAGTTTCTTCGTAGGATCCACGCCATCCAGCAGACAGGAACTGTTTGTCATGTGCGATGTGGCACCGGAGTCCAAGTACCATCGATTTTTACCACATCCTTGTGCAACACCCAAACACATTTCCATCTCTACCGGAATTTCAGCAGCAACATTAACTTTGGCACCACTTTTCCGCTTTTCCAGTGACTTTCTGAATTCCGCACAGTCACGTCGAAAATGCCCCTCTCGTTTGCAGAAATAACACACAAACATCTTCCCTGGAGCCCACTTGGATTTTTCGACGATCACCAAAGCCTGTTCGCTTACACTTCCATTGCACTCTTGCCGCCTCCGCCACTCATCACGCAATTTGCACTTAATAAATTCAACCGTTAGTTCGTTTTCCGAACGATTCTCAATGACATTTATTAAGCTGCCATACGATGGCGGAAGGCTCGACAAAATAAGCGCCATAAACACTCGATCCTTGAGCCCTTCTTCCATCACTTCCAATCGATTCTGAAGCGCTGTCATCTCATTCAGATGTTCCGGCAAATTTCCCTCTTCCGACAGCCGCAAAGAACACAATTTCCGCAAGACGTGGAGAGCCGTGGACAGCGACGATTGTGCATGGATGCCCTTTAGAGAATCCCACATTTCCTTCGCGATGCTCTTGCGGATAATGTGCACGAGCTGGCAATCCTCTACAACCAAACCGATCATAGCACGAGCTTTTCCGTCTTTCAGCTCCCACGCTCCATCAGCTCTCTCCGGCTTCGGATTTTGCACCATCCCGAACAAATCTTCCTTCTGCAGCAGCAGCTCCATTTTAAAACACCACACATCGTAATTCTCCTCATTTAGTTTGTCCATAAGCACTTTTGTGTCCGCCATTTTTATCTTCAAAAATGCACCAAAAGTCTAACCAAAATAAATATCACCGGGAGAAAATACGATCTAAATGTCCTCGGAATGTTCACAATATCACGTTACACAATTTCACGCTGGGCCCATAACCTATTAGCGGGTTAAACTTTCAGCGGAAATGAAACACAAAACGTGATAATTAACAAGAAAACTTTATTCGACTTGATTTGTCGGAAGTTAGCACACGAGTGAGCACTTTTGGTTGAACAAACAATAACCAACCGTTTTTCTGGCACTGTTGCCAATCTGTGTTGTTTTCAGTGAGCATTACACACTCAACAGGAACATCGGTGCCAACATTTGAAGTTTTTCAGGTAAGTATAAAAGCATTTTGTTTTGATTGCAGATGGCAAAAATATCTAAATGCATTTCATTGGTTTTGTTTCAGCACTATATTTGGTGGTTCTAACAAGAGGAAAAGCGTCACGCTGCTGGGAGGAACCAATTATTTCTCCAATCTGCTGGGTCCTACCAACATTGCCGCTCTTCCAACAACAGATTCCAACTGGAAGCGCATCAACCGTGCCAACATCGGCATTTGTCATTCCAGAAAGACATGAAGAACTATTTCAATACAGAACACATAAATTAAGAATTTTTATGTTGTTTTTTTAATTAAAACTTAGATTTAGTTGGACAGTTCTTATAAAAAAATATTATTATCAAAACAGTATTTAATAGGAGGAAATAAATTCAAAATAAAAACATTGGGTTCATAGGAAAATATTAAATTTCAATTGCCACCAGAATTAAAAATTAAAATACAAAATTCTGGGTACATGGGAAAACTTGACGTTTTTTCCACATTTTTTTTTATGGAAATGCCTTGTATTGGAATTTGAAAGAATCATACATGTAATTGGGTTCACATTCAAAATTATCGTATTTAATGCATATTTGAAGCCATTTTTCGACTAATTTAGGAGGAAAAACAATTTTAACTGACTATTTCTGTTTATTTATACCTATTGTGTAACAATTTATTGTTAAAATGCCGCTTTGTTCACGATTTTGCTTAGATTTGTTCTTCGTCGTCACCTGAAAAGGTGCCGACAATTGTCACCTAAAATCGTCACCCGAATGCGACGATTCTCACCCACGGTGACTACGAGAGTAGGGTAAGAACTCACTCGGATGTTCATCCGAAGTGACGTTCCTCACCTAAACCGACTACTGGAATAGAGTGACTTGGGTGACACGACTATCTTCACGTCACGCGCGGCGCAGAATAAGGGCCAATATTTAGCTACAACACTTCACTTTTCCGTAATTCAAAGTCTATGATTAAAAATCCAAACTGCTAAACGCTAAAAAATTCTCTTAATGTCCAAGAAAGCTGATGTTAGAAACACATCTTGCACATCTGGAAATTTTTTTTTTTAATTTTTTTAAGAACATGACTACAAAAAATGTAAAAAAGTTGTGTAAAAACCGTACTTTTCAATCAATGAACCATCAAAATTGTTATAGTGGTTTCAGGGCCGTAGGAAGAACCGACTCATGGGGGGGGGGGGGGGGTTTTGGTGACTGATTTTTACCTATGACTTTTTGTCTAACAACACACGAATTAAAAAAAAATTAAAAAAAAATTGTTTTTAACTATGTATATGATTATTCATTTTCAAGTTCCATTAATAGTTTTCATATGTAATTGTAACTTAAGAGAAGACACGAATGCCACAAGGATGGTGAAGTGTCATTGATAAAACCTTAAACAAAATAACTTTAGAAAAGTGGTCCTTAACCTAAAGGGTGAACTAATTTTTTTGTTATGAAACCTCTAGAAACAAAATATGAAATTTGCTTTCATCGATGGTTAAATTTTTTGAATTTGTTTTAAAGTCTGGTGGCCTTCCATTTCTTTAAAAAAAACTTATTCTAAACTCAAATAAAAAAAGCCCAATCTTCTAAACTCTTTTGAAAATTCCAAGATTCTAACCTTTGATGAAATAAATATAATTTTCCAAAAAAAAAAACATGAAGTGATAATATTTTTTCGAATCAAATTTGCATGATGCATACTTGCACTAAATTTATGATTTTAGTTTGAAATTTGGCTTTTAAAAAAAAGCTGTAATATTCATGATGTTTAACAACACACCGCAAAAATTAAAAAAATAAATTGTGCAGATTTTATAGGTGGAGATTTGGTACATGTATCTTAAACAGGAAATATTTTTCATAAACAATCAATTCCATACTAAAAACCCTGTGAACGATTTTTTTTTAAATATAATTTGGGATATTTTGCATGAAAATCAACTCAAATTCTACTTTATATTTGGATTTTCAGCTGAATTTTTTTTACAAACTTATTTCGATTAAAAGCTTTGAAATTTGAAATTGAATTGACAAGCTAATTTTAAGTTTATGTTTTCTTGAATTTCTAAATAATTTTATGTCGATTGAAAATTTCATTCACAAGCTGAATCTTTTTCTGAATTTTAAATCTGAATTCTAAACCTGAATATTTCCAAATTTCCATACGATTTCCGAAATGTACAAAAAATACGATTTCCGAATCTTAACTAAGAGCCCTCATTCATGAATCTATTATTTAAATTTTGTAGTGCTGGTTTAATCTTAATTTATTATTTCAATTATTTATTTTTAATCTGTTTTGTGAATCTGGTTCAAAATGTGAATTTCGAATGATGAATCAAAATCTGGTTCTCAATTTTGGATCGCCACTAAGAAGCTTTTAATGTTTAAATTTTGTGTTAGAATAAAGTTTAAGAGCTACGAATTTGAATATAAAACAAATTTCTTCTTTTTCCATATTCGGAAAACTATTATCAAAATATTGAAAATGCATATGATTTTCGTAAAACATGAATCAAATTTGATGTGAAATGCAAAACCGAATTCGAACAAAGATTTAAAAGCAGCTATTAAATCATTATTTCTTAAGATTATTCGAACTGAAAATCAAGAATCCTAAACTTGATACAAAATCAGAAATACTGAAATATGTAGAAATACGAATTTGGTTGTAGGAATGTGGAACCAGAACCTCCAAAATGAGTTTAATTTAAAATTAAATATTTAGACCTGAATTTCTATGATAAGGTTGCCAAATTGCCCGGTAGCCCAGATTTCATTGAAGAAGCCCGAAATTTGTCCGGGTTTGTTCTAGTTCTCGTTGGGTTTGGGGTTCTAGTTGGGTTTAACCCCCAAAATCCCCCCGTTCCTACGGCCATGAGTGGTTTTAAGCGAGGAGTGTCAAGTTCACACTCCTGACCAAAACTAAAAAACAAACTATGAAATTTCAAATTCTTAAGATGTGTCATATAGTAATGAATGAAATCTTTCCGTAACTTACACAACATATATAACACACACAACATATAGGATCTCAGATAAACTTCATGATTCACTAGAAGGACCGGCAAATTGAATATACCTATTCGGACCGTGACCAGTCAAAATGACTGGTAAAGGGGAAATTTTTTCTATCATAATATTTTAAACTTTTTTCTTTTGAAATCGTTTTGTTATTTATTCGATATCATTTTTGTTATAAAATGGAAATAATTTTTCACCATGGGTGCACGGATTCACCGCTATTCATCCAAAATCAATTTTTAGCATGCTAATGGTAAAGAATAAAGACTTTTGTAGATTCAAATAAAAATTTGTGTTATATACATGGTTTTTCACTATGGGTGTACGGATTCACCGCGTTTTAATCATATATTGACTTTTTGCAAATTTTTTAAAAGCATTTTTATAAATCTTAACTAAATCAAAGTCGAAACCATGTCTTTCATGTTCAGACATAATGATTTAAGTAACGATTTTTATTGAAAGTTCCGTTTTTTCATTCCTGGAAAAGAAATATTTCAATTATATCTTGAAATAATAAATTTATTTATTTTTATTACAAAACAGGTTTTTGCAATCGTACATTTATCTGATAAGATCTGATCAACATCCAAGAAATTGGAAAACGCTTACCATGGACCGAGTGAGTTTTAGGGATTATATGCATCAAGTCATGTCGTGCGACGGAAAACAGTAAAAATAAAAATAATGAATCTACATTGTCAAATGTACACGTTGATTTGTTTATCCTTAAAAGTTTTTAAATTGACGAATATTGCACTTCAAATACCTATCATGTCTAACTCAAAAATATGATGTGTTCTGAAGCAAGTTGAAAACTATTTCACTCTATATAATTCACAACGGTGAATTTGCAGCCATTCCGGACACCCATGTTGAAATATCCGCATCCGATGTGGTCTATCAGATAGGCTGGCGCGAGTCTGGAATAGGTATGCCAGGCGTACTGGGTTCGATTCCTTGTATCGGCAAGAAAATTCTTGGGTTCAAACCCCATAAGTTGCCGACAGGTAAGATGTGTTTCCTCTTATAAGAAGATTGTTCAATCAGTTGCCAGCTGGCACGGTATATACACGGGTGCCGGAATACCTGTAAGTGAACTTGCATTGGAATTTGTCGAGCCTAATAATCAAAGAATGCAAGTGAATACATACTTGGCAGAAACTGCGGCGAATCCGTGCACCCATAGTGGATAACCAACATATAAGAATATATCGCACCCATGTTGAATTATCATTTTAATTATTCAGTTTCATAGCTGACGTCTTCAAATTTGAATAAATAAGTACTCAATTCATAATAATTTTACTCATTCTAGTTTAGTATAAAACATATTTATCACCTAAAACTACTCGATTACTCGAATGGACATGTATTAAATCTAACATAACTTTTACAAATCTTGATGAAATTTCGCCAAATTTTGACAGAAAGTTCGATTATAGTTGAGCAACAAAACAGACTAAAAAAATTGGGAGTCAAGTGCTTGAAGCGCCACACAGCGGCCAATCCGATAACTTTTTCTTCAAATCTTCACGACTTCGCATCGAAAGTCAATAATTTCATAACGAATGACACACTTCTGCCCACCATAAATCAACTAGGACTCATTGTCTTGAATGTAGCTTGCATATGAAACCAAAAGCAAGCGAAAATGTTTTATCTTGTTTGAGTTATAGGGTTGTGAATTTTACCAGTCATTTTGACTGGTCACGGTCCGAGTGTCCATGGCGAAATTTTTCTCGCTTACTAAAAGAGCTAGTGAAATAAAAAATACACAGTTTTGTAGAGATTCAAAATTCATGAAAAGTCGTATTTTTTGCGAATTTTTAAAGCGAAGTATGCTAAAGATATTCAACAAACAAAGTGTCCGACCAGTCATTTTGACTGGTGCGGTCTTTTTAGTGTTAAGGAGATATTAACTTATCTCTGATGCGTACATTTTTAAGGTTATGATGACTAGCATCTTACAAATACAAAAACCAACAGCCCATAGAAAGAGTACTATGTATGCCGTAACCGAGATTGGATCTCATGAAATCTGGCTTAGAAGACTTGAACGCTATCCTCTAAGCCACGGTCGGCGGCTAAGTTAGAAGGTAGTCTGAAAAAAAATGTTCAGGATAACATATTTGGAAAGGTTGTGTACTGTTAAAATAAAATTCACTATTTGATCAATGATATTCAGTTATGCGTTTCACAACCGAACATTCCTTCTTTTTCATCCAACGATTCGATTACCAGTTACAGCAAGAGCGACATTTATAATTGATACTCTTTAACCTGCGCACCTTAAGTTCAAGATCTCTCAGCGCTCCAAACATCACAATTTATAGGGGGCCAATAAACGCCATTTGAATAATAGTATTTTACGAAACGGAATTTTTCGAACTACCTCTCCCTTGGTAGACGTCACATAGAATAAGAGTAACCGAGGAACAGCATCACTGCAGTTTCATCAGCCGGAGTCAATGTCAGACCGCAGAAAACTAAGCACCTGGCGCTTTGCGTAGTGTATTTGCTCAAAACAGCATCCAACCTCCTATTTATTTTTGTTTGGTGTACTTTTTTACGTTCAAACCCCAAAAGTTTCCTCTGCGTTTATGTCTATATGCTAATCGTGGCGCACAACCACACCATCGAAATGTGCAGTTCACGACTTTCCAATCAATCAACCTGTGCCTCAACGGTATTAATCAACCGATCATAGATCAATCAGCTGCTGCTAGGCGCATCAGCACAGCCAGCATCCTCAGCTCATAATCATAATCATATCGCATTATTCGAGTGGCGGCGCGACGGCATCATAATGGCGCGCATCCGCTCTGTAATCCGATGCTCCGAGCTCATCATTTCACCTCCTATCCGATTTGGTAAATGGAGAATGGAAGAAGGGGTGGTATTTAGTCAGAGGACAAATTGTGGTTCTATTATTTGCGATCAGCTATATTATTGTTAGTTAAGGATTGAAGGTGTATGCAAATAAAGCCACAATTCATCTGGGCATTTAACCTAAATTTAATGGCTGAATTGAAAGTATTGAGTTATAACAACTTAAATTTAGTAACAACATTTAGTGAAAAGTGATGTCCTTTTTAGTTAGAACATCTTCATTACGTACCAAATTTATGTTCGGCACGGGCCAACTTCTATGAAGTGGTGGATACAAATAGACTTGCATGTAATACCACACAATAGTAGGCCAAGCGTGGTCCGCCTGCCGATGATAACAAACTCAGAAGGCTACACATCGACAGATCCGTTTATGAGTTAAATCGAGCTTATCCAAGCGATCCATCTTTTTGTTCTTTCGCACTGCAAGTTTCCGCTTGTGGGGTGAACCATGCTTAGCCTACATGTGAGGTGGTAAATGCAACTCTATCTGTACCTACCACTTCATAGAACTTGGCCCGCACCGGACAAAAATGATTTTTGTGATGATAATGCTTTTAAATAAATTCTACCCGTCTATTTTCACCAATTTTAACGAATAAAGCTATGCATTTAACCCTCATTCGGGTGAGATGCCGGTTTGGGTTGATTTTTTTTAAATAAAAAAACAGTGGAAGTCCAGACGAAATATCTTCATTTAGTTTAAGAGTGTTAACATGTTACTTCTGACCTAAAATCCCTTTAAATCTTCTTAATCTCACAAAGAGTTTTTTTTATTTGTAGCGTAAATTTAAAATAATTGACAAAGTTATATGCTTGAGAAAAACAATTGTAATACAGCAACAATCCATTCCAAAATAAAAAGTTCTTTATTAATCTAATAGCTGATTTGTAAGTTATTAAATGCATGTAAGATTTTATTTTTTAACTCTTCAAAGCTATTCGGGTCAATACGACCCGAAGCGCACATTTCAAATATCTTTATCATCATTCCAATATACTGAAGAACTGGAAATTCTGGAAAACTATGTTCTATGAAAAAAATGATCAAATTAACGACAAAAAAAAAAATTAAATTTGAGTATTGAAAATCAGTTAATTGGGAAATGAAATACAGCTTAGCAAAGCCAAAATTGGATGTCGTTTTTTTTAGTAAGATTTCTTTCTACCGGAAGATCGGAGATAGCGGTCAAAACTTTCATTGGACCCCTATATATCAATAAATTTTTGGATAGATGGATTCTTGACAATTTCAATCATAAATGAAACACTTAAATACAAAAATGCTGTCAGAAGTTATGACTATTTAAAACATAAAATTTATTTTTCGGACTTTTTACATTCTGAACCAGTTTCTGATAACCTGGTAATACATATCGACTTTCTTTTGAAAAGTTGAGTAATAAGAGTATACTACCTACACAATGAATATAATATCATCAAAATCGGTTAACATTCACAGCTACAAGAACGACATCAAACATTTACAATACTTCATCTTAAAATTAATCTTACAGCTAATCTAAACATTTCAACAATTTTAAAACTTTCAGAAACTCAATTTTAACAAAAATTTAAGAAAATTATCAAACTGTTTTCTAAATAATATACTATTGTTCCATCGAATATCTCTTAAATGCTTTTTTAAACCAATTATACTAGCGTTTTTATAATTTACCATGTTGTAAGCAATTACTTCGGAAACAAGCCACAAACCTGCTTTTGCATCATATCGATCTTCACCTATTTCTTCACAAAGTATGTCTTCTGGGTCATCTATATTTAATCCTGTATGGTTTTTTATAACATCTTTAACCCAGTTCCACACAAAATGTGATTTTTTACAATATTTTATTCTATGAACATTGCTATCATCTTCTTGACAAATTTCGCAAACAAAACTATCAACTGATGAAAAGTTATGACTGTACATTTTAATTCTATTTGGACATACATTATTAAATATTTCGTAAAGTACTGATCTAGTATTTGTTGTCAATTTTTTTTTGATAAGATTAATTCTCAAAATTTTCCATGGTAGAGAAGGATACTGTTTTTTTTTTCAATTTTAACTTCAAATATTTTTTGCTGGATGATGAAATTATAGATTTGCCTATTATCAATTAAATCTGTTTCTTTTTGAATATCTTTAGCAATACACAACCATTTTCTAAAATTTATAGTAACAATTTTCAAGACCGGTTTACTAATGAAAAAATGTTCAAAAAGCGCTTTACATTGGATCTCTGAATCTAACAACTTAAGGCCACCCTGATGGTTTGTTAAATACAACTGATTCCGCTCCACTCTAAACAAGTTGTGGTGGTTCCATAGAAATTGACCTATTAACATTTTTATGATCCCTAATTGTTTATTACTGGGAGGAATCAATTGTCCGATGTACCACAATTTTGCGAGTATATACGTATTAGACATACAAACTTTTTCAATCAAATTCAATTTTCTTCAACTATACAAAGATATTGCAGATTTCATCTTTGCTATGATTTGATCAAAATTTGTTTCAAACATTTTTTTCAAATCTGTTTGAAAAACTACACCTAAAATTTTCAATTTTAACCTAATTTTTTTTTTAAATTTAGTCTTATACCCGCATCTTTTGCAAAAGTTTCAAATATCATATGCTAATATTTGAACAAAATTATCTACCACTTTAACTTTCCTTTAACTTTAATATTCCTTTAACGGTTGCTTGAATCTGTTTTATTAAAGGTCCAATATAAATAGAAAAAAAAAGTGTCATAGACAACGGACAGCCTCGTAGAACTGACAGGTTATTTGAAAAGAGTCAGGAAGATATCCATTCACAATTATCCGAGGCGATGCCTTGTTGTAGATATTTTTCAAACATTCGATTAATTTATTCGGTAGTCCAATTTTAAGTGATACATACTTGCCAAAGTTTTTCATGATTCACTTTATCGAAAGCTTTTTCCAAATCAGCACTCAAAAGTGCTATTCTAAATCTAGCTTTAACCGTTCATTTCATGATTTTTTATTTTTTCTCGAAAAAATTCACAATAGTGCGCAATGATGAATACATGAAGGGAAAAATAATGAAAAAAAATTATTTTCACATATTTCGGTTATTTGGCAAAAATATTAATTGTTGCAAATTTGCAACAACATGAAACGGTTACACCTTTTTGTTCTTCACACTAGACAACTGGAAATAAATGCTTATTCCTAATTTCTTTTGCACTTATCATAGTTTTCGCGCAGGAACTTCGCAAATCTAGATTTCTGGACACCGTGAAAGTTGAGAATTCAGCTCGGAGTAGTTATGTATGTTGGTTATCCACCATGGGTGCACGAATTCACCGCAGTTTCTGCCTAAGTATGTGAAGTATGTGCTCACATGCATTATTGGACTGACCCCATGGCTTCGTATGAACTGTTATGGAGTGAAGTATTGTGTTGATGTAGGTATATTTTGGAAGAACGAGTCAATCAGGTTACTTAGAGGTATTCCGGCATCCGTGTATATACCTGGCCAGCTGGCAGCTGGTTAAACATTCATATAATCAGTTATAAGAGGAAACACATCTTACCTGTCGGCCACTTATGGGATTCGAACCCAAAAATTTTCTCGCCGATACCGGGAATCGAATCCAGCCTGGCACATCGGAACCCGACTCGCACCAGCTTATCCACTAGACCACAAAGGTTAGCTAGGAGTAGTTATGCGATAATATACCACCTACTGAGGAAATTATTCCTTACGTTTGCTTGAAGGTGCTAAATGGAAAGCTACTTACCTATACAACTTTTCTGAACATAACCTTGAACAAATCAACACAAATCAATTCCGAAAACGTATTTAAATGGGTTCTGATAAAGATACTAAATCTTAAATCTTACCATAACTATATGCCAGTTTTAATAAACAAACTTGAGTATTGAAGAGCAAAGTCTCAATTTAGTTTTGAAGGAATGATCCAATTACAAATTACATTAAACTATTAAATATCAATAATGATTTCTTCGGAATGTGCATTAGAATATGGAACATGATTCTAAAATTAGAATTCAAACTTGAAATCAGTTTAAAAATAAAATAGAAATAAAAATAAAACTTAATTCAATAACAAAAAGTTTCAAATTAAAATCCACTTCCAGAGCTTTCAGGAAAAAGTTGAGTATAAATAAAGAGCATTTTTCGTCGATTCATTATATGAAACGGCTGATACTTTAGTGAAAAATAATGAGGATTGTAATTTTCAATAAAACCATTCATTCATCTCTAAGAAAAAAAAAAGCAAAACAATACTTCAAACCTCGGTTATCGAATGTTGGCAGGTAGTACTAAATTTTCAAGTGGAAAAATGAAAAAAAGAATACGTTGTTTGTTATTATTTTAAAATCTCTGGATAAAGCCCCGTACTTGAATTTCAATCATGTTCAATATTGCAGAACTTTTGAAAATTGGTGTATACTTATTTTGCAAGGTATGAAGGCATCTGACATTTTTTTTATTCAAAATATGTATTTGTAATACCAACGAGCCGTGAAAAAAAACCAAAATAATGTGTTTTACATACGCTGAATTACAAATCATAAATAAGTTAATTATTCGGACCCGTCCTAGTTTAAGATTTGATAAATTTTGAACTTTAAATAATATTTTTCTAGTTTTTGATAACGGTTTAGAGAAAAACTTTTTATTTTTTCACCTCGGGCCCTCTTTATCCAGGGGGGGGGGGGTTCAATTTCCCCCATCCCCCCCCCCCCCTTCTCCTAATACAGCCATAACATGATAATAAATCATTAATAACGAAAACACTTTTACCGGGAAACAAATACACTGTTTAAACGATGCAAGTTTCGAAAACACACTATGGAACCCATGTAACTAGCTAGGGTACTACCGTTGCATGGTGTTGCAAATTTGCAACAATTATTGAAAACCCATAATATCAGAGAAAAAACAAAAAAAAATCTCAAATTTTGTTTAATATGTGAACTACTTTAGTGGGAATTCGAAAATATTTTTTTTGAGTCGAAAAAAAATTCTCAATATGAATTACACTAGGCCAAAAGTTTGAAAAATAAGGCTTTTTCCACATTCCATATTTTTCAGATTCAAGTTGGTTTTTTTTGTACCTTTAAACACTAAAAGTAATTTTTTTTTAATTGAACGTGATCTTGAAGTTAGAAATATTATACCCATCGAAAAAAAAATTGACTTTTTAGCTAAATGTGAAATTTAGAACAGTTTTAATTAATTGTTGCAAATCTGTAGCTTTATGAAACGAAGGGTTAACTATAAGAGGTCGAATTATGTCTAAATTTTGCATACATGAGCTACCTTTGTTACCTGCCGATTGCGCTGATCCAATAATCTCGTGTAGATGTGTGGAAATTTTTCCTGCTATTATTTTAATTAAAAGCTTGTAATCTGAGTTTAGTAGACTTAAATGCCTGCAGTTGTTTAAATCGTTTTTATAACCCGTTTTTGAAATTAGTGTAATTTTTCCGCAGAGAAATTTTCCAAAGGTTTCATAGTATTACTTAATAACCCATTTAAAAGATTCAACAAGTCCTGCTTAACTGTGTCAAACATTACATTATAAAATTCATAAGTGGTCCAGGAACCTTCTTTTTTGTTGAATTTTTAACAACTGTTGATAGTTCTTCTCCTGTTATAGGTTCTACAAGTTTATTTATAGCTTGGCTACTAAACTTTTTATTTAAAAAATATAATGCTTTAAAATTGTTGCCCAGCTTATTCATATAATTGAACTGTTGTTTAAAGTGGGTTTGAACTCTATTTCTTATATTCTTTGGATCACCTTAACTGTGGATTAATTCTTCGGTTCATCATTCTCGAAATTTGATAAAAACCTATTTATTTTCTCTTGTTCAAACATAGTATTTTGATAACATCGTAAAGCGTAAGCATTTAACCGATTTTTTTCTGCATCTACAATTTTTTATGTAACTATCGCTAATTCATCCGCTACGTCCTCATTCTGTGATTGTTTTTGCTGCATATCAAACATTTGTTTTGTCCATTCATCTTTTTTAATTCGAATTGTTTAATTAAGTTCATAAGATTTCTTGCTAAAGA
The DNA here is from genome assembly GCF_029784155.1 of Uranotaenia lowii. Taxonomy (NCBI): domain Eukaryota; kingdom Metazoa; phylum Arthropoda; class Insecta; order Diptera; family Culicidae; genus Uranotaenia; species Uranotaenia lowii. The sequence goes on from NC_073692.1 coordinate 364,208,427, forward strand.
ACTGCTTGATTTTATTTTTCACATCGAAAGACCACCATTCACTGAAACTTATATTGTATTAACGTCTTGTTTTGAGTTGCTTATAACATTCTACAAATTCTTTTAGAGAGACTTATACTACATATATATAAGCTTAGTATTAATTTTCCAATACCCCTTTCCCATAATAGAAAGAGTTTGAGATTGATTTATTTTGTAACTAACTACGACTGCATTATGATCTGAAAAGGCAATAGGGAGGGTTACTACGTTTCGAAAAGAGTCATTGATCGATTTACTAACATAAAAACGATCCAATCGTGAAGCGGAACTACCCCGGTGGAAAGTAAATTGTTCTTTTTAGAAACTGATAAAGATAATACGTCGATAAGAAAAAAAAAACATTCTATCAACCTTTTCAACGAAATCGAGAAATTATTGGTGTTGTTTTTAGTATCATTTTAGTCTATAACACAGTTAAAATCTCCAGCTAGAATAAAGCATGGTTCACGATAAATCTGGACGCATTAAAACGAGTCTATCTCGGAGCTTTGTAAACGAAATAATAATGTTTTGTACTCAAAATGTAGGGTTTTTATTGCACTTTAAAGAAAAAAATAATAAAAAATGATTCCAGTGTTGTTTTGATGATATTTCAAACATTTTGTCGAGTATCACTCATCATAGTTTGGACACCCTATTCGCTGACCTCAGCGACCATTTTGTTTCACAATCTCTTCATCTCTGTTGCATCCTGAGTCGTTCTACCAACCTTCTTCATCTTCTGCTTGACAATTGCCCAAAGTTTTTCTATAGGGCGGAATTAAGGGCAGTTGGGTGGGTTGATGTCCTTTTCGACAAAATCTACCCGTTGGCCCGATGCCACTGTAGTACCTCTTTGCTGTAGTGGCAGCTTGCCAAAACTTTACTGGTCCGTTGTGAGATCTAATGTACGAAAAAAACGTTTTTTAGGCACTCCTCATTGTACATTTCGGAGTCCATGGTCTTTTTTTTTATTTTTTTACAAATCGTTTATTTGAAACGGCTCAAACCACTTAGTTTTACGGAGCCGAGAGACCATTATTTTTTGTACAACAGTTGCTTAAGTTTAATTAACAGGGATTTTTCGCATTGTTGTCCATATATTCGGTTTATGGATATTGAGATATTGAGTTCGTCGTTCATTATTCAAAACTATGATAGACAAAAAAGAAATGGAAAAAGATGAAAGGGATAGTTAAACGCGTAGATCGATAGATTTAAGATAAAAGTATATTTCGAACATACCTGGACACTGAAACGAAGGGGGTTTACCTCGGGCCCGAAGGGAGTCAGTCAAATTCTCTCTGGCGGTAAGATGGTCCTCACACGACCAAACAATATGCTCGATGTCATGGTAACCTTGGCCACAACGACACAAATTGCTGCTAGCAAAACATACACGAAAGAGTAACGCGTCTAAGGAGCAATGATTGGACATGAGACGGGAAAATGTTTTAATAAAGTGACGACTCAGGTCCAATCTATTGAACCATGCTTTAAGGCTCACCTTTGGGATAATCGAGTGAAGCCACCAAGTCCATGGACTTGTTTTTCACAAAAACCGGGGTTTCCGCAGCTGGAAATACTTTGCCAGATCAAACATTTTTCTGCACACTTATCGGCAAAAACGAATTTGAACTTGGTGGGAACATCAACCCGACCAGTGGCTTTGTAAAATTTTTAGCCAGGAAGCCGCCCAAAATCAGATTTCACGATTTTTTAAACAGACCACGTCGAGTTTTTGGCGTGGGTGTCCAAAATTAATTTTCGTCTCGCGGCTTCTATCACGTGTAACTTTTTTGAAACAAAACGAATCGTAATGAAATTTTCAGCAATGATAGAGAAAACATTTCAAAACAAAGTACTGTCAAAACATTCCAGATCCGACAATTAGGAGCGTTATGGTATAATAAACAGTGCGTCCATATTTTGGATGATCCATGCTTTAGGTACATTTGGCTAGATTGTAACAGTGTATCTGCTGCAAATATATCGGACTTGAAATTTTCTTTTGGTTTTCTGTGCAAAATTTGAAGTGCAACGGTATCAGTATTATTGATTGAAATCAATTGAAAAATAGTTGCTATCCGAAGATTGGATTTCTTTTAATGTTTAACTCACGTCACTAAAGTATTTCGTGCATATCCAGCCTATGTTTATTATCACAGTTCGCATTATTCCCTACCGGTTGTTGTTCTGAATTTTCTAGAGTTCCGAACCATTTGAAAAATAGTTCATCCGAATTACAGGATAATGTGGATTTTTACAAAACACAGACGACTATTATTCTGCATTTAAAAAAAATGAAATAATGCTTTTTATCGAATCTTGGAGGATGGAAAAGCTCTTGTAATTTGGAGGGTCATGACCTGGAGCGGAATAATTGTAATTTTAGTGTGTAAACTTTTTTTTTTTATTTTTGAAGTGGCTCACCACAATCCTTCACACCAAAAAGCTCTTTTGAGCCCCCTGGTAATGGAGGCTACCTCTATTTCTTTTCTGTCGTTGGCACGGTTTCTTTCTTCCTGTTTTTTCCAATACTGTAATGAATCGTTAATCAAATAATTTAGATTTGGACAAGCTTTTTAATCAGACATGTTTTAGAGCCTAAGGTAAGATGCGAGATATATATGGAGTGTATCGATAGAGTATCCATCCAGCAGTCAACCGATGGAGCTCGACATGTACGCATGCTAGAACCTATTTTGTCACGTTTTTCGTGGTGTAATTGGCTAACTCGCCGTTGTACTGAAGCGGAAATCGCGGGTTCGTGTCCCGTCGGTGAGCCGTTGTATCTCATGATGTTTCTCTAATACTTTCCATCACCTTTGAATATGTGACAAATATTCCACTAGCGGACCAAAATCGGAACATTTGAACGGAATAACCTTCAGTATTCGGACATTTTCGATAATCGGTCGCATCATCCGGTAATGACAAAAGATGAAATTGATATTTGTTCCGGCCTAACTTGTTACGCGAAATATACTCCACTTAGTAATATTCGTCGGAATAATCAAAATTGCATTTTTTAAATCAATTGAGAAAAAATAGTAAAATTTCCGTCTTGTGGTTGAATTGAGTTCTTGGGGGTAAAAATACCTAATATTCGGATTCCCAACGGTTATTTCACGGATATTCAACACGCATTTTGAGGAGTCTATCCTAGAATATTTAAAGAGAAAAGGTTACAAACCAGTTTCAATCATTTTGAAGCTTACACATTTTAAGCTGATTTTGGTTTGCTTACCATTCTGCAAAAATTGCATAACATCAAAATAGCTGCGATTAAACTGAAATTTTTAAGGAAAAAATCGTTTCGTAACAATGAGTTTACCTCTCCCCCTCCCTTTTGTCACAATTCGTAACGCTCGAGCTTACTTCCTTCCCCCCTCCCCCCTAGGAGCGTTACGTAACATATGGATGCCCCTGAACTGATTTGCATAAAAAATACCATTTTGAAATCGTCTGAATAGCTGCACTGTCAAGTTTTTATACACTCTAATTCTCCTTGACTAAGATTTAAAGGACAACAAATCAAAATGCGCCAAAACTGACAGGACAGGAACTTTTTTGTTTTGTCTTCAAGAATTGATCTCTGTATACTAAACTCTAGTACTAAATAAAAGTGCTAAATTTGTATGAAATAAACATGTTCACAAGCTACTTACTAAGGACGCAAAAGACATCTGAGGATAAAGCACTGACCATACTGACTGGACACTCGATTTCTTTGATGGATTATTTTTTGCGCAGTACGCAATGTCGATTCCAGAGTGCGCATCGATCGCTTTCGATGAAATTCTATCCCATTTGGAAAGTGCCACCCAACTTTCCAGGAAAAGTTGGTTATTTCGTCGATTTAATCGGGCTGAACTGGTAATTTTTTTCTACAGGGAATTTTTTCTTCAAATTTTGCAGATTCGCAACACCGATGGTATGTAACAAAATTTGCCTGGAAATGATCTGATTTTTGTTCCAAGTGTCATGTCAGTGTGATCATTGGTTAAAGCGTCAATAAATTATTAAAACAAAAAGTTTTCTTATGTGATAGGATGTAATGTGATATATTCATTCAAAAACTAATTCAGAGTCAATATTTTAAGTTTAAAATCCCGAAGCAAACGTTCAACTACTCTTCAGTTCTACTGTTACAGAACAGCATTTGTAGGCTTAAGTTTCAACCTACAGACACCGCTTTCAAGTCTGTAACACCTTCGTAGAACGAAGAGAGTCGCCCGTAATACCTCGAGCTCGTTTATTTTGTATTTTTTCTTAGCTTTTTTTACACTTCAACGTTCGCCTAGTATTTTGTGTGATACTGGCGAAACATTGGTTTTCATGTTTTGTTTAAAAAAAATTATTACAGAATGTACAAATAACGCTTAGAATATTTACAGAGGTTTTCTTCTACAGGGGTTGTTTTGTGTTTTTGTTGGGATTCCCCTCCACTGAGAGCCGTTTACCCTCTGATGGGAGGGGGTCCCAGTGCCTTGTTTAAATTTGTTTCAAACTGTTCAGTTTTTGCTCCAAGGTGTTATTGGCAAAGACTGTTCAACAGTTTTGATTTTGTAGGTTGTTTCTTCGATCTTAAGCGGTTTTTGTCTTTTGCTTTTTGTTCGTGTATGGCAGTATAATCATCGTTTTCCTCACAAAAGTTTTTACACTTGCATACTAGGTACTAAAAAGTAATTAATTGGTTGTGTTTTTTTGTCGACTCTCCTTCCAAGAATAGTTGATCCTTTGGAAGTAGAGGGTTTTGTTTTGTTCTTGTTTTGACTGTAGAAACAATCGGTTGTTTGTTTCCCTAGAACTTATAGTTTGTTTAACTAATTAAAGCGAACTGGTATTGCATTTTTTGTTTGTTTAAGTGCGATTAACATATAACGTTTTGCGTTTGTGTCGTTTTTTTTGTTCAATTTGAAATCATTTTCCAGTGTTCGAAGCCGTGGGTCGTTGAAAAAATTGTATGAAACTTGTTGAAATAATAATTTGGCTCAATAATAATAACTGAAATGCTCCAAAGTAAGTTGGATGATGAAGTTGCTTCCGTAATAAATACTGGCCATCAGGAAGAATTGGTTCAAGACTTTTGAACCAACCTTCCCTAGAGAACATTTCACTAAGGTATTGATCTATAAAATAAAGAAAATTTGTTTCTAACGTGGTTCCGTATTTGTTGCGCGTGCGATTTGGGTCGATTTGGTTCCGCTTGGTCCTGGGGAAAAGATCTTGGACTGGACGTTTTGGATTTAGTATCCCTGGAATCCACCCTGGTTGCTGCCTGGGTATCCACCGGCACCGTTGGCACCAGCTCCGGTATCTTCGTAGGTGATGGTTGGTCGGTAGCCGTTCTGGTCGGCTTCGTAGTTCACAACCTGGTGGAAGAAGTTGAAGGAAAACCATTAATTTTTTTTAAATGAAAAAATGAATTTGGAAATACTACATGAAATCTAAATGGCTTTATGATAATACAAATTTCCTGATATAAATTCCTTTTTTCTACAAACAACAATATTTAAAAAGTCTCTCAAGTTTTGTAGAAAGCACATGTGTATGGATTCAAGAAAACTCCAGTGAATGCAGCCTTTCAAAAAGAAATTTTTCAAACCTCGTCATATGAAAACTTCTCACTACTGATCTTTTCTCGAAGCTTTCTCAGCGTTCCAGACTCAAGGACCTCTAAGTAGATTTATTTCAGACTTGTTGGCTTGTTGACATGAAACACCCAGGACACAAAAAGGAAAATTAACACATAGAAAAGGTTCTTGAAATAAGAACAAAGCAAACGGAGAGAGAAGTTTTGGATTTTTTTTGAGAAAAAACGAAATTTAAAAGAGTTGAAAGGAGATGACAACTTTGAAAAAAAAAAAATACAATAAGATTCCAAGTTGGCTAAGAGGCCTAAGAGTTATAAAAAATGGCTTGAGTCATTTGCAAGAACAATGCTAGTTAAGCGACTTGAGCGAACAACTTTTGTTTGGTAATGAAAATAAGTTTAATTTTTTGCGCACCCCTAGTGAAATGTCGAAGCATGAGCGGAGTCACTCACGAACTCACCGTTTTTCTTTATGCTCAGTTTGAGAGAGACGTATATAAAAAACATAATTGAATAAAGTCAGTTTCCTACCAACCAACAGTACGGTCGACGCGTTTTTAACAATTGTTAAAAAACTCCAAGTCCAAGAAAATAAAACCTTTCCCCACGGTTGAAAATGGGAATAAAGGGATATCGAAGTGAAATGTTATACACGCTGTCCACAGCGTTGAGTTTGAGGGTTATTCGAGAACAACTTAAAAATGTAAAATGTGTTGAGAGAGTCAGATTTGGAAAATAATTAGGAAATGCAAATTTAAAGAAAATGAGTAGAGAGCTATGGAAAACGTAGAGAAAATTTTATAACTAGCGGATAGAGAAGAAATATTGAAAATCTAAACTAGAAATTTAGAAATTACATGTTAAAAGGGCAGCTTGAAATTGCAACATCTGGCAAATAAAGAGGACAGCTTGAAATGGTGAAAATACATATGAGTACAGGACAGTTTAAGTATCTAAAAAATGATGACTAAATTTAATCAATCAAGGCAACGAGGGAAATTTAAAATTGTAAAACAACGCAAGTTGAGAGGTTATAAATGAGAATTAAGAGGGCATCTTGAATTTGTGAAAAGCGTTTTGAGAGAACAGCTTTTACATTAAAAAATGACTTTCAAACGCATTGAGAGGTCAGCTTGAGGTAGTACCTCTAAGATAGCGAATCAAGAGGATAACTTGAGAAAATTGGACTGAGAGGACAGCTTTTCAAAATCTAGACGGCAGCTTCAATGCGTTTAAACACGAAAAATGCGCCTCGAATTGTAGAATGAAGAAAGTTGTGAGGAGAGCTTGAAATTCATTGTGATCCAGCCCCTTGAAATGAAAGCTTGAAATTGTGACACATAGTGAATTGAGAGGACAGCTTTGGTAAAAAATAAAAACATTTAGATTTCAAGCGATAAATTGTGAAACGAAGTTCATTAAGAGGACAGCTTGAAATGGTGAAAAGGCATATTAAGAGAACAGTTTAAAAATCTAACAAAAATTTTTAATAAATTCAAGCAATCGAGGGAAATTTGAAAATGTATAACAAAGTAAGTTAAGAGGTCAGCTATAAACAAAAATTATATTCCAAACGAGTTGAGAGGGCAGCTTGAATTTGTGAAAAGCGTTTTGAGAGGACAGCTTTTACATTAGAAAAATGACTTTCAAACGCTTTAAAAGGCCAGCTTGAGATAGTATAACAAAGCAAATCGAGAAGGCAACTTTGGAATGTTGAGCTGAGAGTCAGCCTACAAAATATTGAGATAAGTATAAGTTCAATTGAGTTGAGAGGACAGCTTTTCAAAATCTAGAACAAAACATGTAGAGAAGGCAGCTCTGATGTGTGAAAGAAGGAAAAATGCGCATTTAATTGTAGAATAAAGAAAGCTTTAGGGAGGGCTTAAAATTCAATGCAATTCAGCCCCTTTAAATTATGGCTTGAAATTGTGACACACAGTGAATTGAGAGGACAGCTTTGGAACAAAACTAGAATCATTTAGATTCCAAGCAAGTTGAAAGGACATCTTTGTAGGACAAAGAGGAAAGTATGTAGAAGAAGTATGAAGACAGCATTAAATTGTTAAACAAAAAGGCATTGAGAGGACAGCTGGAAATTTTAAAACTATATGTGAAGAAATACAACAATGGAAATGCAACAAAAACCTTGTTTGAGAGGACAGCTTGAAATAATGAAAAAGTGTGTTGAGAAGACAGATTGAACAATTGGCAAAACACGACATTCAAGTACGTTGACAAGGAAAGACAAGGACAAAGACAGTTTGAAACTGTAGAGCAAGGCATGTTGAGAAGAAAATATAGTTGAGAGGACCGCTTGAATTTGAGGTAAAAGAATTGAGAGAACAGTTATAACATCGAAACGAGAAATCAAACAATTTGAGAAAACTGAATTGATTTGAAATTCGTTCATTTGGAAGGGTGCTGTGCGCTATCCCGATTAGGCACCCTAAGGCTTGAGAGAACTGAGCTTTAGATTGTCATGCACAGCGAGTTGAGAGGTCTGAGTTGAGAGGAATTCAACCAAGTTTAAAGGACAGTCTAATGCTGTGAAGAAAAACGAGCTGAGAGGACAGCTTTGAAAATATGCAGAACGTTGGATTCCAATTGAGTTGAGAGGACAGCTTTAAAAATGAAAAAAAAAACATTTAGATCATGATTGCCAGATTCAATTTAGCAAGTTTCCGGGCCGGACAAATCTGAGCAATTTTATGTACAAAAAAAATTAAGGGTACAGTTTGAGTAATTAAAAAAAATAATGCAATCCAAGCAACTTGAAGGAACATTTTCGAAATGTGAAATGCGTATAGAGTAAGCTTGCCAGATTGCCCGGTTTTATCCGGGTTTGCCCGGATATTTGATGCAAAATTTCGAGAAAGTCCGGTCCGGCCCGGTTGCCCGGATATCGTGAAAAAAGTCCGGATATTGCCCGGATTTTTTCACAATTTTCACAAAAATGCCAAAAAAAATCAAAGTTTTTGAGTAAGTTTCAGCAAAATCGATTAACGGTATGGAAATTTTCAACGGTTGTTTCAAATAATTTCGCTGATTTACTTTTATAAAATTTTAAATATTTAGGTGTCCCAAAAAGTTTTTGGAAGTCTGCAATTGCATTAATAAAATATTAATTTCATTTTTTTGCATTTTTTCTTTGCTTTTATTTATAATAAAACCTGAATTTTGCCCGGTTTTTGCCCGGTTTTCGGATTTGAAAAATTGAAATCCATGCCCGGATTTTGCCAGGTTTTTTTGAAAAAATGCCCGGAATTGCTAGGCCCGGATGGGAATGGAAAAAATTCTGGCAACCTTAGTATAGAGAATCAGCAGCTTCGGAAAACAGTTGAAAAATTGAAAGAAAAAAAATCAAGCAAATGAATTATCTGGCAAAACTCGGGCATTTGATTTCAAAATCGACGACCATAAATCCGGGCAATATCTGGGCAAATTTTATCAAAATCCAGAAATTACTCAACAAAAATCAAGAAAAAAATTGATAAAAACTTTTTTTTTATCAAAACTTATTAACAGTTGTTAAATCGTATTTAAAGCTTCCAATAAAACCTTTGATAATTTTTTTAAAAACTTGCTCAAAAAATTTCATTTTGGAGCCTTCAACTAAAAAATATTACATCACAATTTATTTCACTGTTTTTTATTGGATTTAAATAAAATCCGAGCAGTTGGACCATTCTCAAACTTTGTATTTAATGTCCTGATAAACCCGGATAAAACCGGTCAATCTGGCAACCTTAGTATAGTTAGCAAAAAATCGAAAAAAATTAAATAAAAATCAAGAGCGTAATGCGATGACAGTTGATCAAATGTTTAATATAGCTATTTGAGAGAACATCTCAAATACATTGAGAAAATAGTTTAAAAATTTTACGAGGTTTTGAATTGTAACACACCTGTTTGGAGTTGGCTTAAGTGAGTTAAGATGACAATTTGATTTCTTCAAACGAGTCGAAAGGACGGTGTGATTTGAAAAAAAAAGCTTGTTGAGAAGACAGCTTAAGTACTCCGAAGAAATTGTGAAGAAAACAACCAAACTAATAGTTTTAGAAATTGGAAAAAAATAAGGGACCAAACTGCTTAAAATTGCTCAAAAATATTGTTATTACAATTTACCATACTTTGAAAAATGATAATCAAAAATAAAATTGAATTGGACAACAGGTTGAAATAAACTATAGATCAACTAGTCTGCATCTTTTTCTTTGCTGTTGATAGCGGAAAAATTTTATGCATGACGTTTATATTTTAGTGATCAAAGAAGAGGAATATGCCCTTAAATTTTCTCCATTGAAAAGGAGTAAATCATCATATTGTTGATGATTCGATCGAATTTAAAATGTTATTCTTTTTAAATCTTTATTTGACCGATTAGCTTTAATGAAACTTGTCTTTTCAAAAGTTCTGTATAAAAAGGTTTAAAGATTTTTTAAGTAAAGTTTTACCGGTTTTCAAAACCGATTTTTCAACATTCTTGTATTGATTGCTATTCTAAAAAGGAAATTTCATTATGTGTCTGTTTAAATTTTGAGGACAGTATCCAGAACTATCCAGAAATAAAACCTCACTTCTCTTTTCAAACCAATTCAAACTCAAACTGCTGATTTTCATTGAATTTCCATTCTTCAAGTCAATATCTAAGATTTAAATTTATTTAAAAAAAAATCAAAATTCAAAATCCGTCCTGTAAATCTGTAGGTAATAAATCTGTAGGTATTAAAAGTGCTTCAAATGGAAACATTTATATAATCAGAGAACAAGTGTTTCTAAGATCGCATGTGACTTTGTGTTCCACGGTAGCAGTTTCAGAGATTTCGGTAGTGAATTTTATAAAGGGCATATGCACCAAATGGAAACAGATGGAGTTATCAGCTTGGTGAAAAAGTACTTTTGTAGAGGAGGATGGAGATAATTGATCAATTTTTCTTGTTTTCATCTGTTTTCCAGGTGTATTGTTTGTGTAGGGGAGATTGGGGATACTTGACCCTTTTTTCTTATTATCATCATATATTTTGGAAAAAAGGTTGCAGATTGTCGTCTTTTACATTTTCTGACAGCGTGTTGGAATTTAATTTTTTTATGCCGCAAATGCTTGTTCGATACATGAACTAGAAGCATTTTCGTGTGACGAAGAAATTTGTGATATTTTTTAAAGTTAAAGGAGACTTGATCCTTTACATACTTAAAGGCGCAATTTTCAAATATTGCGCCTTTATAATTTTTTTATCTGGCTTAATCAAAGCAACCAACATTTTTTTTCCAGTAGCGGACCGATTTTCATATCAAAACAAAGCTTCTCTGTTAAAAATACGCGATGCCAGGCAAATGTTTGAATTTTTGTAGTTAGCAAAAAGCAAAACAAAAGGGTGTCAATTTTCGATTAACTTAAAACTCATTTTACTACGGCTTTTTACTCCAGAGATCTCTTAAAAAGTAAGTAGAATCAACTTTTAGGTCTTCTTCTAGTGTTCTAAATAATTTTTGAAAAAATATTGATAGCTACTAAGCGATAAATTGAGTTTCAAAATCTGGTGTTTTTCTTGCGACTGAAAACACAACTAAGTATTTAAAAAGTTTTTGAATGAAAAAGTGATATTTTCACAAAAACTTTCATTCAACAAAAAATGTTAGAGATATTTGTAAGCTAAATTTACGAATGTTCTGTTTTGGAACGCATTCTAACAAGGAAAAAACCTGGTTGAAAAAACTGGAATTTTATCCTGTTTTCTGTTAACCAAAGTAACAAATTTGATGTTTTTTTCTGGAATCAACGGAGTGTTTGTGTTGTTTATAGTACTGGTAAAAGATTTAAAAGGATTTAGATTTTTAATGCATTTATTTAATTTATTAAAAATGCACTTCTGAAATGTCTGCTCTTATGTGAGAACTGTTTGCACATTTTTCGTAAATTTTTGTAAAAAATCAAATATATTTCCGTCGGCGTGTCTTGCAAGTACCTTCTCATGACAAATTTTCGCCCAATAATTATTAAAAAATAACATTAGGCGCTAATTTCCTTTAAATTATATGCCTGTTCCCGAAAGCTTCCTTAATTCTCTAAACTCTTCTATGGAGGACTTTCTGGCTCTACTGCTTGGTTAATATCTCCCATCAGCTGCTTTTGACTGCTTCACCGGAAGGAATACATTTGGAAGTAGTGAAAGAGTGTACAAGTGTTATGCTTGAACTTTCAATTTCAAAATATTTTTTTTTATAAAAAAAACCCTTCTGAAATTCTACGGCAATTGGAAAAAAATTATTTTCTAGAAACAGACCAAATTTGTTCCGAAAACTGACCGTTTTTTTATGTGAAAGCGGACCAAGTTTGGTCGGAAAATGGATCAATTTTGGTCGGAAAACGGCCGATTTTGGTATGGAAACGAACCAATTGTTTCGACAGCTAACTGGTCAAAATGTGTCGTCGTCAGGAAAGTTGTGTCACCAGAGGACTAAACTGGTCCGAATTTGGTTCAATTCTTGGTCTATTTCGAACCGATTCACGGATTTAATGAACCGAATTCGGACCGATTTTTGTCCGATTTTTCGATCCGGGTTTTTATCAGGTTATAACAGGATACATATGAGTTTTTCGACAAACATTACTAATTATGTGCTTAGCTATGATCACAATCCATTGAGAAGAAATGTATATCTTTTTGGACTCTGGGGAACAATTGAACCCATAACAAACATTTTGGAAAACTTTTAAATATTGAGAGTTTACCATTGCTTTGAAAATATGCCGTTGAGAAGTTCATATTATACTCTAAAAATTGAGATATTTTAATAAATATTTTTATTATAATTTATTCGTGTGGGAAACATTCTAAAGTGATAAAATTAGATCTCCAAGTTAAATTTTGCTAGATTTTTCAAACAAAGTGCAATTACTCAAAAAATAAAATTTTTGGAATTTGTTAAGAAGACCGGTTTGTTGTTATGTTCGTTTTGGCAAGTTTTTCTATAACATTGGATCTATGTAAGACATTCCTGCTTCGAGTTATAGCTGAGCGATCTAGTATCTCCAGGGATCAAGTATCCTCATTCTACCCTACATAGTTATTTTAGCTGAAGGATATTTGGTTTTCGAGAAACTAAGAAAACAAACAAAAATCTTGCTGAGAGCTTATGAAGTTGTCAAGCTTTGAATGCATTTTTCTCGGAAATTCACCATATTCTAAATTCGAAGCAGTTTTCCTTTGATCTAATATAGATTATAGTTCTATTTCTACAAAAAGAAATTTTAATAAAATTTTTACAAGTTTTCTAAATTTTCTGGTAAGTTTTCTCAAGTGAAGTCAGTCATTTTTGAGAATATGTTTAATTCACTCGAACATTATATTTTTGAAATGTAAAAAAATTACAAATCAAAGGCAATAAAATTCTTCAAACTTTTTTCAGGTGTATTGTTTGTGTACTGATTTCGTTGACTTATTTTGAAAATTTTGATGAATTAATTATCTTTGAGATGTCAAATTTTCACAACTTGAGCTTTTGAAAAACATAGAACGTCAGATTTGAATTCAGAGCGTTGAACTTCTTTCTAAAAAACTGTTACTTCGTGTATTTGACCTAATCTAATATTTGGTCATGAGATTTTTCTTAAAATCAGTGCTTTTCAAAGTTGTCCCTACTGCCCCTAGAGGGGCGCTGAGAGCCGACAAGAGGGCGGTAGAAGGGCTCAGAGTAACATTTTTTTGCATTTCGGAACAAATTTATTCCAAAATACTATAAGGGGAGCTCTAAAATATGGAGCCAGGGGGTATTGGTCAAAAAAGTTTGAAACTTCTGTTCTAAATGTTTCTAAGAAGTTTGCGGAGCGCCTTTTTTCCAACAGACAAGTTTAAACGCCTTTGGGTAGGCAATGATTTTGGTTGTCGGTTGAAGCAATTAATCACGTTGAAATTGTGATGATTTTTATAAAAAATTGAGGATTCAAATTTAATTTTAAAATCAGATTCCAGAGATTGCACTCACCTGCTTGCGACCATCGGGGAGCAGCACGTAGTATCGGCCAACGGTGCGGTCTCCGTCGCGGGATTCCATGTGTCCGAAATCGTTACCGGACTGGAAGTCCTGGACGTCGTACTGGAAGGAGTACTTGGCCGGTTCCGAGTTTCCGTTTCCTCCGTTGGCATCGGCATAGTTGTAACCGGATCCGGATCCTCCGATACCAGATGGGGCTCCATATTGGCTCGATGGGGCCGACGGATACCCGTTGAACCCGTTGCCGCCTCCGTTACCGTTTGAGTGATAGTTGTAACCGTTATTCCCATTTGGGGGCAGGTAGTTGCTGTGGGGAACTGGGGGTTCGGCCAAAGCCAGCGCAGCCAGGGAGACGACGGTGATGGCGACGAAGAGCTTGAAGGAATTGGAGATTGTTTTCTGTTACAATGTATTCTGGGATAACTTGTACGGGGGCGATGCTAACGCTAGAACGTGTGCTCATCAACTGAATACCTGAGTTGGGTTTTGTGAAAGTCACTTTGGATGGAGTGTTCTCGCTTAAGTCAATCATTTGCTTGCGTCATTACGCAAATTGATTCCTTCAACAAAGATCCAGCCAGGCAGGGTTGAAGCCATTCACCAGCTTCCCTAATGTGTGAAGTGTGTAAAAAGAAGAACCCCAAATCGCTTGGGTTGAACCATGAACTTCATGGGTTAGAAGCCGATCGATTAGCGCAAAGAATTGTTTTTACCGATACGCTGAAGATGATCATGATGATGATGACATGCCAAACTTGTAAGCGCATTTTTTTTAAAAGGAACAGAAAAAAAACCGTTCAAACTGGGTGTGAAACTGAACCCATCATCGATCGTGATGTTTGCCACAAGAGATGCTGTTCACGCATCCATCAGCAGCAGCAAGCAAGTCAGCGTGAATGGGGCAGGGTGTTCATTAAGAAACAAAACAAAAAAATTAAACGGAAGATCGCGGAGATTGGTTCACCGGTTAATAATTGTTGGCTCTTGTGTGTTGTTTGGGTCTTAACAGCAGCTTCGCTGCTGTTGGACTTCTTTCTTCATTGAAAATCTCGGCGCAGCGGGCGGAAAATTGGGGGGTCAAAGTTCCCCGCACAAAATCCCCGGAAAGTCAGGCGGGGGTGGGCCGAAGTCACTCATAATGCGGTCAGTTAATTGGACAGTTAGCCACCGGTTGTGATTTAATTAAACAAACGAAACCAAGAAAAAAACGTGACTAATTACGGGGGGTAAGTAACAGATATTATTTGTAAACAGATGGTTGTCTGGCTAATGGGTTCTTTTTATTTCGCTTTTCCTCCTCCGGTAAATCGTCTGGGAATGCTCGGAAAAACCATCAACAACAATGGAGAATGGGATACCTGAGATATGATACTGACTGACCACCAAGTCTGACTGACAGACTGTTGGTGATATAAACCTAATTATTAGTCATTTGGTAATGATTGGTTTTGTTTGGATTGTCTTTTTTTTTCCTCCCTGGGGTCTGAAATTGTAACGAGGGGGTTGAGCAAATTCCTCCAAACAATGTTGTTGTCACATTTTGTCGGAAGGTAATCTAATTTGAGCGTTTTAATTGCAATGCTTCGTAACTTAGCATTGTAACATTGGGTTATCTTAAGAAAAAAACTTTGAATTTTTGCATACGTGGCGGTCTTAAATGCTTGGGAATACATTTAATGCTGAAGATTCAATTTTTTTAAAATTATGTTCGAATGCGTATATTTTTTACTTTTCATACACTTTGAACTACACAGAATATAGGGTGCAAATGTTGTGCATTTAAAGAAGGAAATATAAATTTTACTCTATCATCCTTTTTTTCGAACAGCTGAATTGAACTTTTTTTCCTAACCTCAAGAGAAACCAGAGTTTCATAGAAAATTGTTTATTTCAGCCTATATCAGTTAAAACTATCAGTGTCATCTACTGACAGAAAAGCTTGAGATTTTGACTGGTTACATACGAATTAATACGTTCGTTTAAAACAACAGTTTTAAGCTTTAAATTCTAAACTAAAAATACTTTAGTTTTGCTGTACCATAGTACCATAGTACCATATTTGTATGGACACTAGAACGCTGCAAAAATTGATTTTTTATTATTCCATATGGTTTTCCGATGCCTTTTGGGTCATCAAGCATCAGTGTAAAATTTGGGATGATTTGGTTGATTCCTGAATTAAAGCAAAGCGTTTCAACTTTGTGTGAAAATTAGTATGGGAGAAGAAACTTTTGCATATGAATTCATCCAGAAAATGTATTTAAGCTTCAAAGGAAGTCTGTCTTTACTTTTCGGTTTTGCCTATTCTTTAGCTTCATTATTTACTAACATGAGAAGAAGCTATAATCAATTCAAAATAAAAAAAAACTGAATCCATAGAACAGTGTTCAAAAATGACAGTTTTTTTTGCTAGGGCTTTCAAGAATTTCTTTAAATAGTTTTGCCTATGTTATTCAAATCAACAAACACATTAACTATATAAAGCAGTTTTTTGTGTTTTTTTATTTTCATCCTGCAGTAAAACAGTTTTCAAATGTGCAGTCTAAAATAAGGTTGCCAGAATTTGTTCAGCACGTATCCGGGCAATTTTCTCTAAAAACCTGGCAAAATCCGGGCATTTCATTTCTCAGTTGACGACCAAAAATCCGGGCAATATCCGAGCAAATTTTGTCAAAACCCGGAAACTACTCAACAAAAATCAAGATAAAAATATTGGAAAAAAAATTTTTTTCATCCATTTTTATAAACAGATTTTAAATCGTATTTTAGTCTTCGAAAACACTTTTCATGATTATTTAAGCAAAATCTGCTTAAAAATATTTGTTTTGGTTGCTAAATGAAAAAATTTTACAACACAATCAATTTTTTGTTTGTTTGATTTTCCGAATAAAGTGAATAAATCCGGACAAAACTCGGGCATTTTTGAATTAAATCCGGGCAAGCGGGCCAAGCCGGATTGTTCCCAAATTTTGTATCAAATATCCGGGCAAACCCGGATAAAACCGGGCAATCTGGCAACCTTAGTCTAAAACGTATCTTGAAGAACTTTTTTTTTGTATTAAATCGAATGTATTTTCTGCAGTACATGTGTGGTTTGTTGATTGTTCACATGAAATGTACTCCAAAAACCAAGAAATATTAATCATCCAAAGTTTTATTTTTTTTCTGGAATTTCCAGTACATCTCTGGTGATTTTTGATGAAAAATTTCATTTTCCCCTTACAAATTTCCATACAACAATTAAAACTCGTTACGTTTATTCAGGACTAAATAAATCCTTTCCCAAACTTTTTGCTATTTTCAACAATCTAAACAATAAAAAAAAAGTCATGGGAGGTGCAAAAATTTATAAATTCAGAATTTCCATACAAAGCTTGCAGCAGTTTATGAACATCTTTTGGTCAGTCTTGAAAAAAGATTTGCAATTATTCTGTTTTTTTTTCTTCTGGAAATCCTGCTTATTTTTTGCGTAGGAAGGTATTTGAATTCAGCTTCCCAGACACTCTGATTTGCATTTCTTGATTTAAAGGACTAACTGAAACTTCAAACTGTATGAACTGGATTTGAGTGATTGAAATGAAATCGATTGAGAGCGGCTGCTTAGAATGACTTCTTATAATTTTGGAGAAGTTTGGAGTTTGGTCTCGATAAATCTATGAAAATTTGTTGACCTTGTTTTAAGCGTTTGATGTGTTGACGTCTAAGATTTTTTATCTATGGTTTTCACATACCGATTGTTTAGTTAAGTTGAAGAATTTTATTTTTTTATTCTAATTATCAACTGTGAATTTCGCCAAATTAGTTGCCTAGTTTGATATTGTATCGAGCATTTTTTTCAAAAGATTTAAATCTGCAAACATCGCTCAGATTTCTTTCAGAAAAATTATCAAGTTGAATAAATTTGTAGAACATGAAATCGAAAGAAATTTTGAAATTTTTTTCTTTACTTGATCTGAGTTGTTTTTATAAAAGATACCGAATGAAGTAGAAATAAAATTTCAAATCTTCTATATGAGAAATGGGCAATTTTTATCGATTTTTCATATTTTTTTCCGAGCTTCCGAGAAAAATTTGTCTGATTTTATTTATCATCTCTTGTTTTAGTGATAAAAGGCGTGTGAAAATTTTGAAAACGACCAATTTCGAGTAAAATCGATCATTGATAGATGATAAACAGATAAACCAACAAACCTTTATGAAATACACGAATTTGAATCTATTTCTTATCCTTCGTTCAATCATGCTTTCAAATTTGGTCTAGATATTCTAGATTCAGAGATGCATAACTTTAAAAATATAAAACATTAAAATTTTAGAAATTTTAAATGATCACACTTCAACTATTTCTGAATCAGTCTCTGATTATTTGATATCAAAAATTTTAGCTTATTTAAAATCTTTGTTTAAGACTGCAAAACTTTTGGACTTGAGGGAGTTTTAGAAAAATCTGAGATTCAATTTGAATTCAAATTTCCTTAAAATGTCGTCAAAATTTGCTTTTTTGCAAAATTGGGAATAATAAACAACAAGAAAACTTCAATAGCTTTTTTCTCAGAAATCAAAATGACTTGCGATCTTCGGGAAAGTTGATCATTGAGTTAAAATCCTTAATTTATAAATTTTTGCCAAAAATGTGCAAAAATTGAATAAATGAATTTTTACTAATTTTCCAAAGTTATCTAAACAAACGAGAGCTGTTCGAAAAAAACTTATTGCATATTTGGCATCAGCGCCCCACAATTAGTTTAAATCAGCTCTTTAGTTCTTTGCAACTCGGAAAAATGTGAATTTTGTTGCCCCTTGCTTTATGTTTGTATATTTGACTCAAAATGTAGCAAGAAATTGGGGTGAAAATTTCAAATATATGGATCCGTTTGTTGGATAAATGCAAAGTGTAAAATTTGGGTTCATCTAGTTATATTTGCTGCTCCAAATCTGAACCTTTTCCTGACTTGAAATCCTTTAGTGCTATTTTTAAGTAAAATTTTATAAGCACATTCTTGGATTACACCTTATTTCTCTCCACCTAGTTACGTTTAACTTCCCATTGTTGTTTCATGTCCTAAATTTGATTTCAATTCCATTAAAAAAACTGTATTTTCTATACAAAAAACAAAATTTTCTTTTTAGAGTTTTATGAAAAAAAAAATTATGACCAGAGTTTGAAAAAAAAACTTTCAAGGAACAAATTTCCGGAAAAAATCAAAATATGATCTCAAAATGGTGATTTGAACTTTTATTTTGCAAAAGGGCAAATGCTGTTTCATCTACCTTTTTTATAAATAAAATTAAAATAAAATTAAATTTCATTTATATAAAATTTAAATTTCAATTAAACTTACTTCGCAAAACACTCCTAATTAATTTAGTATGTGAAAATTGAGAACATTACTAATCAATTTTATTTCAAGGTTCTGAGATAGTCTTCTGATAATAATGTCAACGTATTATAATTTTTAAAACGAGAACTCAATAAGCTCTAAAACTTCTTTAAAAAATGTGTTCTAAATTAGGAATTCCAAGTCAATTCAAAGTCATTTAAAAGAATTTTTTCATTTAACTATTAGCAATAAAAATTTCATTCAGCTTTGAGCCGTTTTACAGAAATTAGTCCCCATTTGTTTTGTTTATCAATTTTTGGCAAAAGTTTTAAGCAAGGTTAACAGTTTTGCACACAAATTGAATTTCAAGTCTCAGTAGTCAGTTGTTCCGATTTAAGGAATAAGTTTCTAGTAGGCGTTGACTCGTGCGAACGTCAAAAACTTTCGCTCCGTGAAAAGTCGTTCTAACTGAGAAAGAAAAAAAGTTCAAAAAGGAAGAATTAATGTCGAATCCATTTGAAAATAACCTCAAAACTGTATGAAATTGTGAAATGGACTGAAGAAATATAAAAAAAACTACAGGATGTGGGAAGAAACAAATCTCCTTTAGAAAATTACAATGTTACAGAGTTTACGTTGAAAAGAAAATCGAAAGGCGCAAGTTTTTCATTTTTCAGGATGCTTTTGCTATTTTGGTGATTAAAGAAGAGACAGAAGAACAAGATTTCAATTCCGATTTAAGGCATGTAGTTTTTTCCATCAGAACTCTGGATTGAAATTAAATATTTAGATTTCGAATAAATTAACTAAGCTTATTTGTGTTTTGCCAAATATTCATTAGCTTATGCTCATTATTTCTAAGCAGCTCAGGTTGCATTTTCAAAACTTGAGCTAAAAATTTCAGAGGTTTGTGAAAAAGGTTGACAAATTTGAGGCAACACAATTTTGATTAAGTCTTTTGCGGTATTTATCACATGGTTGGCCTGGCCGTAGTAATATCTGCAATGCTCATTGAAATGTAACAGAAACTACTTTGAAAAGAAAAAAAAGGACGCAAGTCTCTCATTTTCCAGGAAGCTTACATGTTTTTACTATGCTGGTAAAAACAAAAAGATGTTCCGATTGAAGGCATTAAGTTTGTTTTTCAGAACTCTGGATAAAATTGAGTATCTAGATTTGGAATTCATACAACAAGCTTATCTGTGCCTTGCCAACTATTTCTCAGCTTATGCTCGTTACTTCTAAGCAGCTCAGGTTACATATTCAAAACTTGAGCTAAAAATTCCAGAGGTTTGTGAAAAAGTTGCTAATTTTGTGTCAACAAAATTTTGATTTATTATTTTTTTCTGAAATTTTAGATCAATTTGTTGAAAAAAAGCAATATTGGCCCTAGTACTTTGGAGTAAATTTGTTGTTTTGAGTGGAATAGTTTTAATTTAGGAATTTTTTTCAACATTGTACTCAAATTTTGAATTTTTAAACTGTGAGGCAACCAAAAATCATTTATAAACAAAGTATCAGCCTGAAAACTTAGTTTTTTTTTATTCTTCGGTTTTTCTTTATCAAAACAACACGATATTGAAGTATGAATTCGAATTATTTCAATATCAGGTATGTTTTAAAATATATTTCTCAGGATTTCAATTGCATTTTTTCAACTTCAAAATATGTTACATGTTTTAATTTTTGTGTCTGAATTTATTTAGCAAACTAAATTTTTTTAAAGAAATGAGATAAAACTGTTTCGGTCTTCAATAATATTTTAATTATGTATAAATAAAATGTTCAATTTAACAAATTCATTGAACAATTCAAATGAAATGAAACTAAACTTACTCATATAGTTAAAAATGCAACAACGCTTAAGGATCTAATCACCAATTTTCGGTGTTTTCATTTGAAAACTCTTCTTTGAATGAAATTTTTTTTTGCCATTTTTAAGAGGTTTTTAACAAAACTGGTTAATCTTTGGTAAAAAAGCACTCTTGTTTTAATTTTATTATAGACTTGGAGGAAAATAATTATTTTGAATAAAAAAAATAGTTTTGAAATTTGTTTTGGTTCTTTTGAGAGCAAAAAGAAAGAGATGTCATGTGGCTGGAAAAAATTAAAGTTCATGATTGGATGTCATTTTGAATCACAAATTGAATTCATTAAATATGCATCAATGAATTACTTCCAAGAAATTTTTGTTTGACGGAAAATGTAAATTTAAATTCAACATTGGTTTTTCTTACTAACATTAAACTTAAAATTTTTAAACAAATTTTAACCTCATATTTTGTTTGAAAAATTTAGGCTTAAAAATTGTTAGCCAACTTTTTGACATAAACTTTAAATTTTCCTTAGTCCACTGTCAGTTTTTGTACCAAAAGATTGAACCACTTTTTTACGCTATCCAAAAAACTTGATCTGATCACAGCTTCCTTAAAATATCCTTTGAGTGGCTGAATGCGGAAAACATCTCCATTGCACTTCACACTACTCTGGTTTTCAAATTAGCTCTTGAGTCCTTTCGTAACGATTTTCAAATTGTTTTTGGTGTGTTGAAGTTCACTTGAGTATCACAACTTTTTACCTTCATGATTATTGTTGAATATCCGCTTTTACGAACACTGGAAAAAAAAAACTGAACACTTAATTTGTGGTTGAGGAAAACGTTGATTTCCACCGAAAAGGCACTCAGATGATGATGATGATGGTAGGATCTGCAAAACGGAAACAGGAAACAAAACACTTAGAATTTGTTCACTGTTTTAAAATTTCTACTTTTTTGTTGAAACACCTCCTCAAAGGATATCTTTTTCCAATAAGTCCAGAACTTTAGGGAAACTCACTTGGGAAGAAAACTGCTCTGAGCTTGATCTGGTTGTTTGTACTCTGAAGGATGGTTAATTTGTTTATGATTTGATACAATCATTTCAACCGTATTTATACACATTGGAATGGAGTAGTTGGTACTCGTCGTCGTCGCATAGAAGAGCATAAAGCTCCGGTTTCCACGAGGCGCGCATGTTGCAGTTTTTGGAGAACGGCGACGGCGATCTTCTTCCACACAAACCTTCTTCCCCATCCGAGACCAACCGATCTCGGATGAAAAAGCTTTCGGCTCTCGGTTCACGGATGCACGAGACGATGCGACGACCGGTCGTGCGTGCATTCGTGCGATCTTGTTCTAGGCGGCTTCGGTTTTGGCCGCTCTCCCAGAATCCGACCGAGCACACCGAGACGATGATGGACCTTTCGGTTTCGAGACGATACCTTCGCGGTACCGAACCATGAGAAGATCCTCCAAGTGGGTGGCCGAAAGGCGCCTATCCGCCCCATGGATGAGGATCTTCGAAAGTGAGAGTGTTTCTTCTTCGGTTGAGACGAGCACAAAAAACTATGCGAGCGAACGAGAGTTGCTGGTTTGGATCTGGACCAATTCGTTCCAGCAATAACCATAATAATGTGCCGGCTGCAAACGGACGGACCTCAGAGAATGGCGCGCCGAGCTTAATCTAGTTCAGTCAGCTGTGGACAAGCAACCGGCTTCTGGCGGTGCGAGATTTTGGTCATTTTTTCGTGTCGTGTGAAAAGAGAAGAAGAGCGATCTTTGGGGTCTTTGCTGTTACGAGTCAGTAGGTGTAGGGTGATTCAATGACTTTTGATGTGAAATATTCGCATGTGGAAGTTCCGGATATGATTTCTGATTTTATTTAGTAACAGATGATTGATTTGAACTTGAAGACTTTATAATCAAACTAGCTGATCCTGTACGAACTCTGTTTCGCATTTGATTTTTAATATGTGATAAGGTAAGGTTGCCAGTTTTTTTTCAGCACTTATCCGGGCCGGATAAATCTGAGCAATTTTATATAAAAATCTGGGCAAATTTGGTCGAAACCCAGGAATTAGTCATCAAAATATTAGAAAAAAAAATTGAAAAAAATCTTTTTCTCTAAACTTATCGAAAGATTTAAAATCGTATTTTAGGCTTCCTAAAAACCTTCACAAAAAACCGGGCTTTCTGGAAACTTATGATAAAGAGTTTGCGTTTGAATGTTGATTGGTACCTTTGCATGTGCACTACGATATTGCACAAAAAATTAAACATTTTTTTATGAACGACTCTTTTACTTGTCTATCAATATGAAGTTTGAAATAAGAAATTGACTGACTGACACCAATGTATGAATTTTCATCTGGTTTGGTTACATAATAACCTATCTATTGCAAAAAATAAAACAACAGTTACTACGAACGACCTCATTTTCTGCCGCCTGATGCAAAATTTTAAATCAGGTATCGTCCTGATCAGGAATTTGAAATCAGAAACCCGCCCTGTAAAACACTGACGTAGGAATTCTTGTCCTGAACCGATAATAATTGCAAAACACTAAACAGTTCTTATGGACTCCACCTTTTTTCGTCGTCCGTAACAAATCTGGAATCAGGGAAAGATCTTCCGTCTCGTATATTTCCCGTGCATGAATTTCCGACTCGATCCTATGCAAAGTACAGACCCCGTTCGATTTGGCAACACAAAATGTACGGGCGTGTTGCCAAAATCGAAAGGTTTTGTTCTGAAATTTTTTTCTCTTATTTTTACAAAATAACTATTTTTATTATCATTAACGTTATTTTAAGTCAATTTCCGACCATTTTAAGGATTTTTATAGTTTTTTTTTATGTTTTTGATGCATTTTGCACTATTATTGTTTTGTTTATTATCTTTGTTTTTTTTTGCTGTTTTTGTCATTCTTTATCATTTTTAAGTTAATTTTCTCATTTTATTCTTTTATTTGTATTTGTTTTTATTATTTTTTAAATTTTTCGTCTTTTTGTAATTTTTGAGTACTTCATACATTTTTGAAAAAAAAAGTTTTTTGTTATTGTATTCTATCACCATTTCTGAACGTAAAAACAAATTTTTGGTGTTTGTTTAAATTATATTGGTCCTGCTTTAGAAAAACTAAAAGGCATTACCTTCTAAAAAACGCTTACGCTTACCCTTACGCTTCTAAAAAACGTTCGATTTTGGCACATGTGCCATGTGCCAAAATTGGATGTTGCCAAAATCGAATGTTGCCAAAATCGAATGTTGCCAAAAACGAACGGGGTCTGTAACACAATTATTTTAAAAAACATTAAAACATCAATATGGATAATGATGCATAAGAAAGCAATTATTCCGAAAACAAAACAGTTCAAATGGACGACCCTTCTCGATTGTCTGTTATAAAGTTTGGTATCTATTTCTCGTTCTGAAGAATTATCATGTATGAATTTTCGTCTCAATTCAATGGATTCTTACGTTATCTTTGTAAAAATATTTTTTTTTTTTTGTGGCGTTTAAATAGCTGTGAGAAGCTGACGCTGAAAAGGAAATGTGGGTAGAGGGGTCAGGGAAATAAAAGTTTAGAGTAGGCAGCTTAGAATAGTAAGCGATCTTGAGACGTTGGCTATACCATCTTGCACTTCCTTAAGTCCACTTCGGAGGAATATGAACTTAAAGCAGAACAAGATAGTGAACTAACCCCTCATGATACCAGTTGGAGGAAATACGTTGGCGGTTTGAGACAGGTCGCTTAATTAATCCCAACGAAACTAACTACAGTATTTATATATAATTTAAAACAATAAAATAAAATAGAACGCTCTCACCATGTTATAGAACACTGTTATAGGTGTTCATTAAATCCTTGGGATTCGAAGCCATCTTAGGGGTCCAATGTTGAGAGGATATGGCTTGAAGGCTCGTTCGTCATCATCAGAAGGTCACATGCAAAGAAATAAAAAAAGAAAAAAAAAAGAAAAAAAGAAAAGAAAAATAGGATATTAGTTCATTTTATCTATCAATATATAATATGAAGCCTAGCTCAAACCAGTAATAATCTAGCTTTAAAATCTTGATCGATATCGTCTACTTATCAAAAGAACTGGAAATGCACAATGCTGTTCTTCTAAAACCTAATCACATATTCTGGTCAGCCTCTTTGACAAACTATGCTAAGTCTACATAGGGGTTCTATTTTAATATAAGGTACACCGGGGTAAGTGGGGACGGTTTTTCGTATAGTTCAACTTTAAAAAATCGTTAAAAAATCAGCAGAGGGTCAATTTTGATAAAATTGCGTTCATTGTGATGCAGAACATGTTGTTCACAAATGCAGGAGAGATGAGCTTGATAGACGCAAAGCGAAAAAAGTTATCACGTAAATTGTTATGGACTGCAGGTGTCTTCACTTACCCCGCTTTATGGGGTAAGTGGGGACGGTAGATTTTCCCTTTGATTTCTCAGGAAATTTTCAACAAATTTGTGTTTTTTTGGTTGAGTACATTACTTTATTGCTCGAACCGTCCGAAATTTTGAAAAAAGTTCATGGTACTATTAATAAGGCATCTTACAATGATTATTGCGTGTAATCCGATATTATCGAGAAAATATACTTATTTTAGAAAAAACAAGTACTTTTCTCCACTTTTCAAGATCTGAATGCTAAATAAAGCTAAATTGTATTGAATGAAGGAAAGAAAATTGAAAAAATGTGTAAACATCAAGTATTTATAAAGCCGTCCCCACTTACCCCAGGTAGGGTTTGGAAACAAAATTTTAGATTTTTGCAAATTAACCCTTTTTTCTAAATTTTTTACCGTCGTTTCTTTTCCTAATTGGTTGTATTGAATGTAAGGATTGTTTCAATGTAGAGTTTTTCGTCAAGAGTCAGCTAGTTAACGAGAAATTTGCGATTGAAAAAGATGCACATCAACTCCACATCGTAGTTAAAAATAGAAAATTTACAAAAAGTCACCGTAAACATCCGCAATCGTCGGAACCGTATCTCTTTTACAGTTATTGGATAGATTACAAGTAAATTTAACATTCTGCGTTAAAAGTTTGAAAAAATAGTGGACAGTATTGTTTTAATAGCCACCGTCCCCACTTACCCCGCGTCCCCACTTACCCCGGTGTACCTTATATCGAGTGCCTATTTAAAATGCCCGAAATCAGTGATTTGGACTACCTACTCATTGTTATTCTTCAAAACCGTACATTCTATTATATACTTCCATAGATGAATTTCAAACCTAACCGAAAAACGTAAAGATCTGCTAAAAGTGAATAATTAAATAAAAAGCAAAAAACGTCTAACCAAATGAAATATAACATTCTTCAACAACAGCATTTCCATCCAATGAGCCTCTAGTTCTTGTAAAATGCTTGATTTAAGAATAAGCCAACGAAATTCATAAACCGCAAATACACACTTACTAGAGCATTGGGGAGGCGAATACCATAACCTTTACCTAACATCCATTACAAGCACACGTTTTCTCTATTTTTAATTCTATAAGACTAAACCAACTAACTACCTAACCAAACGAATTATGCCCTATTGAAAGTATCAACTTTTATTATGGTAAATTGTGATACTTTCACTACCAAATGTTGCGATTGTTCTGCGGAAGGGAGGGCAAGTGTTTCAACTCCCATTCATCTTATCAACATGGATCATGAAAAAAATAGACATCTTTGAACCTACTGCTGAATTTAAACTAAATAAAGATGTCCAGCTCCTCTTCTAATTTAGGCCATATTATGACACCATGTTTAATAAGATTGTGTGTAACGACACTGTCAGGAAAATGATGGTTTGATCTATCATTTTCACAAACATACACACCGCAGCCGTTAACCCATTGCAACTTAGGGTACGGTAATCTTTGTAAAAATATTGAACAATTAATATGGACGACCCCTTTTGCTGATTCTTTGCCCATAATTTTACACCTAAAATCAATTGGATCGATGGACGACCTCTCTCATGCAAAATCACGACAATATCGAAAAAAAGTGATCAATTGCTATGGACGACCCATAAAATGAAGGATTTAACTAGAATTTTTTTGCTTTACAAAAATACTTTATGTACTGGATCTAGAATCGTTCTAATTTTTAGACCATGGAAATCTGAAAAGTGACCTGAACACAGTTGTACCGGATAAGTTTTTCAATAACGGCCAGCCAGCCAGCCAGCATAATGGTATGAACATAGTAAAACGACTTTAATTGAAACAAAGAAAAATCATTGCTTATTCCGATGCTGACTAAGGGTAAAATGATTTTTTTTTCAGATTATAGAGATAGCATTTTACTTGCCGCTACTAATTGTGTTCTCAATAGCCTTGACAACGAATGGAAGCTTTAAGAAATCTTTATGGTTGTATTACTCTCATTGAAAAGTTAATAATTGTTTAGCGATTATCAAATTAATCAATTCAACAATATGTTCAAAATTATCAACAGTTTTATGAAGAGATTAATCACCGTAATTTATGCTGATTACTTTAATTTATCGGCCTTATCGGTGAAAAGTGATGTCCTTTTTCAACATCTTTCATTTCATTTAATGTTATATCCATCTATAAATTTTTTTTTTCATTATCTTAGATGTCCCTAAAAAGAACATTGCTTTTCACCAATGAGGTCGATAAATTAAAGTAACAAACATAAATTACGATGAATCATCTTTCATAAAATTAAATAACCTGCTTATTTTCACCATCTTTCATTTTATCTAACGTTCTATCTATCCATCTATAAAAATATTTTCATAACCTTACATGTCCCTACCAGGGGCGGTCCTAGAGCTGGCCCTTGGGGAGGGGGGGGGGGGTGTGGTGATTTTACAATTTTCAAAAATCGGTCAATATAAAAGAACGTTAATATCGTGTGCAAAACAATCATTTGAGTGAGCGAGAGGGGGGGGAGAATGGTCAGTTGAATTTCACTGAACAACATGTATAAAAAGTATGAAACAAGAAAACTTTATCAAAGTTTCTCTTTATACTCATTTCAATATCCTTCTACACAACTTACACATCCTTTTATAAAATAACCAGCGAATATCCTCTACGATTTTTTTTTTTAATAATTTCTTTTTATTTGTATTTGGTATTTTAAAATTTTCACTTTAATTTCATAGAATTTCTTGATAAAAATGTATTTTTTTTATGAAAAATAATAGAAGCGTTGTTGAGAGATGAAAATGTTGAAAAACAAAATTTCAACCTATCTTAATTTTTTCCTGAACTTCTAAATATTAGCGCTCTGATATTTTATAATTTTTTGGAAGTATTTTATTCTTCACCGATAAGGCCGTTAACTAATTAACAAACTTAACTAACGGACATTAAATTGTTCATTGAGGTATTTTACTGAATCGTGATTTGGAAATTTATTATTATTTTTTTCAAATTTGAAAACACCAAATATAAAATCAACACTTGAAATATAAATTAAGTAGAAAATACAATTATCAAAATCAGTATCTGAATATGAAGCTTCTGGGACCTAATTTAATTTCATTTGCTCTTGAATTTACAGTTTTCATTCAATATATTCAATTTTAATTGTACTATAACAAAAAATTATGAAAAAAGTGATTTTTCTTTTTTATTGTTCATGAAGGTACCTAAACATAATTTCTACCCGATCAGAAAAGCATTTCAGAATCGTTACTCAAACCTATCTCAGCGAGATATTTATATCTGATTCAGTTATAGTTTTGAAATGAGATTTGTTGTATATGTTTTTTCTAAAACAGAATTATATCTTCTTTTGATAAAAACAATTTTTTCAAACGCACTTTTGGAAGCTTTAAGATGAAATCAATCGATGATCTATATGAATGAAAATAATAATTTTTGAGGCATCGTTTCATTTTTATTTTCAAAGCTTAAGTAT